>NC_092498.1:126547145-126850175 GCF_047511675.1 Marmota flaviventris
AACACGGAAGCAGATAAGTCAAGAATCCCCTGCTCCAGAGGGGCCTCTCCGGAGGCTGACTCCAGATTTGATGGATGAGGAAGTCAGCACCTGCAGAGCCTTGCTTGTTACTGCTGCCACTGCAGATTCATTGACTAGCTGTCCTTTTTCCCTCTCTGACCTTGAAAGTCCTGCACAGACACTGGATTTGCCTGTGTGCATCACCTGGTCTCCATGGCAACAGCACCTGAAAATCAAAGCAGAGACAGTGGTTCCAGAGTCCATTTGTTTATGATTTTTTTTTTTTTTAATCTAAGTCAGGGCTTTGCAGTCCTGGATCGATAGGCGTTAACAAACCAGACAGTCCTCTGTTGTGGGGGCCGTCTTGTGTGTCACATGGTGTTTAGCAGCACTCCTGGCCTCTCCCTGCTAGATGCCAATAGCATCCTCTAATTGTGACAGCCCACATGATCTCAGATACAGGTGCCAATTGGATCCTGTGGTGAGGACTCACTCCCTATTCAGAAACACTGAGCGAGGTCATTGGAACATAGGAACAAATTGGCTGGAATCTCATAGTTCTGTTCTTTTTCTTTTAATTTTCCATGAAGTTTCATCTGGTGGCCCCCTGGGAAGCTAGCAAATATCTAAAAAGAATGCAGAACTCTTTCCTCAATATGTTATTAGTTGAAGTAGCCTGTAAACAATTTATAAAGTAGTTAATGATTTTTTTTCTTTTATGGAAGAAGTATGTGCTCCTCATTAGTGATTTTTTAAAATATTGAAATGTACAAAGTAGAGAATGGAAGCCACTCTTCCTGCCCCACTAGTTCCCCTCCCACGGTCAACCTCCTTAGGACCCCTCGGCACATGCTGCTGACTCCTTGTGCAAATTGAAGCCACAAATGATTATGAAGGTTTAGGATGGTCCATGGAAAGCATCCCAACTTGTTCACAAAACTCTCCCAGTGAGATCACACATGACCTTAGGACCCCAGGATGCTGCCATGGTTTGCAGCTGCTGCTCAGTATATACAGGGCCCTGTCATCCCTTCTCCCAGGCTTATCATTTTAGGAACAAATTGGCATTATGCTAATAAGGTCATTAAAGCAAATCCCATGCATCTCTTTTCTCCCCCTATATGATAAGGTAAAAAACTGCCAAGGGAGCCAGGGAAACTGTTTTTACAAATAAGCTCTCTGCTCATGTTTGATGCTAGCTGTGCAGCCTCCTGACCATCAGCTTTCAGGAAACGACCTATCTGTGGTTATGTTTCCTCATTGGCAAATGATCATAATCATAATGCCAGTTCCAGAGGGGCAGGATTACTAGTGGATGTTTAGGACGTGGTCTTAGGTAGTGTCCTGTGTGTTAAAACTACCATATTATCCTTTCAGTAATTTTAAGCTGAGTACCAAGGGTCAGTTTTTCTCTTAAATTAATTTCACCAAATCACCAGTGCATGACTGTTCTCAAAATTCTTTCCTTCTTTTTTTTTTTTTTTTTTTTTTTGGTGGTAACTCACAGTAAGGGGTACATTTTGTATCATGACTCAACACATGATCACACACATTCAAACTTGAACAGAAGTCTCAGAAATCTGTGCATATCCTTACTATCTGCAATGGGCTCTGGTATTTCTTATGGTATTCTCTATGCAACTCTGTTACTTTTTAAAATATATGGTGCCAGTCCATTGAATTTATTTCATTCCACTCATACATTGTGACTGGCAGTTTGAAACCCAAGGTTCTGAAAAGCAGGCTCAGCTCTAGGGAGCATGGTCTTTGCACAGTATTGCTAAAAGTGTTATGGTGAGATTGCAATAAATCACCAAGGAGATTTTAAAACAGGAGATGGAACCATCTTTATTCACCAGGTCGGGGTCTGGGTTCACCAGCTGGCAGGCCAAGGGTCGGGCTGCAAGTCTACACCCTTCGACCTCCTCCAAGAGTTAGAGTACATCTTTATACTCCAAAACCACATTAATCATAAGTGGCTCATAACCAGGAAGTGCGTCAAAATGACCCTAGTATGGTCCAAGTTGAAGATTATTTACTAATGTCTAGATAATCATTCTCTGACAGGGTAAAAATGGGAACCAAAAAGAGAACAATTTTACATTGCATAAGAAGAACAGAAACATTTGCCTTTCTAAGCAGGGTCTGCTAAGCAGGATCAGGATGGCAGAGGCGGAGTTTTCTTATGGGAGAAGCATTTCTTACAAGACATGGAGTCCCAGGGTAAAATGCAGAAGGTTTGGTCATTGCCCATAGCCTGGCCCATAACAAAAGCAGACACTACTGGGTATGTGGTACGGGAACCAGCCTTTCGAAGGGGTCACATGTGCTCCTTTTTATAACAGTGGTGATTGCAATGTCCTGTCTCACAGCTGAGCTAAGCCAATGATCAAAATAAAATGTATGAGTTCTGCCATAAAACCACGCTGGAAAAAAATGCCTGAAATCACCTGCATTGTAACCCAGCATGGCAGAGGCCTCAAGATGATGTGATACCCAACAAAGTTGAGTTCTGCTGCACCAGAGGTCCTAGTGTCCCACAGGGATGGTTTCCACCAGGGGAGTCGACAGTGGTTTTATCCAGTTAGTGGATGAGTCAGACACCTGGAGGTTGGGGCTTCTTATTCCACTAAAACAACAGGTTGTAAGAGCATTTCCCTCCTGGCTGGGGTGGTTCATCCAAATTATCAAAGGGAATTGAACTGCTGCTATGCAAGAGGAGCAGAGAGAACAACACCTGGGCCCCCTTGATGGGTGCCCCTTAGCATTTCCTTGCTCAATTAGTACAGTTTAATTGAAAAATCAAAGCAACAATCATGGGGAGGGTTTGGGGAGCTTTTGGTCAAAGGATGCAAATGTGAAGTAGGAGGAATCCATTGAAGGATCTATTGTATAACTCTGAAGGATGTGTAAACAAAGCCAGAAGGAAGAGTTACTATTTTTAGCACAGAGATGGAGTGCCAAGGACAGACTGGAGAGAGGGCCAGCTCTGAGGTGGAGACTGGGACTCCTTGCAGAGGGGTGGCACTAGCACTCCAGGTGAGGTTCGGAGGCACACAGTGAGGCCTGTGTGTAAGCAAACCACCACCCACCTGAGGAATGTGTCACACAGTAGCCACCCAGAATCTCTTCCCATTGAAGGAAGTCACCTGGGGGCCACATCCCTGCAGGCAGAAAAGGGATATGTTGGGACCTGGAGGAGCACATGTCTCTTTCAATGTCCAGGTAACGGGCAGGGAGCTATGTTGACAGGACTTAGGTCAGCATTATACAGTACATCCAAATGGTGGGTTTGGAGCTGAGAGTTGAGAATTCTGCGTCCTTTTCGTGGTGGCTCAGAGGCTCACCATCACACCGCTACCTACATTTAACCTCTGTAAAGTCATTTTGAATCAACTCTGTGTCCATCAGGACTTAGCAGAAGGGAAGCTGACTTACTATCACCTGCATCCTGAGATACCTGGATAGAAATACAAGCCCATCTCTGCAAATCCCTCCCTCCAGAACGCATGTGATCAAGTCTCAGATGCAAAAACCAGTTTACAGAAAACACAGGGGTTGGGTTAAGGACACCAGGACAACACATTCAGCCAGCATTAAGGGTCTCCAAGACCACCCCGTAGTTGAGGTTTCCCTGGAAGTTGTCATGGGGCTCAGTGGATAGCTGCATTTGCGGCTGATTTACTACAGTGATGTGATAAGAGCACACAGCTGGACGGCAAGGAAAGGCCTTGAGCTCTGCAGAAGTCCACCTGCAGGCTTCCTGTGCTCCTCCCTCCCTGTGGGGCACAGAATGCTCCCACACCTGGCTGTGGAGATGCAGAGAGAGGGGATGTGGATCCGCCCATAGAAGCCTACCAGAGACTCAGCCCCCAGCCACACAGAGGAGGAAGGCTGGAGCTCATCCTTTCTCTGAAAGATGTGAGTGAGTGCACTGTGGTGCACAGAGCGTGCTGTGGGCGGAGTGGGCAGAGGTACCCTGTGGGTGCCATGTGCCTTATGAGTGACTGCACCCTGAGCATGGTGGATTCTGTGGGATGAGCCTGTGGTTGGGGTGTTCCCTGTGAGTGCAGGGCTCCCTGTGGGTGGGGTGTACTCACTGGGTGGGGTTTTCTGGCAGGGGGGTGGCAGGGGAGAGGGGTTCCCAGTGGGTGGGGTGTACTCAATGGGTGGGGCTTCCCTGTGGGTGGGGTGTCCCAGTGGGTGCAGGGTTCACTGTAGGGAGAAGTGTCCTCTCCAGGTGGGAGCTGGGGAGAGAGACAGTGGTGCAGGGGGGGAAAGTGTTTCAGAGGAGCAAGAATCACTGTTGTGGGCCCTGGGGGGAGGTGGGAGTTGCTGAAGTGAGGAATTCTGCATTTCTCTGTGGGAGCCCAGGGTTCCCAGCAGGAGGCCAATGGGATGGAATCAAGAGGGATCTGCACGTGAGAAGGTTTGAGAGGAGCTGGGAGGCCTGGTGGACAGAGTGAAGGAAGGTTCCCTGGGGCCTTTGGGCTGGTGGAAGTGGGGCTGCACAGGCAGGGGAGTAGAGGCTGGTGGTCACTGTTAATCTTGGTGGTATATTAACAGAAACCACCTAAAGACCCCAAAGCAAGAGGTTGCTCAATCATGGCAAAACCCTGTAGACTGAAACATTTGGGGCATTAATAATATGCATAAGAAAAGCTTGGGGTGATTAAAAAAAAAAGGTGTATGTTGAATCTGGAGTGAAGGGAGCAGGATTCCAAAGAGCTTGTCAGTAGGAACACAGGGCAATGAAAGGCCCCTGGGGAGTTCTGGAGGGAGGAATGCATCCACAATGTTTGGTTAAGAACTTTTCCAATCTTCTGCTTTTATGTTATCTTTAAATTTTTCTTCGATAATAATTATTTTATAATAATCGGAAGGTTTTCTTTCTTTCTCTCTTTTTTTCTTTTTTTTACTGCTAATCCCTATAAACATGGAAGAGGGAAGTTCTCAAGGAAAAGGCTCCCTCCTGCATGAATGAGGAACAAGGAGGATTCTTTACTGAAATGACTCCATCTGAGCTCTTCCTGCCAACTCCCAGGCCAAGATCAGGCTGCTGGTTGGGACCTGGGGCTCAGTAGCATGAACTGATTCATGAGAGAACCAGTGACACAGTGTCCACACGAATTTCCAGGCCCTCAAACTACAGATTCCGTAATTACACCTTGTTACACCTGCGGAACTATTTCAGGGGGAAGTACATCAGGAGAACAGCCAGGAAAGCATTTGCAATGGGAAATGGTAGAAAGTTATCAACGAAATGAAGAAGTTTGGGGGAGAGTTAACTCGGCAGTCTTCCTTCTGGATCCTTTTGGCTGTGCCTTCATTGCAAGGAACAAAATGAGAAAAAAACTAATGGACCTGAGGCCTTGAAGTCGGGGAAACAGAAAAAAGGACCTCGTTCAGCATATATTCTGCTAAATGAGTCAGTTCCCGCTGGTCCTGGAGCCATAAGGGCTTTGCAGTTTTAACTTGCCAGGAATAGGGTTTGAAACCCACACCAGCCATCAGCCCCTTCCAGGTGACCACAAGGGGATGCATGGGGGGCGGGGGGCGCCCAGTGCATGAAACCCAGGGTCAATTGGATCTGTGTTCCATGGCGCTCTGCAGAAGCCCACATTCCTGAGCAATGAACACAATTTAATTTGCTGTCAAGGGTAGTTTTGCTCACAAGCCAGTCTCAGTTAAAGGGAGGATGCTTTCCTGGGACAAATTTGGTTTTCATTGCTGCCATGGGGCCATGAGAACAGCTGCCATTTACATGGGCTCGCGCTCGGTTTGGCTCATGATGTGGCCTGCTGTACTGATGGGATCTCCCCATGGCCTGGTCTGTGTGTGTGTGTGTGTGTGTGTGTGTGTGTGTGTGGTAGTCATCTCATTTGTACAGGCAAAGTGCTGGGCCTTAAAGAGGTAGCCGCTGTGATGGATGAGACAGTAGAAACCAGCCTCCAGCCACAGCTCGCCGGATCCCACTCCTGTGCTCCTGACTCCAATGCTGAGACTCTTCTTAACGTCCCCCAATTCCATTTGTTCCACCAAAATTCCATTTTACATTTACAGGTAAAATAAAAGTCATATTCTAGATTCACTAATTTTGGAAGATTTTCATGACACCATCCCAGAACATGAAGCATGGGGACAGACCCTATTCTCTCAGCACAAAGGCTATGATCTGGGAGTCATCCTGCCCAATGCTGTCTGCAGATACACTGCATTTGGCCTGCAGAAGGTGTAAAAATGTTTTAGTTAGCATCCAATAAGTAAAAATAAAAACAAAAGCTTTTAACAAATAAATGCTCACTGTTGTGTTTTTGTGAAGCATTGGATGACACAGGGTACTGGGGAATGCATCCCCCTTGGCAGAGAGATTATGATACCATTTTTATTATTATTATTACTCTGGGGATTGAACTCAGGGGCACTCAACCACTGAGCCACATCCCCAGCCCTATTTTTTTGTATTTTATTTAGAGACAGGGGCTCACTGAGTTGCTTAGCACCTCACCTTTGCTGAGGCTGGCTTTGAACTAACAATCCTCCTGCCTCACCCTTCCAAGCCACTTGGATTATAGGTTTGTGTGGCTGCACTTGACTGGGTCTGAGCCCTTTTAACCCACAGCCCCTCAAGCCCTCTCCAGGCGCCTGCAGTCTCCAGGTCTGTGTGCTAAGCAAGTAGACCCGGCTGCAGAAGTTCACTTTCTCATATGCTGGGCAGGGGCATGAAGCTGCCCAAGACCAGAGATCCAGATGAGGGGTGCTCATTCCTTGGTTCCCTACTCACGGTGTAAGGAATGCTAAGGAGTACTGTATACACACCATGGAGCAGGGGACACTACCATAGGTCATCCTCTGTCCAGTCCTCTGCAAACCATTTTACTGCAACCCATATTTCCCCATAATAATATTCACCATTTACTTAACAACTATGTGTCAGTATTATTTCATGGAGTCTCCACAAAAACCCTAAGAGATGATATCTGTTGTGGTTTCTTTAAACATGAGAAATAATGGTGGTATTTTCCCATGACATAAGAAAGTATCAAGTTAACTGATACATTTTTCCTCTAGTTTTTTTTTTTTTCTTAAGCTTTGTAGAACCCAGTGTTGCATTGCACCTGATTTTTCTCACACTAACTTAGCAATCTTGAACTACTTGAACAGGTGTCAGAAGCTATTGGTTCAAAAACAAGGAAAAGGAGGTAAAATTTCAGTCTGAGTCTGAAAAATAAACATGAATAAACAAGGGAGGTCCCTTTGATGAGAGGAAAGCACATTCATTGTGATCATAAGAAGTCATAAGCTTCTACTTGAAAATGGCCTCTCAGATGTCTGATTGAAACAAAGGGGCCTCCTCTCAGGGTTTCTGCTGGAGATGGTGTGGGCTGAGGTGCAGATGCTAAATTCATCCCAGAATATCAAACACACCTGTGCCCACCAGGTAGGGAGCAGGTGTGCTGGCAGAATGGGTAGGATTCTCTAAAAAAGAATAAAGATGTGCTTTGTGGAATTAACGTCCCCCACAATACCTCCGTGTAGCACGCCCCGGGAACATTCATTTGCCTTCATCAGGCAGATTTCTTCTGCACCTGACCTGAGAGGTCTCCTGACCCCAGGAGCTGCTGGAACAAACAGGCCAGGCAGGGAAACACGACTCTGAACAAACTCACACAGTAACCTCTCCTTATAGGCGTCCACTCAGAGCCTGGGATGTGTTTGCCAGCTTCTTGATCTTTATTCGTGTCACTGTCATTACTGTCGTGACTTGGTTCATTTATCATAAGCTGTTTCTCTAACAGTTGTGACTCACATGCAGTATTTCTCCTTAGCTGCTCTGCAGTACCTGTTCCTCCTCTGATGTGCTGTCAATATCTATTTAGGACATTGCTGTGCCGGGGTACCCTGCCTTCTGCAGTTCACCAAGCTGGATTCTCAGCACCAACGTAAATTAGCAAAGCATTTCTCTGGGCAGAAGACTGCAGATGATACAATGGGGATGTCTATCAGAGAAACAGATGAGCTCTGCTAATGAAGAGGATGAAAACTGGAGCCATAATGAGCTACTGTATCATAAATGAGCATAAATTATATTGTCAGAGCTATTTACAATTGTACATGGCACAGAGCCTTGCAATTACGTCTATTCAATTATTGCATTCAGAGGACTTTTCAATAAAGATTTCTCACTGTGGCCAAACAGTCCATTTGGAAGCTTCTGTGGTACAATGGCATTCAAAACCAGCTGTGAAAGAATCCATCACTGCAGACGAAGTAAAAAACCCTGGGCCAAGTGCCTAAGTTTAGCAACTTTTTGAAAAAGAAATATTTAAGGACTTAGGAATAAATCACAATGACTACGACCTCTCTCTATGATTGTAGAAATGTTGATCTGGTTTGCAAATATCATTGGAGTTTAGTCAACTTGTTTTTTTTTTTTTTAATGGTGCTGGGGATGGAAGCCTGGACTTCACACATGCCAGGCGAGCACTTTACCATTAAGCCACATGCCCAGCCTTGATCAACTTAGTTCTAATAAGAAAAGGTAAAAAAAAAATGTATACCAAAATTTGGAAACAAAGTGTGATACAAAAACTTTGCAAGTGTTGAAAATCCCTACTGAGCTTTAAAAGCACACAATCCATAAATATTTCCTGATTCATATTCAAGATAAAAGGGCTATTTAAAACATGGCATAATATATATTATTCTTTTTTTTAGGGGAGGTACTGGGGATTGAACCCAGGGCCTCTTGGCCACTGAGCCACATCCCCAGCCCTAGCATGTATTTTATTTAGAGACAAGGTCTCACTGAGTTGCTTAGGGCCTCACTTTTGCTGAGACTGGCTTTGAACTCACGATCCTCCTGCTTCAGCCTCCTGAGCCTCTGGGATTTCAGGTGTGCACCACAGCTCCCGGTTTATATTATTCTTAAATATAATTGAAAATGTGTTCTTAAGATCATCAAATGTCCAGACAGTGTTCAAATTCCCTTGCCGTTGGAGCCTTCTTTTCTAATCTCTAATCAGTCATTTATAGATGTTGTGTTTTTTTCTTCTGTGGATAAGCAGGGCTGCCTTCCAATCCACTTTCTTTCCACCGAACTTAGCAAATCCTGTGATTACATTCATCTTCACTAGAGTCTCTGTAGCTGCTCATTCCATCATGACCAAGCTTGGCTTTTGGTAGGCATCAAGCTAAATAACCCAATTACAGAGACAAAATCAGGCTTAGCTTGGTTTAAAAATCGAATTGTGTTACCAGCCTAGTGGAAAGTCACATCATTGGACTGGGAGAGATGAATTTCACTTTTAAAATAATGAAAGTGATCATTAAGCTTTTGGCTTCAAGGGCCAAGATGAGAACCACAAGTACTGGGGCCAGAAAACGGACACTGGCATCTTCCCCACAGCACTTCCCACAGCGTGTCCAAGGGAGGGTGGGCCTTCTGCTCCGGATATCTACTACCCACTGGCCATTAGACCAAGCCAACTAATACCAACTTAGGATGATTTCAATCATGTGTAGAAAAGAATATCAAAAAGCTCTATTTGGGAAATACCTGTCAGAATAACAGGCACAGGGATGTGTCAATTGTTTCTGTGATGTGAAATGGGGCAAAGCTTCTTTATATTCTTTGGTATTTTTGGATGTTGGTGCACCATGCTATGAGGAAGCACAAGCAGCCTGTGGAGAGCCCAGGTACAGCAGAAATGGGCCATAGGACTTGCACCCATGGGACTGCGTGGACATTCAGGGATGCCCTGTCCCCAGTCACATGTCAGAGCTCACAGCAACAGAGCTCAGGTGAGTCTGGCCCAGGTGAAGGTGCCGGGGTAAGATAGGTGGTCACATTTTTCTCAGCAACTGTATGGGGAGGAGTGTTGCTATCTGGCAATGGATAACTGACCACCCAGCAAGTGCCATTGGAGGGCCCATGGCAGGGAGTGCTAAGCAGCTGGAATCGGTCTGTCTTGGGGTCTTGTTCACAAACTCTAGCTTTGGGGCTGCTCTTTGGTACAGTGAAACTGACACTGTTTCTTCCTGTAGTTACTCAGCCGCACTCAGTGGGAGAAGTGGTCTAGCATCCCTCACTCATAAATGAAAAATACTGGGCTTTGGTATTTTTAAAAATATTTCCCAAATTCCCACTTTAGTAATAAGAGTATTTTTAAAGATAAATTGTCTTACAGGCAATGTTTCTTGTGTCCAGTTTTTAGCAACATATGTCAAAGTAATTTCATTTAAGAATAATTTTAAAATTTTTGGTCTGGGCCACATGTGTGAGCTGAAAAAGTAAAGTTAACAGCAAAATGAGTCTGACCTGTGTTTTATTCCCACAGTGTTTTCATTTTAGCTGGGGGGACCGATGAGAAGAGACCAACCTGAAGCAAATTAGTTCATTATTATACTAAGGACAGAAATGTATCCCCAAACAAATGAGTGCCACACCTACCATGACACACACATTAGCCACAGGACAGCTGACACTGACGTTAACAACCACAAGGAAGATTTACTAGGAAAACTGAAATCAAAATACAACTTAAGGCAACTTAATTTCATTGCATAACGTTGGTAATAGAGAATATTTGGATATTTTCAACACCCTTGTGGTGATCCTACAGACATGCTCCATAGGCACTGGACTCTGACCATTTTGGTGGAAATAGCAGGCTATTTGAATAAATAGCAGGCTATCAGATGCATGCACCATTCTCTGTTTCTAGCTTCAACTCCAGGAATTATTTCAGGAATTAATTTTCTGTTTTTGATGGAAATGCCATAACTGCTTTGGTTTGTCCCCATCCTGAATTTCCAGAAGTTTCCACATGGTAAATCTAGATGTCTCTAACATGGCCCTCAGCGGTCCCCACCTCAGGGTTTGAATCAGTGATTCTCCTCCCAGGAACAGAACACAGCCAACCTGATGAGACCTCTGCTCCTAGATCAGGCTGCAGAAGACTGCTGGGAGGAGCCTCTGCCCTCCCTGGCAGAGTGGGGGGGTTGGGGGTGGAGGGTTTGAGTGACAGAACTGGGACTGCAACTGCCAGGAGAGTTAGTCACGTGTGTGACAGCAAGTCTGAGATCCTGGTAGCAAGGGTGACTTCTCTGTTACTGCCTCCTAAGATCCTTGAGCCAGAACTACTGGCTAAGTCGACCCTGGGTCCTTGATTCAAATAAACTATGAGCCAATAAATGCCTGTTGCTTCCAGCCTCTGAGTTTTGGAGTATTCTGTGACACCTGTGTAAATGATAAATAATAAAGCACAATGCCTGCTTGGAGCACAGTCTACACTTTGCTTCCAGTGACATGAGATTTACAAGGAGTAGGGCACTGACTGTAATATCAGCAGAAAAGTTTTTTGCAAAGAAGCAAGTTCACAAATACCAGGATACCCAGAAAAAAATATAAGAATCTCTCTCCTCTCTCTACCTATATCTATCTCTCTAATATACATACACATATGCATATATCAGAAATATATATATATATATATATATATATATATATATATATATATATATATATATATCTCATGTGTGTGTATTTCTAAGTCAAAGAAAACATATAAATGCCATTTGCCCTCAATCAATGGTAATTTTAGATATTGAGACATTACCTGACATAAATGATTAAAGAATGAATAGGAGGGAAAAATAAAGGGGAAAAAAGATTCTTGAGAAAAAAATGGAAAAAAAAAGCCAAGATGGGAGGAGAAGGGAGAGAAGGGAAAAAGTGGAAACCCTTGTATCAAGTGAAGATTTAGCAGCTATTTCTATGGCTATGACTTTAAAATGTGAGCATTCAACATCACAAGCCATCTAGAAAACTCTGAGAAAGCAGCATTGAGATGATTTTGTTGTGATCATGGGCATCCACTGCACAAGGGTCCACACTGCATCATCATGTCCTGAGCTTAACAAAGGTGGCCTGAGGTGAGACCCCCAGTCAAACATCAAACACACTTACAAATGTGTTCTTCTCAAGCAACCTAACAGGTGTGCTCCAGAACACGGCATTAGACAGGTGTTTCTAGACAATAAAACATACCAATGTCAAATGTTTCTAGACAATAAAACATGCCAATGTCAAATATATGTGTATAGATGATAGATAGATAGATAGATAAAGATATAGATATACAGATAAAATATGTTTAAATAAATTGATTTTGGAACTATTAGAATGGAAACAATGCATCATCTCTAGCATTGTGTAGAATGTATGCTTTTAAAATTATTATTGGTGCATATTAATCATATTCATCAAAGAGACTCCCTGTGCACTCCACATGGTGCATCCTGGACTTCTCCAGCTGCCAGGCCCTGGAAAACCCTGTTCAATTGTGTCTGTTTTACTATCTGCTATCCTCTGCCATCTCTAGCACCTGTTCCATTCTGTACTTCTATAGAATGGGTTGACTTGCTGGTTTGCATAAATGATTGAGGACATTGGCATTTGTCTTTTGTGTCTTGCTCATTTCCCTCAACATAATGTTCTCCAGTTCCATCCTGAAAGAAAAGTGACCACAATACTCGGAGCAACCAAGAGATCTTTATTGCAGCAGTGCAACAGAGGAGAAGAGAGAGAAAGAGAAGGGGAGAGAGGGGGTGGGAGGGAGGGAGAAAGGAGAGGAGAGAGCACGTGCACAAAGGAGACAGAGCAAGAGAGAAGAGAGAGAGACAGAGAGAGCAAGAGAGAGAGGCCCAGCAGGAGGGAGTTTTTATAGCCCAAATCTAATAGGGTCTCTGGGTTTGCAAGCTGCCTTGTTGGCACACAAGGGGATTAAGTGTTCAGCCTTGAACGGGGGCTTGGGTGTTTGGGCTTGAAGCAAACAGGTGATAAAGAATCAGACGGAGGGTTAGAGAAGCCAGGTCATCCTGCAGCTAACTTTGTTTGGCATGCCCTGCAGACAGCTTACTCAGCCTGTCCTGCACCTAACCCATCCATGTTGCTGAAAATGCAGGATTTTGCTCTTTTCATGGCTGAGTCACATTCCATTGTGTAAATACTCCATGTTTTCTTTATCCACTGGAGAGCACCTGGGTTTAACTAAATTCACTGATACTATGAGTAGATTTGGGCTTTTTAATTTACTTGTTTAACAGTTTATATATTCAAGTTCTTTTTTCTCTCTTCTTCTCACTGAGAAAATGTCTATTCATGTAAAACTATCTCCCATGGGGTTACAGATCTCTGCTCACAGAGGCCCCTCAGTTGTTATAGCTGATTGGAAAATGGGTTGCACACTGAGGCACATTCACTGATAATAAATGTCATTGAATGTTTAAGATATTCTGGCAACCAACAGGATTTTGAGTTGAGCAACCTGTAACTTCAATCAGCAATTTAGACATCACAAAGCATATCAGGAAAATAATAATAATAATAACTTTGCCTATCAACCATGGTCCATACTAATATGGCCATCCAGAAAGAAAATCTATTAATTAAGGAATTGCAATAAGAAACAAAATATCATATATTCCCCAGAAGAACATCAATGTGCCTTGGAATTTAGAAGAAACAAGTACCAAGAACAAATATTTAGGTCACTACTGATTCCAAACAACAACAAAAATATGTAAATCAGTTGCAGTAAAAAAGTAAGAAAGAATGTTACAAGAAAATGCTTCCTTATGCCATTCCATTTCAGGTGGTTGCAATATTAGAAGAAGATTAGGTATATGGATGTGTTATCTGAAACTTTATACATTCAAGTTGCTTCTCCTATTTTTACTGCAAAAATGTCCGCTCACATAAAAATATTTACCCAGGGTTAAAGGCCTCTGCTAGCAGAGACTTTGAGACCCAAGAGCTATAGCTGATTGGAAAATGAGTTCAGTAACCAATTCAGACCACTTAAATGATGGCATGACAGCCTTTGAATTAGGAAAGCAACAAGGTCACAGGAAATATAAATGCACTTTTTTTTACTTAAACAAGAAAACAAATAGTTGAGAGAGATGCTGCAAATAAAAACAGAATCCTTTGTGGAACTTAGGGAAAAAGATACATCAGAATGAACGTCTTGCTGAACATCAGTGATTGCAAGTGACCTGGGCCTAAGGAAAAGCCAAAGAGCTGTTGAACCTCTTTTCTACTAGGGAATCTTGACTTGAATAACCCAAAACACAAACTCTATCCTTTTGAATTCTCTTTGAGATTCTTTTCCTTAAATAAAGAGAATTGGTGGTACCATTTTGAATGGAGAGAATCAACACTGGTCACAGACATTTTTCCTACATAAAGTAGTGAAATAGTGAAAATATCAGGTCATTGTTTAATAGGTGCACGAATGGAAAGTTCTAGAAGGACTTCCAGACACACAGGGTGTTGACAGCCATGCTGCTGGTTCTCAGGCAGATGCTTGGATGATATGAGGAAATTGGAAGAGGGATCTGTTTTAAAATATGCAGATTGCTCCACGGTTTGGTGACCATCACTTCTCCATGGGACAGTTCATCCTTTCTGTGTGGATGAAGGCGCATGCACTTAGTTATCACCAAATCTCAGCTTTAGAAAAGTGCCATCTTCCAGTTTCTGCAGACACGTTTTGACTGAGAAGTCAGATTAAAAGAAGGTATTCATGCTTTACGGACATCTCCATGAAAAGTAGTGAATTTATTTTAACCTGCAAATGTCGTGAGTAGTATTGGCTACCAAGTGTCCCTAACTTGATTAAACAGAAGATTATTTCAGAAAGGAGGGAACAATGCTGCTTTTTTGAGAAGGGAGGCATGAGAAGAGATGTATTAAGTGGGTTAAACTGAACAGAAAGAAAGTAAATTGGTTGATTCAAAGTGAAGAATGAAGATGAGCTTTTTTTTCTTAAGGATTTTTTCATTTTCATTTTTCTTGGTCATTTAACTGACAAAGATGAGAGGTAGTACAAAGCCAGCTAAGCACATCATTTCAGAGTCAATCGAGAATCCCTCTTGCTTACAAAAGCCTTTGCACCTTTAAAAGAGTTATTTCAAGGTACTGGTAACAAGGATATTGTAATTGCAATTATATTTTCTTCATCTGCTCTTGAGCATCTTCATGTTTTTTTTTGCCAACTTTCAAGTAGAAAAAGCAACAAGTTCACTGATTGAGAATTATTTATCTTTTTATTTGTTATAAAAGAGAAAAAAATTATAATATTTAAGCAGCTCAACTACTATCAAATAAGGAATGAAATTTTAATACCATTTAGCATAAAAGCTTTTATTATTTTGTCCTGATTATAGAGCAATCTGAGGTAATGATCTAATTATATTGATATCTATCTTTAAATTCTATGAACATCTAGTTTATATTAACCTACATATAAGGTACTTTATTTGTATCTAATCTCTGGGTAATCTAAAGATTACAGACAAATCTGTACTAATGTGTTAGTCTGCAACTAATCTATTATATCTAATCTATAGGTGATAGATACATATCTGTTAATCCTTCTAAGATACTTTGTCTTTAATCTACAGATAGATATACTTAAATAACTAATGTGTCCACATAAATTGAAATTAGCATAAGTAGAAAATTCTACCTTTCTATATATTACTTGTTAAAGAAACATTGATTCACTAAGAATATATTTTATGCATAATTTCTCATAGTTCAAACTGTCAAGATTGCTTTTCACTTTTGAATTTTTGTCTTAAATTTGGGATAGGGTATATTTGAGGTTAATTAGAAAAAAATAATTGTATAAATATTAACAGGATTCTTACATACTATGGTCTTTATTTTAGAATTGTTTATTGCTATGTTTGAAAAAATCCTTAACCGAGTGGCTCAAAAGAACAACGTCCATTTTCCCCATTTCATTCCACTTGAGAGGGGCTGGAAGGGGCTTGGTCATCTCTGCTCCTCTGGGCCTCAGCCAGGTGGTGGGAGGCTAAGGAGTGGCCCATGGGCTCTCTTATGTGCATGCCAGGGAGATGCTAATGTCACCCTCACCTCAGCTGGGTCTTTCCAAGTGGCCCCTGGGCTCCTAGAGAGAGTGGTGGTTGGATTCCAAGCATGAGGGACCCAGATGACCAAGCAGCAGCTGAATTGCCTTTTCTATGCTAAAACTGTTGACCCCACAGCCTCACTTCTGATGCATCCCATCCTCAGGACAGTCACGAAAGCTTACTTGGCTCCAGAAAAACAAAACAAATAAACAAAAACACTCCAAATTTGGGGAAGAGAACATTGTGACCGTTTTTGGAAAACACAGTCTTCCATATTGAGTATAGCTGTTATTTTTAGAGTTAATTTTCATCACATAAATCATGAAAGCAGCAGAGTTGACACTGATTCTAGAAGTGGGCAGAAGACATTATGTTATTCAGGTAAGGCGTGCCGAGGAAGAGCTGTGGTCTTCACTGAAACCTGGACCCGTGTTCTGATTGGGGAGGCCACTGCTCTGACAGCCCAGAAGTTGTGCCCCTCATTCCCTCAAGGACTTTTTTTTTGCTGACTTAACTAATAATAAACCTCCTGAACTGAGGAAAGCAGCACTTTTGTTGTTGGTGACCTGACAAGAAATGAACATTTAAAAAGCATAGAACTCACTTTCCCAGCTCTGGGAAATGGAAAAGGCCCGGTCAGTAGGGGCAGAGGTTCAGAAGCCTGGGATGAGGTCTCATTTCTCTATCCCATGCACCTCTGGGCCCTGAATTCCAAGGATGTGAACATGTGCCCTCATCTTCCAGGTGGCAGGGCTGCAGGAGAGGAGGGAGTCTCCCCTCTGGCTCCCAGGTCACAGGGGGCATGACCCTTCGTATTCGTCATGTATGGTTTAGTTTTCTGTTTTCTAAAGCTTGGACATCTGGGCCTTGCTGGGCAGAAAGGGACTGTCCTTCCCAGGTCTAGATAATTCTTAGAGCAAGCGGAGAATGGAGTTTCATTTACATCTGAGCTGGCTAACCAGCTCCAGGCCTCCACCATCTGCTCTCTGGGGGGTCCCTTACCCTGGGCCATTTTGCCAGTCCTAACCAAAGAGCCCACTGAAGTCATCAAACCAGTTGGCCAACCTGCCCCCCCACCTGCCCTCTTGCTTCCCCTAGAGCTACCATGAAGCCTCTGGGCCAGCTTGGCCCCTCACTGGCTCTGCATCCAAGGATGGGATCTGTGTGGCCCCTGAGGTTGCACGTCCTTTCCCTCGAGAAATGAGCATCACCAAGTCTCCGTTCTGTGGTGGTGGGACTGCTGCTCTCATGGTACCTGAATAATGATAAAAACAAAAACAAAAACAAAAACAAAACTATATAAAACTATATTCTAAATCACTCTTTAAATAAAAACCTCAAATCAGCAGAAATGGTCAAGCGATTGTCTCTTAACTCACTATAATAAGAAAAAAAAAGAGTTAGTGAGGTCTGGGCGTATAACTCGGAATAGTAGTCAGGAGACTCAGGGTTGTTCCTTTGTCTTCGACCCTGTGGGTCATAATTTCAGGTGGAACATATTAATTTATTTTCAATAGCTCTGCTGCCAAAGTTGCTGACCAGTGAGCCATCAGCCGAAAGGGAGCCAGTTAGACACCTTTTGATGAGGTTCTAACTTTAAGAAATGACCTTGGAGACCAGGATAGAAGGAAGAAATCCCAAAGGCAGAAATGACCCTCCATTTCTCCACTGGCCAGAGAGGGGGGCCTAGAGCTTCTATTTAACAGTGCCCACATTCATGTGATACAGCCTCAAGCAGCTATGGCAGATGTCTCTGGATTTCCAGAAAGAATTATTCACAAATATGATCCATCCACTGACCTAATAATGCTTATTCTACCCAAAAGAAAAAAATATATATATTTGTCTCAAAGATCTTTCATTGGGGAGCGTGAAGCATAACAAACTGGGGCAAATTTATGTTTCATTCATGGAGAAAATAAATTAATATATTGTCAGTCACAAGAACAGAATTAAGATACATCTCCCCATGTGATCCATGGGAGATAAATTGGTTCCTAGAAGATAGAATAAATCCACACCAGTCTCTGAATTCCAGGATGAACATGAACACATTTCTTTAGAAATCTCATCTTCCTAATTCCATCAGCAAATGACTCTTGCTTCACCTGACAGCCAGAAAATTATAGGTTTCAAAATAGCTCTTCTTTTTGCAACGATTTACAACCACCATGAGGGACTTAAGTTTGTGTGTTCCTTGGCTGAGTGTTAGTTGAGTTAAAAATGTGTTAATCACAAGCATCAATAAAGTAGGAACACACTGAATGCAGAGGAAACCCTAGTTGGTTATTTCCTGGGATAATTTCTAGAAGTAGAATTTCTGAGTTGAACATTTGTGTAGCCTTTAAAATGCTGGACTGGTTTGGCCATTTTCTTTCATGGAGGGTGCACCCACTGCCACCAAGTGTCGCGACCCCTTGCCCGCAAGGAAGACGCAACACTCGGGAATCTTCTCTCAGCAGTTTATTCAGGTCCCTTGATATTTCTTATTCTTTCTTCTTCTTCTCCCCGGATGCCCTTCCCAGCCTTAATAAAGCATCCCAAGCCCCAATGCAGAGCTGCCGCGTGGAGCTTTCTCACAGGGTGATGTACAGGGTGGTGAAAATCATGTGCCAACTCTCCCAGATAAGGAGTTGTTTGTCACATACCACAGCGGAGCCAGCGCCATCTCATAATGGCGACCATAGTCTGCAGAAACGGCAGAAGCGGCTCACCACAGTTCCCCCTTTCTGTTTTATTAAAACAATACAGGCGAGAGTAGAGGTCCTATCCCACTGTGCAGAAGTGGCTGCATAGTATGGCTCAGTCCTAAGGAGGGCCCTTCCCCAGATCCGAGGCCATATCAGCCGACGCCTTTTTTCGTGGGGCGGGGCGTGGACGCGTCTAACCCGCATGCAATAGGACATGCTCTCCTTGAGGTCCACGTCAAGGATCACTCAAGTGCAGTGCCTTGCCTCGCATCCTGTATCGTGACGATGGTGGACGAAGGGGGATAGCTGAGGCTGAACTGTGGCTGTATTAATGACAAACAAGTTGACAGCACCCTGAAAGAAAGGCACGGACTTTAAAGCGATAGTAAAGCACTAGTGTGGAAACCCATCTGCGTGCAATGGCAGCAAGACCAGCAGAGTGCAAGGGCTTTCCAACACTAAGAGAATAACAAGGAAAGTCATGTCGATCCCAGTGCAATGTTATAATAACTTGGGGTGCAACGACCATGACAAAGGTTTACTGTTTAAGATGCGCAAGCCAGACTTGAGGTGAGTTGCCATTTTCTAAAGCTGCAAGAGCTTGTATGATCATAGCCTTTTCTTGTGCATGGCGAGTTTTAAGGCGACAGAGAAACCACAAACAAAGTATAACACTGAAGCAACACATTGCACCAAAAATGCCTACTCCCACCCACTCTTTGAAGAAGGAAAAAGCAGAAGATATCCAATCGGTGAATTGACCCAAAGTCACTGGTTCAACACGGGTACTATTCAAAACAGCAATCTGAGTTAGTTGAGACTGGATCAAGTTTTCTGCTTCCAAGGACCAGGTTCCGGATAGGTATTCCCCGATGATGCGGGAGGCATTTCTGGAATCATAAAATCTGACAGAGGTTATACATAAATGTGCACGTTGATCAATACAACCCAAATGTACTAGGTCAGACAATTCCTCAACTTGAGCTTGAAGCAAATCTATCCTTTGATTAGCAGCCAAAATCCCAGATAAAATGTGTTGATTAATTTTACTTTGGGATTCAAGTACAGTGGATGTTTGTTGAATAACCTGATTAATAGTGGCAGCAGTTTGTACTTGGCTGGCCATGGCTACTCCAGCTGTAACTGCTGCAGCAGCAGATACCGCCACAGCTGTCACTATAGCTGCCGTAATTCCAAAATCTCTGCGGACTCTAAGTAGTTCAACAATGGGGAATTTATCTGGGTCCGCAGTGACTGGGATTGGGAAAAAGGTTGGAATTTTCATAACCACTGCTACAGTCCAAGAACCATTCCAACACTCAGATAAGAGACAGGTAACACTAGAACAATCCAGCATCCCCGATGAGGTATTATTAGCCAAAAGGAGCAGAAACGGAGATTGGAGACAGACTGCTGCGGAGGGTAATGTAGCATTAGATAATTGTGAATTATTTGCAAAAATTTTAAGCCTCCTACCTCGCTCCGAGTCTTGGGTAATGCCAGAAACATTAAACAGCCAACTTTGGACTCCTAATATTTCCCTGGGGAAACACAAGCGTGGACTAGACTAGCCCAATCTGAGGGAGTCATACAAAATCTAGTAAGTCCCTCCACCTGAGTGAGAGTGAAAGCGGCATCTATGCCATAAGTGCGGACGGATTCTGCCAAGGTTTTAACTATCTTAAAGTCTAAAGGCTCATGATATCTTCCTCTATTATTGTCCTGAAACACCGGGTAGGCAAGACCCATATCGGTATTAACTGTCCTCCAAACTTGTGCATGAAAAGATCTCCCGGAACTTTGGCTCCCCCCCACATACGGGGGTGGGGCAACAGGCATCATATCTTCTTCTAAATTTTCAACCTCCTCCTCCTCAGAGTTTTGTTGACCAATATTAGATCCCTCCCCCTTCTTACAGTAGGCATGCGCGCCTTGTGTCTCCCTTTTCTTCTTTTTTACTTTTATCTTGCGTAGTTGTTGCAACAATATATCAAGGTCCTCAGAACACTCTGAGTTGCTTGTGTCCTCAGATGTTTTGAATTCGGTCAAGTCTGGGTAGAGCCTTCTCCTATTTTTATCTTCAGGCTCTTTTGCCTTCTCACTACTGTTACTTTTGATACTCTCTGCCACTTCACTATGTGATCCTTCAGATTTTTCCTCATGTAGTTGTTCAAGAACGGCCTGACCCTCACTCACAGCTTCTTGGCATTTACCATCTGTAAGGCAACTACGGACCATTTTCCAAAGGGGTACCACCCCACCCTCTAATATGCCCTGCTCAGATGCAAAGTCAAGATCTTTGCCTAATTTATCCCAACTAGGTACAGTAAGGCTGCCCGAAAATGCAAACCACGGTGCAGCGATATCTATCTTCTGTAAAAATCTCTGTAAAGTACTATGCTTCACTTCCAGTCCCTTGGAACGTAACAGGCCATCTAGGGCCAGAAGAAGCGGACTTGAAGATGTGGCACCCATGACACAACGACAAAAAAAATACAGACAGCAGAAACACACTGACACAGCGAAAGAAACACAGAAAGCAAAAGCGAAAGTAGAAGCAAAAGTACACGGCGCGGCTGCAATAAAATGCAAGGCTTCCTCTTTCATTACAGACAGAGGAGCTGCCCTGCTTTCTTCGCGTATCCCACTTACCTGGGACTAACCCCGCTTTAATCGCGGATCCCCCTTACCTGGGGACTGACCCCGCTTTGAACGCGGATCCCCCTTACCTGGGGACTGACCCCGCTTTGATCGCGGATCCCACTTACCTGGGACTAACCGGTGCACCACCCCTGACTGCTGAAAGTTCTGGTTCCCGGGTCTCGGCACCACTTGTGGCGACCCCTTGCCCGCAAGGAAGACGCAACACTCGGGAATCTTCTCTCAGCAGTTTATTCAGGTCCCTTGATATTTCTTATTCTTTCTTCTTCTTCTCCCCGGATGCCCTTCCCAGCCTTAATAAAGCATCCCAAGCCCCAATGCAGAGCTGCCGCGTGGAGCTTTCTCACAGGGTGATGTACAGGGTGGTGAAAATCATGTGCCAACTCTCCCAGATAAGGAGTTGTTTGTCACATACCACAGCGGAGCCAGCGCCATCTCATAATGGCGACCATAGTCTGCAGAAACGGCAGAAGCGGCTCACCACAACCAAGGTAGCTGTGGGCACCTGGGCCTGGTGCCCCACACCTGCACATTCCCAGGCAGGTGCCTCTCTCCACCATGAATGCCATCCTGGTCACACCTTAGCAAGAATGTTATACCCTCCAGGTTCCAAACACAGATGGTGGCTACCAAAGGAGGCCCCAGCATAGGCACAGGCTCGAAGTCCACCCTTGCTGTGGTCCAGGATGCTGGCATTCCTTCCAGAGCGGGAAGGAGCCAGTGGCAAGCTGCTCCTGCAGGAGAGCTTGGGAAGGAGAGAGGCTGGAGCAGAGCTCTTGCTTTCCCCTGCCCACGACCAGCTCAGCTTAACAGGAAGCCAAGAGCCTGTGACGAGAGGACAATTCACTTCTCACCATGAGAAACCTTCTTTTCAAAGGATCACCTTAAAGATAAATAAAACAGACTTTTTTGATATCACAAACTTATCAAGAAAAAACAATCAAGAAGAAACAAAGCATAAAAAGTCCAAGGGTACAGGGGATGCAGAGGAAAAGTCCATCCCAGCTCAGGGGCCCACCCCCGCCATGATCTTCTTCCTGAAGCACACCATGCGTGGACAAGCACACCTGGGTCATCCTTGCACACCTGGTGAGTGTCCCCATAGAGAACACATGTGACTCATGACCATTGGGACAAACAGAACACGCCTCCATGTAGCAGCCCGGCTTCTCCTGTCTTCCTCCGCCTGCCTTCACCCCAACAGAGGCCCCGGGTCTGTATTTGCACTTTACATCAAGGACTTTGTAGAGTGAGCATGTGCTTTGGTGGTTCTGGATTGTCTTCACTCAACATTGTGTCTGTTAATTGTTCATTTTATCCATTATTTTATGTGTAATTTTAGATTTTGCATTCTCAGTATTGGAGAGTCTATTATCATATATTATGAATTTGTGTGTGTGTGTGTGTGTGTGTGTGTGTGTGTGTGTGTAATATGGTTTTGTTTACTCAACCTTGGGATATTTGGGTTGTTTCTGGCTCTTTAAACTACTGCTGTTTTAAACATTCTAGTTTGTGTATTTTGGAAAAGAGTATGCACAGAGTTCTGTTGAGTGTATGTAGGGGTGTTGTTGATGGATCAGAGCCCATGCCTATGTTTACCTTTGGTCAATAATAAGCTTTTTGGCTGGTAGTACTAAACAAATTTATGAAGTGATTGCATTGATTTCAATGTTCTGAATTTTATTTTTTAATCATTTGTAACATCTAATCTTACCAACCATTTTCTTGAGTAAGCCTATTGCCTGTTAGATTTTACACATTTGTCTTAGGCATGTAGCTTTCCTGGAGAGAGAGAAAAGAGAGAGAGAGATGGGGAGGGTGGGGAGAGAGGAGGAGGAGGAGGAGGAGGAGGAGGAGGAGGAGGAGGAGGAGGAGAGGGAAAGGGGGAGAAAGAGGACAGGGAGAGGGGGAGGGAGAGAAAGAGAGAAGGAGAGAGAGAATGAGAAGAAGAGAGGTTAAACCCCCTCTTTAGATGAGGCTGAAAGTTTTTATGTTCATTTGGAGCCAAGTTGCCTGGGTTCACATCTGGTTCTCTGTTTTGGTAGCTGTGTGACACTGGACAAGTCCTGAATCTCTGCACCCCAGTTTTCTCCTCTGAGGTTGAGACAACAGAAGCCCCCACCCCAGCAGCTGGCTGTGGTGATGGGGTAGACGTGTGGTGCTCTTGGAGCAGTGCCTGTGTCCTGCAGTAGCTGAATGTGTTTGCTTCCACTGCTTCTTTCAAGAGGAGCCTGATCAGCAAAGGCAATGACATTATTTTAATGGTAGAAAAATGTGAAAATAACACACTTAAAACTGGTTTTTACAATGCTCTTTTAAAATATTATTCTACATAGGACAAGAGGAAATGCAATATTGGAAATACCCTGAGACAGGAATCAAGAACTTCATTACCATGTCCCCCCCCACACACACACACTGCTGCCCAGGTGACCTGGGAAAGCCCCTTTCCTTTCAAGGTTCCTGAATTTCACATCATGTGAAAACAGTGGTGAGTCCCTGGATGTGGTGGGCTGGGATGACACCCACCTGGGTCCTCTTTGGAGGGAGGATACAGCAGTCTTCCTGCCCACCATTTTACTTATGTATAGGTATAGTTAGTGCATGACCAAAACCCTGTCCCCTCTTTTTGCCCTCATTCCCCAGAAGGCAGCCTCTGACTCCTGGAAATCAACCATGACTGGCTTAAGCTTTCTGGGTCCAGCAGGGGGCTTACAGTCATAGGAGGAGGTCAGCAGCAGCTTCCAGGGAGTGGAAACTCCAGCTTATGCTGGAATGCATGGGGAGAGAACCTCACCTTTGCCTTCCAACGTTCTGGATGCCACCTGTGGTCACCATACATGTGGGGTGGCATGGAAGGACAGGCTTCAAGACCAAAGCCAGTGCTCTGAAGAAGATGGACTTGGGGAGAACAGTCTTGCCTTTCAGGGCCTTTATTGATCCAAACTCAAGACTTCCCTCTCTGGGTTTTCCATGAGAATTGAATAATTGCCCCCTGATTTAATGCAGAGGGCGGGGTCTTTTTTTGTTATCTGCAACCATCCACATCCTAAGTGATGCAATCCAGTACCCAGTGGGGTGGAGGGAGCCGAGGCAGGGGCACAGAGCTCCTCTGCACCCCAGGGCTTCTGCACAGAACTTCCCTGTGCTCTTGGCCCTCTCCGTTCCCCTCTGCCCCGAGCCCTGTGCCTGGCTTGGTCCTAATCCTTCCCACCTCCACCAAGACCTTTTTCCCTCAGGGCCATGGCATTTGACTCTCAGGCTGAATTGGCGTCTTCCCCTGGTGCATTCACTGCAAGGTTCAAGGAGAATTTCTCCCCTCCCCATGCATGGATCAGAACCCCAGATACACAGAATGCGACCTGTCAACTGCTCAGTCCCTTGAGGACGGAGACCACTGGTTTATTTCTGTGTCCTAGGTCTTGGGCTTCTCAGCACAGTGCCTGGCAGAGGGAGGGCTTGATCAATAAAGAGCACGTTAGCCTGGGGCTGTCTACTCGCTGCAGGATGTCTGTGCAGCTTCCTGCCTCCTCCCTCAATTCCAGAGTCTGGTGATGTCCTGGGCAACAGGGTGTGGGAGAGGAGGGAGGTCGCCTTTTCTTCTTATTCTTTATTTGGTGCTGGGGATTAAACCCAGTGGTGCTTAAATACTACACAGCATCCCTGTTAGAGTGTGTAAACAACTCAAGATGGCGCCTGGCATTTTGCCAGGGGGAGTGGTTTGTGAGGTAACGCCAGCGAGCCATTAAGTGTGGAGATTCCTTATTGGTTGACTGCTGTATCTAGTTTATGTTAATTAAGATAAGCTGTGTGGAATGTATATATACCCCTCCTGTCCTACAATAAATGGCTCCTACTCCTGCTGTATCAATCTACACAAGTTGTTCGTCACCCCCCGGTTATTTTGCTGCAGCCGGACTGCGCAGCACATCCCCAGGCCTTTTTATTTTTATTTTGAGACAGGGTCTCACCAAAGTGCAAAAGTTGTCCTTGAACTTTCGATCCTCCCGTCTCAGCCTCCCTCTTTGCTGGGATGACAGGTGCATGCCACCAAGCCAGGCCCTTCTTATTCTTGATGTGTCCATGTGAACTTGGCTGAGATGCCCACCTCCATATTTGTCCTATACCATTTTTACATGGGGAACTGGCCCCTCCCCCTCTGTTCCTGGGGAAGCAGCTCCCACACCTGTTGGCCTCTTCCTCCTCAGTGCCCTACCTCACTAACCGGGATGTGGCTGCTCTTCTCCCAGGATGCTGGTTCCCAGAAAACTCAATGGGCCAGACTAGGATGCTGTGCTCTGCAGGCTGTCTTGGGCTCACTTCCCAGCCTAGTCTCTTCTTTTTGGGGTCAGAACACCTGAGTCCTTCAAAACCACTTGGGATTGACCCAGGAGAGGTACCGTCCTCCCTGCCTTAGAGCCCTTGAACTTCACGCTCCTTCATAGCAGTTAGACCAAGGTGCGTTTTTAAGATTTCCAACGTGACCAAGAGGGTATGTGATTCTTTGGGGCCTTATAGCAACTGGCGGAAGGAAGAAAGATGCAAAGAGGAGCAGGTCTGCAGAGCGCAGGCAGCAGGCGGCCTGAGCAGCACCCCCTCTGGAGCCCTTCATCTATAACATGAATTATGTATGTCTTGGTCTGATTTTGAAGCTCATTTCAAATGTTTGTTTAATTTCCTCAATTATGAGGACATAAAGCATCTCCCACTGGGGTCCCCTAAGAGTTAGCTTGGAAGTCCTGGGTGTTTGTTTAGGGGTCTTCATTGGCAGCTAGATGCATCATCTTAAATATTTATGAAAATGTTAACAAATAAATCTCTCTTTGCAATTGGTATTAGATGATAGGGACAGAGTTACGGCATGGATTTTCCTTTGGCATTAACCACCATAAAGAAAAAAAAATTAGTTTCTGTTACCTCCCTGGAATAAGAGGAACTATCGAAGAGAAGAGAAGTAACTGTTCTCTGAGTTACAGACTTTCTTTACGAGGAATCTTTTCCTGGTGATGCTTCTAAGCAATCATTACTGCAGCAATCCTGGTGTCTCCCATCTCACTCTCTCCCTCCTTGTATATTCTTAGAGTTCCTAATTTGAGAACAGTCTGCTTCTGAGCAATCAATTCTTCTATAAGCCCCCTTTTGCCAGAGTTCTCAGATAAAGTACAGAAGAGGTAACTGAACTTCAGAAAAACAATGTAAACATTTTTAGTATAAGTATGTCTCCCATATTTTATGGGCTATACTTATGCTAAAAAGTTGCTAAATGCCTCCCATTTTGGAGAATCAGCTGAGAGAGTTCATGTGGGCTTGCCAGAAGCCTTTGCTGGAGGAAGAAAGGTTATCAAGGGGTTGGAGGAGCACTTAGGATTGGACAGTTGGGAAGTTCCATCTGTCTCTGATCACTGCCTAATTAATACATGCGGGAAACATAAACAAGGGGTGGGTCAACTTGCTGTGCCCATCTTTTCAGCTTTTTCCCAGGTTTCCCAACCTCAAACCATTCATTTGCTAAAACAGACGACAACCAGACACAATATTTACAGCCAACGCCGAGAGCTGCTTCAGCATGTAGGTTGTAGCTCTCTCAGTTCTGCCTAGAAGGCCAAGCAAGGGATGTCTGAAATTTATATATTGTTCTTTTAGTAAAATTATATTAAAAGTGTGGACTTGCTTTTCATCCTGAGGCTGACAACTTCTTCCCATTTTCTTACATTGCTGAATTCTACCATGAATTATATGGGTTTTGTATCCCATGCCCTGGTTCATCTGCAAATGAGAAAATAACTAGCCAGGACTTTTGCCCAAACGGGCGTTGCAAATTCACTTACATGGACTGGTCAATGTGCATTAATGCTGAGCCACTGACCTGGGGGAGGGAGAAGGAACAGGCTGTTCAAGGCCCAGGTGGGAAGAGATTCCCCCTTCTTGTGACTCCACTGAAATAGGGCTCAGGTCTCAGCCTCTGGCTTCAGATGGCACTTCTTCCTCATGGTGGCAGGCCACATGGTCAGGCCATACAGCCCTTTTCCCCATTCACAGGGGCTTGGCCACACTGTCTGTATGCATGGTGTCATAGCTGCCTTGCCTAGGCCTGCCGACCACCCTGCTTCGGAGGCTATAGACTTGTTAAATAAGTAGCAACCCGGAAAATTGTCCCCACCCCACTGGACGGCTGCTCCCCCTCATGCCCCTTCCCCTCCAATGTGAACCTGGACAGTGGGTTCCACCCATGGCTACTCTAGTTGATTCCCTTCTAAGTACACAGATTTAAAAGCTCCATTCAAACTGGCTTAAGGCAAAAGGAAGAGCATTTTTGATGTGTTTTCCTGGTTGCTATGGGAAAGTGCATTTTATCTTCTCATAACTATAGTCGAAAGTCCTGGCAATTTCAGCTTGACTTACATAACAGTTCTATTCCTGAACCCATCCTGACCAGGGAGGAGGGTGGAACTGTCTCTCAGGGCCACCCTTGCCTTGCCTCTCTTTTCATGCAGTTTATCAAGGTTCCTGTATGTCCATCCAAAACAGGGCACCTATTTAAGACAGGCAATTTGTGGAGCTTGGACACTTGCAAATGATTCTCTCCAGCCAGGCAAAAAGAAGTCAAAGTTTAACTTTGCATTTGTCAGGGCAGATACTCACTTCCACAAAACCTGGATACAGCCATCTCTGCTCTTCACTTCTCAGCAGGGGCTCTGCCTCTTGCAGAAGGACAGCTAACTTGGCACTGACAGTTCAGTGATTTTCCCCACTTGTAGGGCAAGTAATTATTTCACTGGGGACCTGGGTGGATGCACATGCTCACGTTGCTCCTGCTCCTGAAAACCTACAAGAATACCTGGCACATAAAAATGAAAACCTAGTTTATCTGGTTTCAAACTCTCTGCTGAATGAGACTGGATGCACAGAGCAAGGGGGTAGCAGCTGCCCCCAGGACGCTGTCCAATCAGAGAGCCGTCAAGAGTCAATTACCACCATCTGAACATTGCAACACAACTGTGGAATAGTCCCTAGGAAATGATTCAGATATTATGCAAAAAGCAAAATACCTATAGAGATTCATGAGTAGAAAAATTGCAAAATGTCAAATCTATAGATAAGTATAAAACCTCTTATGATTTAAAAGCCAGGAAAAAAAATAGTAAAGCATCTTTTGAACAAGATTTTGAAGTAAAAATGTACTCTTATCTGCATGCCCTGATAAGACATGCAATCAATCTGCAAAATTGAGCACAGGTTGGAATATCTTAATATGCTTTATTGCTTTCAGGACATTTAATAGTTCCCTTATTTTGAATTTGAGTATAAAGGGAGAGGTATATGGTTTTTATCCTAGAATATGCATTCTACCTGCCTGGCCCTGGTAGACGTTGTGCCCTGTTGTTTGAGGAGGAACCAATTGTTCTCTTGCTAATGCTGGAGATGTATCTCAACTTGCTCATGAACTGGAGATAGGTAAAAGCACTGACTCAGGTTAAATGAATTGGTCTCTTTCTCTGGGTTTGAAATCTGAGTCCAGAAATATCATTATGTACCAACAAACCAAAAGCCATGCAAAATAATTGTGGACAGCAGAAACGTCCATCTCATGTGCTGGGAGCTTGCAATCTGGGTGGACAATCTAGGAATGTGCGTGGGACATGGGCAGTGCCAGGAGACACCCAGCCGTGTGCCTCAGTGAATACCTGCACTGTGTGTATATGCACTTAGTATATGCTCACCTCTCTGAATTTGGGGATGGAGCTCATGAGAGATGCCGTTGTGGAGTGGAAGTCTCCTTCTCCCTGTTTTCTTTGACTTCTTTCTAATCTTCCCCACAGAGCTCCTCAACTAATCTTCAGATAAAATTAAAGTCTTTCTTCATCTCAGCAGGTGTGGGACAGCCCAGTGGACTCTGGGGCACAGCGAGATTGACTTAATTTCTGCTCTCCCTGGGCTGGGCTCCCACTTGTACCCTTATGATGCTCCTGCCTCCTCCTCTGTCTTATATCTAGACCTGAGTTTTTTTTTTTTTTTTTCAAATGCCACCTTTGAAATAATTACAAGTTTTTTTTTTTTTTTTTTTAAACAGTGGCCCTCATAACTGTGGCTGTATGAGGTCTCCTATCTTTCAATGTCAGGACAGGTTATTGATGGACATATTTAGACTAGATATATCTGCAGTGAGCTTTGTCTTGACAACACAGCTAGTACTCTCAGAAAAGGTTGGGGTGAACCCAACAGCTCATTCTATTTAGTTAAAGTAGTGAATTGGCAAATCAAGGCTTGCAGCGTGGTGACTCGTTACACACACACGTTGTGCAATGACCATGGGAATCACCTTGCTCAGAACTCCCAGCATCACCACTCTGTGGACCAGGTCCCCAGGCCTCATTGGTCTCATAACTGAAGATGGTCCCTTTGGCCAACATCTTCATAAACACACACACACACACACACACACGCACACACATACACATTCACACATACAAGGATGTGTATGTGTGTGTGTATATATTTATATATGACGTTGTCGGGAAGCATCCATGCATTATATATATATATATATATATACACACATACATAAATCTGTGTGCCTAGATATATATATAAATAGTTTTCTCTCCACTCGTTTGTTGATGGTGCTCAGTTCATTTCTATACCTTGGCTGTTGTGAACAGTGCTATAGGGAACGCAGGAGGGCAGATACCTCTCCAACATGCTGATTTCATCTCTTCTGTGGATGTATACAGCAGAAGGAATGCTGGGTTTCATGGTAGCTCTGTTTTTAATTTTCTGAGGAGTCTCCATGCTGTTTTCCATAATGGCAGTGTCAATTTGCATTCCCACCAACAGTGGGTGAGAGTTGCTTTCCCTCTACACTGTCCCCAGCCCTTACCTTGGGTCTTTTGGGTCATCGACATCCGAACAGGTGTGAGGGAGCGTCTCTTGTGCCAAGAGCACCTGGGGGGAAGGAGACTCCCCTCACCAGATGTTTGGTGAACTGAATGGCCACATGCTAAAGAGTGAAAGTGGATCATGTCTTACCTGACAACCAGAAGAGATTAAAGGCTTAAAATAAGATCTGAAAACTAAACTCCTAGAAGAAAGCACTGAGGAAAAGCCCCTCATGCTGGTCTTGGCAATCATTCTTTGGACCAAAAGCAAAGGCGACATGATACCAAGCACACAGGCAACTAAAACAAATATAGACCCAGAGGCCTCAGCACAGCGAAGGCTGCCATCGGCAAGTCCAGGTGGACTGATGTCTCAGATTCCCACCTCCTCGTGACACAGACTCCAGCCCTTCTCGGGTGTGAGGGTGAGTGTTAGGGGTTTTGAGGGGCCATGAAGATATTCGGATAGTGTCAAAATGCTGATGGGAACCCAGGGTTTGCTGATTGGTTCTGCACTCAGCTCGGGGCTCTCCATGTGTGCTGTGGTCCTCAGCTGCCACCACCCCCTGGTGACCATGTGCAATGTGGAGATAGTTCCTGTTCAACAGGGCTGTCACCTCAGGACTCCTGGTTTCCAAGGCTATTTCTGGGACCCAGTGTTGGGATTCTTGGAATCCCGTGCCCCTTTTGCACATGGCTACAGTCGAGATTGTGCTGTGTCCTGGTGATTCTCTCATTCCCGAGTCGCAGATGCACACAGCCACACTGCAGAGACTTACCTCTGCCTTGAACTGTGTACCTATTGGACACCTGCCCGGGGACCTCTGGCTCTGCCCCAGGATACAGGCCTTGGCAGCAGCTTCATCTGGAGCTGAGTGACCAACGTTGCCATGAAGCGTCCGTGGGCCACGTCTGTGCTCATTTCTTGGGCCAAGTCTCAGGGCTCTGTTTAATTTCAAGTGGTCTCGGAAGTGCAGTTCTACCACATGCCCGGGAAATTGAGAGCCAGGCAGAATGGACTCGAGGACAACCACACAGCTCCACAGGCCCATCCTTGTGCGATGGAGAAGGTGAGATGGCCATGGATGAATGACACGGCAGGACACTGCGGCCAAAATATGGCTGAGTAGGGCGATGACAGCCAGACCCTGTCTCACTGCTCTCTGAGCTGCGGTTGGTGCCTGCAGCACTGTGTCCTGTATCCGCAAAGGCACCAGCACAGCCTCTGGGGCAGTGGTCCTCAAAGGTGCTGCTCCGAGGCTCAGTTCTCACCTCGGTGGCTTCCTGGGGAGAGGACACTCCTTGCCCCACAGGTGTATATGAGGCTCTCAGCACCCTGCCACAGTGTCCTGTGGGTCTGAGAGAAGTCTATCCCTTTATTTCTGTGAAGATTTTGAAAATGAAGAGGCCTATGCGGTGCTCTGATGCCTGTTGAAGTTCCTGAGTTCTTCCGGACAGCTCAGTGGGTGCTGTCTCAGCTGGGGATCCTTCCAGGCGAAGGAGGACTTGTGATCAGCTGAGAAGCCCTTGTGGGTCTCATCGGGGACTCCTGAGACTCCTGCTCCACATGTGGCTCTGCAGCCCCTTCCCACCAGGTGCGTCCCAGGGCCTCCCTACACTTCCTGCAGCCTGCTTTCTGCTGATCCTTACCTCCCTGAGCTAGCGGCATGCTCACACCCTTCCATTAAAGCCCCCCCCCCCCCATCACTTTCTTTTCTTTTTTCTTTTTTTTGGTGATGTCTGGCTGACAATGTTATAATTGCAGCTACCCTCATTTTTACTGTCTCGGCCTTTAGAAAACAGTCATATTCACAGTAGGAAAACTGAAAACTCCCTCCTCCCCACCTTGACACACGGAACAACAGCCAGCCCACAGGGACGCGGAGGTGGATGGGACTCCCTTGTGAGGTTGCCTCCTCCTGGGATAAGGCAGCAGGGGAGGCGCCAGGTGCTGAGCCACAGATCACCAGGGCCAATGCCTACAGTTGGGGAAAGAGCAGCAGTACCCAGGGCAGAGGCTGCCCTCCGTTTTACTTTGGTTGGGTGCTGGAGCAATGTGGCCTGTGGTCCTAGCTCTCACAGCAGACTGGCCAGTTTTCTATCACCCTTCCATTCCCACCAGGGGAAAATGGCACCTTCCATGACCTGGGGAGGGATTTTCTGGGGTGTGACTGCTTAGTGCTGCCTGGGACGGTCCTGGGGCCATTGGGATGGTTGGCCAGCCAAGGAGCTCCAGGGTATGTGAGGGCTGCCTGAATCACCTCAGGTCTGAGTGAGAATTTCTTTTTCTTTTCTTTTCTTTTCTTTTTTTTTTTTTTTTGTGCTGCTGTGGATTGAACCTAGGGTTGCTCTACCACTGAGCCACATCCCCAGCCCTTTTCATTTTATTGTGAGCTAGGATCTTGCTAAGTTGTGGAGGCTGGCCTCAAACTTAGGATGTTCCCATCTCAGTCTCCTGAGTAGCTGGGATGACAGATGTGTGCCACTGCACCCAGTGGAAAAAGAGACTTTTTTTGTTTGTTGGTTTATTTGAGAAATAAATCTTTTTTTTTTTTTAGAGAGAGAGAGAGAGAGAGAATTTTTAATATTTATTTTTTAGTTTTCGGCAGACACAACATCTTTGTTTGTATGTGGTGCTGAGGATCGAACCCGGGCAGCATGCATGCCAGGCGAGCGTGCTACCGCTTGAGCCACATCCCCAGCCCTATTTGAGAAATAAATCTTAATTGTGCCAGGCTAGTAATTATCTGAGGTTTGTGGAAGCAGCTGCTATGGTGCTCCTCTCTGTCTATCTCCAAGCCCAAATGGCCCACATAGATAGACACAGCTGTTACTCACACCACAGAACCCAAGCACAGTGTCTCTGTTCATAAGCCAGAGGATGTTGTGGAGTGAGAGAAATGTAAGTTCCTAAACTCTAAAATAGGTTGTGTACCCTCTAAATACCGTTTCTCCCAGCCTCAAGGAGAAATGAATCTACCTGGGCTAGATGTGATGAATGGTCCTCCCGCGGGATACACAGGCTTAATAAATCATGAGGGACTTTGTCCAGAGGTGGCTGTACTGTGAATTACATTGCAGCCAAAGGCTGATGCTCCGCACATTCTAAATTGAGAGAAATGGGTTCTTCTTGCTCATCTACACCATAGATAATAGAACATATCAGACCAAGAATGGATTCTACAAATGATCTAATCCTAATTCTGTAATTTAATTCACACATTCACTGAGTGGCTTCTGTGTGCCAAAGACTTTGACAACCCTTAAGGGTTTAGAGGTCAAGATGAGCCACCCCTCCCCCATCTTCACGGGTAGATGGATGATCGAAATACCTCTTCACACTCATATAGACATAGACAGGTCAGATTGTGTGCCAGGATCAGGTGGCACAAGACCTTGTCCTGTGGAAGATGAAGAGGAGTGAAGAAAACAAAGAGCCTGTGCCTTTCAACTTGGCACAGGGCCTGGGATTTGAAAGTAAACTGGGCATAATGAGCAAGTGCATCCAGGGGAAGGGATGTCACACTCCGGGGAGACACCGATACACCCGTGTTCACTGATGCACTTTCACCTTGCAGCAGGGGACAGATTCAGTGGCCTCCTATTGTTGAGGCAATGGATTACCCTCTCCGAAGGATTTCCTAATGTCTCCATTGTGCAGCAGCCTAGTTCAGAACACGGTTCCTGGCTCAAATGGACAGAGGTGACCACGGTCTGATTCAAATTCTCTTTTTAGAGAAAGGAAGGTGTGTGGCCTCTGGACAGGAAGAGGGAAGCTTGTGCAGAGCCTCAGGGATGGTCCCTGATTTGTAAGGGAGGTGGGAATGGGGAGGTGAAGGGCCCTGGCCTGTTGCTAGTGGCCAGCCACATCTAAAGCCACCATCAGATACAGAGAGCTAAAGGTACAGGGACAGGGACTCCCCCAAGAGGCTGTTCCCCAGAAGGGAGGGGCAAAGGCTGTGCACATCAGGGATCTGCTCCCCACAGGGAGAGTCTGGGCTCCATCCACTGCAGGAACAAAGGAGAAACATCTCAGGAAATGAAGCCCCAGTGAAGTAGCCTTATCAGCTGTGTAGAAAAGCTCATGCAGATGGAAGCTCCTATTGTGGAGCACACATAGTCCTTAAAGACCCCAAATGAGGAAAAAGAAACAGCAAGTGATAAGCAAACAACAAATACACAAAACAGAAACACAAAAATATCTACACCTAGCAATAAACCCTTAAGTGATGAAACCTACGTAAATGAATCTAAGAAACAGAATCGAAGACCAGAAAAGATCTGAATCAATAGCAAAGGGTCTCATGATCCCTGGTACCTAGATCCATGCAGTAAAGGGATAAATCCCACCTAAACTGTTCCATAAAACCACCACCATGCCAAGAAGGTTCCAAACAGGCAAGAATTCCAAGAGGGATTCAGGTGCACGTGAGGAGAGTTTCTCTGCTTAATCCTAAAACATGTTACAGGACCTCAGCAATTAGCGGAAGCCATCTGAAGCCAGAGGTGAGACAGAAACCAGTCCATGCAGAGGAGCCGGTCCAGAGGCATACCCAGAATTCATTTGAAATTCACTTGAATTTGAAACATGAAAAATGTGGCATTGCGAGTTAATGATAAATCAAATACACACACACTTACAAATAAAGAAAAGCCGGTGTAACAACTATTTGGAGCTAATTATTTTAAAAAGGCAAATGCTTACTTTGCACTATGCTCGACTATAAATTCCCATGGAGTAAATAGCAAACTCCACACACCACCACAATAAAATAACTGTAAGGTTGCAAATCCACACCCCCATTCTATATATTGCTTCATTTTTATTCATCACCCTCTGTTCCTAGTTACGGAGAACTGACCTAAATCAAGGCACTGTTCCTGCAGTCAGCGCAGCACCCAGGGAGGGTAGCATGTGCTCAGGGCTCACAGAGCCCTCAGGCACAGGGCATCTGCACCAGGCCACAGGGGCCAGGGTCTTTCCTCTCTGGTCTCTGTCACCACATCTCTGTTCTCAGGGATATGACATCTCCGGGGCTTTCTCGCAGCCTGGTCACATTCTTCTTGAAAACAGGGAGACAGGCAGAGGCTCATTTCACCCTGGTGGGAGGTGAATCTGAACATCTCAGAACCACATGCCTGGGTGGACCACCAGGCCTCTGTTCCCCAGGCCCCTCTGCTGGGCTGTGGAGGAGACACTTGGGCCTCTGAAATCTCCAATTTCTCCCATGCCCTGTTCCCACCCTGGAGTCCTCTGGTCAGCAGGGGTGAAGTTTTGGGGGACGGAAAACAGAAAACCAGACTTTCCTCAGGGGATGCTCATCTCAGCTTCTGTAGTTTGAGTATTTTTCCATTCTCAGCACCCTCCCCTTTCTGAGGTAACTCATGCCTCCTGTTGTGACTTAAATGAGAGAAAATCTACATGATGCACTGAAAAAGGAATGAGAAGAAACAGATCGGAATGTATAAATTACTATATTGTAGTGTAACACGACTTTAATAAACAGAAACATAGAGGGTGAGTCTTCATCTTATAACCAGATAGGAGAGACTTTCCTACCTTAAATGGAGAGTAATACAGGGACTTACATATGTGACTACATAATATTTTAAACTTGTACTTCTTAATATGCATGGTAAATAAATAAAAGGACGTGAAAGCTGTGAAAATGTTCATAACACAGAAGGCAGGGCATTTGCATCCTCGTGAGTAAAGCACACTCATAGCTCTGCCAATGCGAAAGCTAACGGCTCAATAGAAATGGGCAAGAGCCACGCACAGGCAAGACAAGACAGAAGAAGACCTGTGAGAGGACACACATTTGAGAAAAATACTCACATTCATTATGAATGAAAACAACACTAAACAAAGCTTCATGGTGGCTGTTGTATTCTTTATTCTGCAAATGATATTTGACCTTTCTCCTTTACAGCCAGACTATGCTGAAATGAGCAACTTCAAGGTATGTTTCCAGGGATTATATGGGTTCACATCTAACTGTGGACACATTATTTGTTCCCCTAATTTCACCCCTTAGAATTTATGGAAGCAAATCATCAGAGGTGTAAAACATGGAACACGCTCCTTTGTGAGATAGTAGTTTCCAGTCTCAGAAAGTGCTGATCCGTGATGGGATTCTGATTGAGAGGGGAAAAGTGGGGTAGTTTTACATGTGAGAATGGGCTGCACTAGAAGAGCTAAAGATCAGTCCAAGGCTGAAATTGTACTATTGCACTGCTCTACCCCTGGTGAGATTAGTGCAGGAAATAATGTTTCCTGACCTTTAATAAAGGTGATGACGGTGCTGCTGCTGCTGCTGATGTTAGTGATGATTATGAAGCCTATGATGGTGACAGTGTGATGGTATGTGGTGGTGACGATGGTGTTGGTGAAAATAGTGGTGACAGTGTTAACAACAGCAGTGATGACGGTCATTGTGGTGAAGGTCATGGTGATGATGGTAGTGATGGTGGTAAGGTCACAGTGAAGATGGTGGTAATGGTGGTGAAGGTTATGGTGATGATGGTGATGGTGGTGAACATCATGGTGATGATGATGGTGAAGGTCCTGGTGATGATGATGGTGATGATTGTGAAGGTCCTGGTGATAATGATGGTAAAGGTGGTGAAGGTCATGGTGATGATGATGGTGAAGGTGGTGAAAGTTATGGTGATGATGATGGTGAAGATCATGGTGGTGATGATGGTGATGGTTGTGAAGGTTATGGTGATGATGATTGTGAAGAAGGTTATGATGATGATGGTGAAGGCGGTGAAGGTCATGGTGATGATGGTGGTGAAGGTGATGAAGATCATGGTGGTGATGATGGTGAAGGTGGTGAAGGTCATGGTGATGATGATGGTGAAGGTGGTAGTGGTGGTGATAATAAATGGAAACTTCCTGGTTTACCATATAAAATTATACTAATGGGTTAGTGATGATGGGGTGGTGGTGAGAGCAAGACAAGGTGATGGCTAGCATTCGTAAAGCAGTGGCATTTGCCATCTCACCCTTGGAAGACTTTTATGTGGATTAAACCTCATTTCAACCTCACAGCACCCTGATGAGTGGGATCATTGCTTTCCTCACTCTATACCCACAAGCAGTAAGGCAGACAGGACTTGCTTGGCCTATCACAGGAAGCACCAGGAGGCTGCAGGTGTTTCCCGGCCACTGTGAGGGTTCACAGTCTTCTGTGGGGTCCAGCATCCCCAAAGTGGCCGACATTAGCACTGACTGGGAATTTCAGTTGGAACACTAATGCTGAGAACTCACCCCGGCACAACTTCCCTAGTGCCTTGGAGGAGCCTCAACATGCATTTCTAGGCAGGTCACCTGCACGTGTAACCTGCAGCCCGAGCTGAGAGCCCTGGCTCAGATCCTCTGCCAGCAGCTCCCTGAGGCCCAGAGGCCTCCCAGTCACCTGAGTCCATGTGGATCCCACAACACCCTGTCACACATCTCCCCAGGTCCAGGGCGATGCCTTCTCTAGTCGAAGTGGAAATTCTTTCCTCTTCAGGGTTCTGCTCAGGACAATTCATCTCTACCTGAAGTTATGGTTGACTTTGTCCTTTAAAGTCTCCTCTGTGGAGCATTTAACCCTCAAATTCTGGTGTAGGTGGGTGCTTTGGGAGGGAGCCTAGGTTAGGGGGTTCCCAGGGTGGTCATCTGACAGGACTTGTGCTGGTGAGGAGGGCCTGAGCTGGCCCTCGTGCTCCCTACTGCCACCAGGCGAGGCCCTCTGCCAGGCGGTGACGCAGGAGAGAGCCCTGGGTGTTGGACTCCCGGTCTCCACAGCTGGGAGAATCTGATTTATTTTCTTTATAAATCACTCAGTCTGGAATTTTGTCATAGCAGCAGAAATCAGACTAAGACAGCAAATTGCGCACCTGCAGATTGGACCTTTTAAAGTAAGGGCGAGAGAAGAGGGAGCTGTTGGGGGGTGGGGCTTGAGTCCATGACTGTTTCAAATTCTTTTGTCACCTTCAAATCTGAAAAGAAGAAATAATCACATAATATGTAATGGTTGGGTCTGGGGTGTCAACAGACTCCCAGGCTAACCCATGTGTGGCGATGGGCAGTCCCAAAAGTGCTTCATTAAGACTTTCCAGGCATTGGTCATAATTGTCTCTCCTGATGACCCTCCCTCCCACTTCAGGTACCGTCCCTCTAGTCTGCTGGTCTCTGGTCCTGCTCGGCTTCCTATTCCACCCTCTCTGGCCTGGCTGCCCTCTACGCACTAGCTCCTGCCCCAGGCCCTTGCACGTGCTATGCCTTCCTCTTGGAGTGCTATTCTGGCCGCTCGCTCAGGAGGCATCCAGGTCTGCATTCAAGCGCCACTTCTCAGCAAGGCTTTGGTGGCTGCTTGTCTGCTGGGGGGCACTCCTTTCCTACTCTGTGAATCATCACCTTGATCGATTTGTTTATTAACTTATTCTAAAAAAAAATGTGTTGCACTTGGCACTTCCTGAAATTACTTTAACCTTTTCTTCCAGCCTCTCCATGTAGCACACAAGGCCAGCGAGGTAGGCTTTTAAGTTGCCATGGGCAAACCTGGTGCATGGAAAGTGCTGGGGACCCTGGATTTGTATCTGCTGAACGGATGCAGGAAGGACCGAATGGAAAGGGAAATGTTTCCCCCGAAGCCTGAATGCGGGGAGGTAAGACTTGAAGGCCTTGAGGAGCATTTAGAGAAGAGTCAGATCACATAAAGAACTTGCAAATCTGGGGAGTTCCTGGGTCAGGGCCTCTCAGGAAATCTCCTCACCTGCTGGACCTGTGACTACCTCAGAGACCTGCAGCCCTCTGCTGGCCTAAGCCCCATCCACAGCTACAGGGGGTGAAGGGAGGGAGTGCTGCAGCCTGTCTCCCCGTCTCCCAGTGATGAGCAGCTGTCTCCCCTGCTATTTTAGCAATTAATTTCCCCCGCTGAGCTGCGTAGCCTCCCTCCTGCAGGAAACAGATGACATTTCACTTTGGAGAAAAGAATCCATTGTTCCCTGAAATGGGACGCACTGGAAGCCCGCATTTCCTTTCCTATTATAAACAGATCTTCCAAACAAAATGATTAAAATAAATAGCCTGAGTTCCAAGTCAGTTTATTACTTGAAGAACTTTTCCTCCCCTTTCATGGTATCCAGAGAGATGATTTAATGGATAAGACGGTAATCGCACTTGCCAACACCGACCAGACTGGGCCCCAGCAGGATGCCCTGGAGCAGGTCCTCAGACCTGGGCACCCTTGGGCTTCTGAGGGACGGATGTGGGCAGCCTGTTTCTTGCCTTAGCTCTGTCTGTGGTTTGTGAGCAGCGGGGAGGCTTGTGTGGAAAAGGACCCCATGATTTATCTTTCTTCAGATGCAGAAGCTTGGACTACTCCCAGGGCTGCAGCATCCCCCTTCCCTCTCCTCTGTCCTGCACAGAAGTGCTCAGTGCCACCAAATCCACCCAAGTCTAAAAAAAAAAAAAAAAGAGGCACACTTAACTGAATGGAGCCACTTTGAATGAGAAACCTGAAACAGGGTCACCCTTCTGCTGAACAGGGGAGGCCATGGTCAGGAGGAAACAGCCAGAGTAGGTGAGGTGGGTGTGTGAGGGGGAGCTGTGGCCCAGTTCTCACCTGCAGTGCTGACTGGTGATGGCTGCTTCTTGTTAGAGGAAGAGTGGATCATTGTGGAGACCTGAGGACAGGCAGGGGAAGGAGGCAGCTGCCTTTTCCTGGGCTGCCCTCCCCTTCTTCCTCCCTCCCTGCCTCCCTCCCTCCCACAGCCACACCCTCCCCCCCAGGGTCCCTGCCCTCTTTACTCCAGCTCCCTGATAATTGCCACCTGGAGGCCTCACTGCCTGGCTCTTCTGAGAAGTGATTAGGAAGAGGACCCTGTGCTGGCTTCTGGGTTCAGATGTTTTATCTCAATTACACGAAATTCAGAAAGAAGAAAAGGTCATTTCACTTCAGTTTCCTGGTCTCCCTGTGCTTTGGTGAGTTCCAGAAATAATGGGGTTTAGAATCTAGGTGATATAAGGACTTTCAAAGACTCTCATGGTGACACCAAGTCCGTCTCAGCTGCCACCCACTTCCACCTAGAATGGCACAGAATCGCAGCTCAGAGATGGAGCGTGGAATTTATCTTCTTTACAGAAGTCTTGCTTTTCACTTTCCTAAGGCTGAAGAACATTGGTGGTCAGCTTTTTGGTTACTATAATGAACTCCCTGAGATAATCAGCTTACAAAGAGGGAAGGTTTGCTTTAGCTTTTGGATTTAGAGGCTGGGGTCCATGATCAAGCCGACCCAGGGCCTTGGCCCTCTGCTGGGCATGCTGGAGGGTAGAGGGAGCCTGGGGCACAACCAAACAGCTCACCTCTTGGCCGAGAAGCAAAACAGGAACAGGAAGGGGTGGCAGCCCCCAAGCCCTTCCAGGACAACCCCCAGAGACCCAGGGTCCTCCTCTCAGTCATTGCCTTCCTTCTCACCTTACCTCTAACATAACAACTTTATTTTTTTCAAAATCAATCTTTAAAGGTTTATTGAGGTTCAATTAACAAATGCCACCTGAGTGTGTGTGTGTGTGTGTGTGTGTGTGTGTGTTTACCATCTGCTGGGGGAAGTGACAAAACCCACCACAGTCCAGCTCCCTAGCAGCCATCACCTGCACAGCGACCCCTTTGACTTGTGTGAAGCACAATGAAGACCCCTCCTGGCACATGTCAAGGAGACAATGCCACCTGCTCATCGTGGTCACTACACTAGAGGGACAGAACTGTCACTGACACAGCTGAGCTGGACACCTTGGGCCAACTTCTCTGGCTCCCCACCCACCAGCCCAGCATGGCAGGCTGGCCACGTGACGCAGCTCCCCACACCCTCGGGGATGCAATAGGTCTTGGAGGGCCACCTGCCCTGCCTCCTTCAGTTCAGCAGGACAGGAGAGCCAGGGTGGGGAGGGACCTGCGAGTCCATCCACAGAGGAGTGGAGGAGGGAAACCTGGCCGCTGTAGCTGCCATTTAGCTTTGAAGGAGAAGGACTCCCCCATGACCCTGCTAGGGGTTGACTGTAGTGGTCACTGCCAAGGCTGGTTCCCTCCTCTGCGGGTCCTTTCTATTTTTCTGCTCTTCTGATTCCAAGTCTTCGTGGCCTCTCTGACAGCCTAGCTTCCCCTGCCTTCCTGTCTCTTCACTCCACACCATTGAGTGTTTTGCTTCCGTTTTTAAAATGGGAAATCAAGATAATGGCAAAATTTGTTTGTTTGTTTTCCTAAGAGCTGTTAAATTAGAAAAATATTTCACAGGACTGCAAGGTGGAAAATTCAATCCGGGATCAAAAGGCACAGTGGGGCGCAGAGGTGGAGCAGCCTCATAGCACCAAGAGCCAGAGGGAGGGCCGAGGGGATGTGGTGAGTGAGCATCGGGGAGGAGGGGCAGGCTGTGCCTTAGGATGCACCCTGGGAAGGTAATACATCAGGGTGATGTTCCGTGGCTTGAATAAGATGGACAACTCCTGTCTGTATCGGCAAGTTAAAGGCAGGCTGTCTGAGGCTGGTGGGTACCTCTAGTAACTTGAGGGATGCAATGTCCTTCCATTTTTCTGGTTCACTGATATAATTCAAAATCCAGACTACTGCATCACCCAGGATGGCTGCTCATGCTCCAGTCATTACATCCACATTCTGACTGCAAAAAGGAATGGGAGACAGAAGAAGCAAATGGGTTACACCCTCTTTCCCACATCTGCTCTTTCTAGGGAGCCTCTTGAGAACCACCCAGGACCTGCCAGTTCACACAATGCTGAGGGTCTGTGGGGATGGCACCCACTGCAGGGCTCAGAGGGACCAGAGGACCAGTGCAGGACCAGGGCTCCAGCTCCTGTGCAGGAACCCTATGGGGCAGCCTTCCCTGTGAGCTCCCTGAGACCTCAACAACCCTGCCCACTGGTGCCAGGGGCAGAGGAGGCCAGGGTCCTGCTGGTCTGATGCCTGAGCCCTTGCACACTGCTCTGCATGGAGTTTATTTGGGACATTCTCCCCAGGTGTCATCTGCTTGCCCCCAGAGTCCTGAACTGGATGCTGTCAAGAGCAGGGACCTGGCTCTGCAGACAGGACTACGCGGGAGGTGCCACCTTCTGGCTGAGGGGGAGGACAACGGCAGTGTTAGCAACACAAGATCTTAGACCACCCGCGGGAGCCTGTGGGCCTCACAGGGCACTGACAGCATCATCTCTCAAGCCGCACACTCGGTGCTAGAATCACAGGCTGGTGCTTTTATAATATTTATCTGCTTCAATCCCCATCGTGCTGAGTGGCAGAGACTTAGTGGATTCCAGGGCATCTCAGGCAGCTTGGCCCTGCTCTGTGCCATCTCTCAAGGTTACACCTGCTTCCTGGTTACTCCCGAGATGAACCCTTGGGGTTCATCCACGGTGATGTTGCAACATCTGTCCTGTGCCCCCTGACTCACGGCTCCCAGGGCACTCGAGCTACAGCAGGGAGCCCGGGCAGCATGAAAACTAAGCTGTGTGTCCCAGGTGGAGTTTCAAGACTCATAACGTCTTTGCAAAGTCACTTACGTGACATTGGTTATGGTTTGGCAATGAGATGTCCACCAAAGCTCCTGGTCAACACAGGAATGCTCAGGGGAAGTGACTGAATGGTTTGCATGGACTGACTGAGTGTGACGGTAGGCAGGTGGGGTGGCAGGAGGAGGTGGGTCTCTGGGCATGCCCTGGAAGGTGACTTTTCCCTGCTGGCCCTTTCTCCCGCTCTGCTTCCTGACTCACCAAGAATGGAGCAGCGCGCCTCCACCCTGCCCACCCACCATGATGTTTGCCTTGCCTTTGGGCCCACAGCAAGGGACTCAGCCCACCTTGGTCTGAACCTCTGTTATGTGAGCCAAAATAAACTCTCTCTCCTCTAAGTTGTTCTTGTCAGGTCTTTTGGACTCAGCAATGAAAAGATGACAATGTTTAATGAATTTTTTTTTACATAATCATAGATGACTCTGTTGGAAATAATAAGAATCCCCCACACCTTTCACCCCAGTGCCCCAGAGCAACAGTGTGCAAAGCTACAACCCAACAGGACATCCATGACATCCGTGATGGTGAGGCAGGACACACAGCACTGGGCCCCACACCCCCACCTGCCCCCTGCCCACCCTCCCTTCACCCCTGGATCAGCCAATGAGCTCTCTGTTGATATAAATTGCCCAGCACCTTACAGGGCCCTCCTGACAGCTCCTGCTCAGCACCCTTCATCATCCCTGGTGACCCCTCTCCACCATCCTCCAGGGAGGAAGTCTAGGCTCTGATTCTCCCCAGGGATGAGTGGGCCACAGTTGTTTTCGTTGAGTTTGGCTGATGTAGGATAATTATTATCTAAGCTTTTCTTCTACTTTATAACTTCCCCTTTCCTGGTTCTGGGGTCTTGGGCTTTGGTTGGGGTTGATTTTTAAGTGTGTTTCCAGGACATGAGATTTGGGCTTCAGTTTGGGATCTGGGGGTGAAAATCAACCCAGAGAACTCACTAGCATGTCACCCTCGGCTGCAAGGTCCTTGGCCCATCTGTATTCTTCCTTCCACCTGCCCAAATCTTCTTGTGCTTGTTTTATAGATAATCTTAAGTTTTTTTTTTTTTTTTTAATTTGGTCTCAGCAGAAGTAATAGAGAATGGTTCATTCCTGCTGAAAATTAAGGTCTCTAATATGTGTCGTGTGTGTAAACATACCTGTGAAATAGTGGTTAGATGTTTCTAAAGGACTCTAATGAGAGCCTGGCTGGGTAGGGGAGGGAAGGTGCATTTCCAACACCAGCATCTTTGTGGAGGGACTTCTGTAACCCAGAGCACAGGACCAAGTCTTGTGCACAGTATCCATGACAGTTCACGCAACTGATACCCAGAAGCTGTGCACACCCTAGGTCACCCCAGAGGGGCACCTCACCAGGCAAAGAGGAAGGAGATGATCAGAAATAGAGGATGAAACTGATTACATGGTTTTAAATAAACCATAAATTTTACAACAGTATTAGATTCACAGGCAAGTGGAGAAGGTAGCACAGACCCCAGGGACCCACACTCAATTTTCCCTTCTATGCACATCCCACATGAATGAGACACATTTTTTTTTTTTGAGAGAGAAAGATAGATATTGATTTAATATTTATTTTTCAGTTTTCGGTGGACACAACATCTTTTATTTTATTTTTATGTGGTGCTGAGGATCAAACCCAGCGCCCCGCACATGCCAGGCGAGCTCATTACCACTTGAGCCACATCCCCAGCCCCGAATGTGACACATTTTTCAAAATAACGATCTAATATTGTTACAGTATAATTAAAGGCCACATGTTTTCAACTTGTTTTTAAACCCAACAAAAGGTCCTCCTTCTGCTCCAGGACCTCATCTGGATACCACGCCACACGTGATTGCCTGTCTCCTCAGGCGCCCCTCAGGTGTGACGGAGCCTCAGCTCTCCTCCTTTCTGATGACCCCAGTGGTTTTGAGGGTCAGGTTCTGGGGATGTCCATGAAGCTCTTTCAGGAATAATCAGGGGCCAGGGTTTGGGGAGGAAGATCTCAGAGGTAAAGTGCCATGACCTTCACGTGCTTCAAGGCTGGGATTCTTTGTGGGACTTCTCCCTGAGGATGCTGTCCTCATCACCTGGCTGAGGTGAGGCCACTTGTTTTTGTTATTAATTTTCATGTCTTTTTGGAAACAAGCCATGATGAGCAGCCCACAAGTGGAGAGCCAAACTCCTGAGGAAGGAGTGTCCACCTGCGTATTTCATTCTTGGCTTGGGAGATGTGTTGACATTTTCATTTACTGATGTTTTAATTACTTATTAATCTCAGTATGGAATTGCATGTATTTATTTTATATTTTGGATAGTAACTCACAGCTTCCTCCTTATTCTGGTGCCCATGTGTTGCACCCCATCCTTCAGGGTGTCTTTCGGTTGGCTCCTGTCTTCTGCTGGTATACCGCCATCTTGGTGTGTGAGCACACCCTTCCTTTCTGGAACTGCAGAATGTCCCTGCCCGGTCTCAGTCCTGTCGAGTTGTTATAAGAAAACACCCCAAACTGAGAGACCAATAAGCAACAGAGGTAAAGCATTTCTCACAGTTATGGAGGCTGAAAATACAAGATCAAGTCACCTACAGATTGCCTGGTGAGGGTCACTTCTTGGGTCACAGATGTCCTCACAGGTGTCGTGCTGAGGGTCTGTTACAAGGGCACTAATCCCACCCATGAGGCTCACCCTCCAGACTCTCATCCCAGATTCAGAGTTCCTGCCTCCTAGCGCCATCACCGTGGGAATTAATATTTCTGTATATAAATTTTGGGGATATAGACAATCCTGGACATGGGAACTTTGACTTGGTGACAGTGGAAACAGGAAAAAGTCAGGAGACACAACAACGTAGAGGCTCAGGTTTGATTAGGGCTTCTGCTGGGAGAAGGGAGTCACAGCTCTGAGCAGGGTGCCAGGCTAGTCCCCAACAAAGGGACAGTTAGTGCTCTTCATGCTCATTGTTTGCAAGGGAGGGGACAGAGTTTTGGGAACATTAACTGTCCTTAGGTACATTTTAAAGGTGTGTTGTTGTGCTATATTTTTTTCCCCACAAGGTCACTTTCACTTTGAGGAAGATATGGTCAGCCGGTCCTCCTGGAGCCAAGTGTTGGTTTCTTAATTTCGGGGCCACGTTCTGTCTAACCATCCGTCTTGTGATGGGGATGTGGTGCTGCAAGTTAAGGCCCAGAGTGCGTTTGCCATCGTTCCCAGGGTGGTCTCTAGCTGTCTCACAAATGTGCAGACCACAGGCTGTGCTGTGTTTCCTGCCCAGTCCTGGACTCATTCATCCTCCCAAGGTCCCCGATTCCTGATGCTCAGTGGGGGCACTGCCGTTGAATGTGCTCAAGGTGTGGCTGCTCCCCTGCCAGCCAGGAGAGGACAGGTGACAGCAAGAGGGTCCCTGGCCCCTACAGGAAGAGGGACCCTAGGAAACTAATTTGAACTACAGCCTGCTGTGGGGTGCCCTTCAGTGATGCCAGCAGCCCTCTGCACTCTGAGGGGTGGGGGGTAGCAGGAAGATCAGGTCTGAAGCCATCCTGGGTGATTTATTGAGACTCTGTCCAGAAATAAATTGTAATGAAGGGGCTGGGGCACAGCTCAGTGGTAGACCCTGACCCAGCATGCTGAAGGCCCAGGGTTTGTCCCCAGTACTGCACAAAAGCCTACCTCCTTCATTGGGTGCACATGAGTTTCGGTTGTGTCTTCTTGGACAGTGGCACCTTGTCACTCTAACTCCCTTATCTCCAATGACCTTCCCTGATGCCAATTCTGCTTTGTCTGAAACTTGTGGGAGGCCAACCTTACACGTGACTGAGTTACACTCCCATGCTGGGTGCTGAGGCTCTCAGTCGCAGAAATGTGGAACCCTTCTTGGGTGTGAGAGTCAGTGTCTCGTGCCTGGGTGTGTCTTGCTGCAGCCCCATGGGTGAAGCTATGCTCACCTGTTCCTTTGTAATATAAACCCTTGCTCTATTTAGGATAGAATCTTCCATGGAAGTGCCTTGTGTGTGTCCTCTTCGTTTACTGTGCCTTTTGGTGGCCTATCCAGGTGTCAGTCAACCTGCTGACAGTGGACATCATGAAACCTGACCCCTTGCCTCATTTGAATAGTTTCTCCTCAATAAAAGGGGTCAGCGCGTGCTCTCGCTCTCTCTCTTTCTGCGGACCCTTAAGGTTAGAGGAGCCGTCACAGTGACCCCAAAGAGAAAGGTATTTGTGTCTCTTGTGTGGTTATTTCGTGCAGCCCAGTTAGCCCAGTTTAACTGGAGTGACCCCTGAGCCTTTTAGTTGCGAGAACAGAAAACCAGCAGAAACTGACACAAGTAGGCCAGGGCTTTGTCTTGTTCTCTTCTTCTTCTGTTAGTGTTAACACACGTCTCTCTGTGTGCATCTCTGTATTTAAAGCGGGTTACTTGTGGAGAGTGTGAAGTTGGGTCTTATTTTTTAGTTCATCTGCTCTGATGATCTCCGTGATTTAATTAGTACATTCAGACCTTTCACTTTTACTTTGATAGAGATGGATGGGAGCTCACCACCCCATACCTCTGTTCAATGCATTATGTTCTCATTTGTTTCTTCTTCTTTTTTTTTTTTTTTGCCTTTTTTTCTGGTTTTAACTTCACATTTAAACATTTCCTTTTGTTTCCTCTTGATTGTACTTCTTTGTAAAGTGTGTTTATAAAATACACTTCAATCCAAGTCCACTGTCAAGGTAGACTGTGCCCTTCAAGGTGGGCAGGTGCCTTGTGAAGAGTATTCCTGATTCTTCCTCCCACACCTGGTGAATGTGGCTGGACTTCCTTTCCTTATCTCCGTGCTGCAAGCACCCATTGTTTGTTGCCTTACTCTATGGAATTAAACAAGCAGCTAGACTTTAAGCCTATTAACGAGAGCCATATAAGGCTCGCTGTCTGGCCCTCCTGGGGGCTCCTTCTCCTGTGGCTCCCTCCACCTGAGCAAAGCCTGCTAGCATATCCTGCAGGGGACTTGGGACACAGGCTGAGGCCCTCGGGGGGTTTCTGTTGGACTGGGAACATCTTAATTTCCCTTCCACTCCTGCAGAGCCTTTCACTGGACATGGGATTCCACAGGGTGATTTTTACTTTCAACCCTTTAAACATTATGTGTCATTCTCTTCCTTGAGCAGATCTGTCCTGCTTCACCAGAACCTGAGGGGCCAGGGAAGAACCTCGGGCAAGAGGTCAGAGACCTTCAGTTCTCTGATGGGCCTGAGGAGGGGTGCTGACTTTCAGTTCACCCAGTTTTGTTTCATTAAGCACAGGAGTGACAACTTCCAAGCTCTCTTCAGGTTGGAGATGGAATTGCAAGTCCCCTTCTATTACTTTTACAAGAAATCCTTAAAATCTAAACATCACCTGAAAGCAGCTAGGGCACAGCTGCTGTCTAGCAGAGGGAATCGCAGGTTCCTGATCTGCAGAGTGTGCACCAGAGACCCCTCCTGCCGGGAAAATGGGAAGGGCAAGACCCTCCCCTCCGCAGCACTTGAGGGCTCTGTTCTTTCTTGGGCAAGACTGAATTATCTGCAAGCACAATGTCCTGGCAGTGCCTGTTGCTCTAAGGTCAGGCTGGTGAGCAAGGAGGATGTGTTCTAAGAGGTCTCAGGCCAGGGAAAGGCAGGCAGCTGGAAACCCTGACTGAGTCGTGTTTACCTAACAAGGGAGTTCTCCTTCTCAGGTGACCGCAAGTGGAGGTCTGGTGTTGGTGCAAACTGCAGCTGGACTCTTCATTTCTGCTCCGGGGTTTTGCATGTTTCTGCTCTGCTGCCTGCAGGTTCATTCCTCTCAGGCCTTGGGAGAAGGCTCCCAAGTACAATCAGAGCTACACGGCTTCTGTGTCTGGGTCAGCACTTGCAAAGACCAGGAGGTGACCCAGAACCTCCCATGCTCTGTGGGCCGGACTTCCTCCTGCTTAGGTCAGCTCAGGTGCTGGACCTCACATTACTACCTCAGCCTCAGCTGAGCAACAGAAGGCCCTACATGGATAAGGCTCTGACTCTTGAGCTGGGGTGGAGTTAGCATCCCTAAAAACCTTGGCTCTGCGGGCAAGAGCAGGACACTTGGATAAAATCAGAGCTGCCCTAAGAAGAAATGGGGCTCACAGATAGAGGACGGACACCCCGTGGTTTCCATGGAGTTCACAGGCCTTCCCGGGACTGGGCTCCCAGACAGGCCTCCTGGCTGGGATGAAGGAGCTGCTTCAGCAACCCCTGTCTTGCCTCCAGTCCCTCCTCTCCTGTCTCCACCCTCCTACTCCATCTGTCCCTCTGTGTCCACTCTAGTCCATGCTGCAGAGGCCACTGCCATCTGCCATAGCCCCTGGGGGTTATGTAAAATGTACAGATCTAGGGGGTAATGGAGAGTATGTACGGGACGCAGGGCATTACACTCGTTCCCGCTGAGCTCACAGTGTGAGATGAACAACTGCGTGTAAGAGCTTGAGGTCTGGTTGAAATTCCATTACCCACTAGCTCTGTGTGCACAGGCAGGTTGCTTGACCTCTCTGAGTCTCAGTTTTCCCATTTGCAACCTCTCTAGGGTCATGCCACAGTGATGGTTCCAGGCCCTGGAACACAGCAGGTGCCTGGTTATTGTCAGTGACTGTGGCTCCTGATGGCCACATGTGCTAGTGACAGCTGGAAGATCCAAGTCTTTATCCCATCTCCATGACTTTGAGCCAGTAGGCAGGACAGAGGCCAGGAGGCTTGGTTGCAGAAAGGAGGATCCAGGGTAAGAAAGACACCTTCTCTATACATCACAGAAGGGGTAGAAGGCAGAGAGTCAGCCATCTGTTAACACTGGTGCAAACCTCAGCAGAGGCTGACAGGATAGTCTGGGTGTAGATGGTAATTCCTCCAGGATGATCAAATCATGACCCTCAAACAGATATAAAACCAACACACCATTTAACTCAGATGCTACCATATGAGGAACCCAATGGTAAGCAGTTCAAAGGAGAAGTCAAAAACCAACTTTTCTAGGAAGAGAACTTCTGTTGAATTGAATTTGCAAATAGATATGAAACCATCTCTGTCCATGGGGAAAAGAAGTTAATGGAATCGCCTCCAGAACTAATTTATTTTCTTATCTACTGAAAAAAAGAAAGAAAAAGAAAAACAGCTTTGCATGGTTATCAGTTATGTCTGGTTTGCAGATTAAACAATAGCTCAGAGGCAATGGTGCCCCAAGATCGGACCACCGGGAGGGTGCCCCTGCACCAGGGGTTAGCAAACTGAGGCAGAGGGTCCAATCCTGCCTCCCAGGTTTTCCAGATAAAGGTTGATTGGCATGCAGCTGTGCTCATTTGCTGACTCATTGTCTTGGGCGGCTTTGACATACAACGCAGAGTTACTTGGGAGACCGGAGACCCGTACTCTGGAAAGCCTCTGGGTCACCTGCTGGTCCTGTGGAAATGTGCCCCCTGCTGCTACCAACAGAGCAGGACTCCCACTCACACAGGTTGCTTCCTATAAATGAGAGAGGGGACTCTTATAAGGAAAAGAGGAAGCCATATGACGAGCCAGTGGAGTCCTTCCTCTGAGATGACCACATGGGTTCTGACCACTCCTGGCACGACTCATCTTCTGGAGCAGCTGGTCTTTCCTGGAAAGATCAGATGTGCAGGTTGAAAGTGGTCCCAGGGACTTGGATGCAGGACAGTCAGCAGGCCTGGGGCTATCTGCCTGGACCCTGCAGGAAGAAGGCTTGCAGCTCTGGCGTCGGCCATAGGCTATCATTATGTGAGTGCTGGCAGGGAAATGGGCTGTCAGTCTATGACAGACGCTGCCTGGGAGCCCATCTGGAGGTGCTCCTGCTCTGCTGTCTCCTCCTTCTGGGGACTTCAGAGCTGCCAGTTCCCAACAAGGACTCACTCTGTTCTTTGTGTGGATATTGTCAGAACGTCGGATGTCACTATGTCCGAGTAAAATGAGATCCATTTGAACTTGAGAAAGACAACACAGTGAGAACCCTTCAAAGGTAACCTTGCACGCCATAGTAACTACCCATTGTTCCTCGACTGTACAGTTAAATACAATTAAAATGGCCCATTTGTGTATTACACCTAATAAAAGGCATTTATCATGCTTTACTGGTGCATTGTATTTACACAAAATATGAGGTTCTTTGTGACATATTGACTCATGCTTATGATAGAATTTCCTCCATTTCATTCCTCAGTTTCCTCCCATTTCCTCCCCCTTCCTCCTCCTGGTCACCTTATTTATCACCCTCCTATTTAGTCATTTTAAAATTGGTGCTGTGTGATCATAAATAGTGGGACTCACTCTGCTGCTCTCTTAAACACGTGCAGCTTAATTTGGCCTGTTTCATTCTCCGAACCTCCTCTTCCCCTCACTTCTCCCTCCTGCTTGATGCCTTTCCTCTACTCTATTGATCTTCCTGCTATTTTCATGAGATCCCTTTTGAAATTCTTATTTCTTATCCTGATGGCGGAAGTAGTGTTATTATTTCAGTGATAAATACAGTCTGGCTGAGTTATAGACTCTACCCTCAGCCCTGTGAACAACAATGCTTTCCAAAATATCTTATTTTCTCTCTAAAGAGAAAACATTCTAGCCTTCACTTTGAGTCTGGCTTCTTTCACTTAGCACGATGCTCTCCAGCTCCATCCATTTACCCAATGCCGTCATTTCATGCTTCCTGAGTACAACTCCACTGTGTGCACATACCATGTTTTCTTCATCCAGTCATCTGTTTACAGTCCCCTGAGCTGGCTCCCTAACTTGGCTCTTGTGAACTGCGTGGCTGTAAACATTGGGCTGCACGTATCACTGTAGCATGCTGAGTTCAGTTCTTCTGGATAAACACCGGAGAGCAGGTCAGCTGGGTCACAGGGGAGCTCCAGTCCCAGTCCTTTGAGGACTCTCATGCTGATTTTCATAGTTGGTCGAATTTGCAGTCCTACCCACAGTGAATAAGTGTTTCTTTCTTCCCACATTCTTGCCAACATTTATTATTTATGCTCTTGATGCTTGCCATTTTAATTGAGGTGAGATGAAATCTTAATGTAATTTTGATTTGCATTGTCCAGATTGCTAGAGATGTTGGCCATTTTTCATGGATTGTTAGCTATTGGAATTTCTTCTTTTGAGAAATGTCTGTTCAGTTCATTTGCCTGCTTATTGGTTAAGTTATCTTTTTTCTTGATGTTAATTTTCTTAATTCTTTATATATTCTGGATATTAATTCTCTGTTAGAAGGATAGCTAGCAAAGATTTTCTCCCAAACTTCAGGTTCTTTCTTCACACTCTGAATCATTTCCTTTGTTTTGCATAAATTTTTTCATTTGATGCCAAACCCCTTAATTCTTGGTTTTATATCTTGAGATTTAAGTTTTTTTTTTTTTTTTTTTTTTTTTTTTTTTTTTAAGGAAGTCACTGCCTGTGCTAATATATTGGAGGGCTGACCTGATGATGTCTTCTAGTACTTCTAGCTTTTCTGGAACAGTTCCTAGGAATTTCATTCCCTTTGAGTTGACTTTTGTGCAGGGTGAGAGGTAGGGATCTGGCTTCATTTTATATATGGATTTCCAGTTTTCCTAGCACCATTTGTTGAAAAGCCTGCCTCTGTACCACCTTATGTTTTTTGGCACCCATGTCAAAGATGAGATGACTGTAAGGTGTGGATTCATTTCTGTCTTCTATCCCACTGGTCCTCACGTTTGCTTGTATTTTGTACCAGTACCATGCTGGTTTGTTACTGTCACTCTGGAGTATAGTCATTCCTCTAGCCTTATTCTTATTGCTCAGAATTTCTTTGGCTCTTCTGGATCTTTTATTCTTCCTTATAGATTTCAGGATTGTCTTTTTTTTCTAGTTCTGTACCACAAAAAAACTCAAAAGAGTTTTTAAAAAGAAATAGAATGTCCTTCAGTCCTGATGGTGGAAGTAGTGTTATTATTTCAGTGATAAATACAGTCTGGCTGAGTTATAGACTCTACCCTCAGCCCTGTGAACAACAATGCTTTCCAAAATATCTTCCATTACTTAGAAAATATTGGGAAAAAATCATATTTCTGAGATGCTGTATTTAGGAGATGTCTGATGTAGTTATTTAAATTACTCTTTTGAAAAGCATATAAGGAATAATGAAATGCCATATTTAAAGGGGAAAGCAGAGTTGAGAGATTTGCTGTGTTAATGTGGGTGACCAGAGCAGGGCTGTGTTAATGGCAGGCAATGCCCCCTCCTGCAAGGGGTGCACCTTCTCCCTTGGGCTGGAGCTAACGAGGTAATCAAGTCTCATCCCCTCTTCCCTCCCACACATCAAAGCTCCATCTCCGACACTGTGGGACTACATCTTCATCCATTTTCCCTTGTCAGCCCTCAAAGTCTCCTTCCTCTGGGGAACTGATTCCTTCACAGAACTTGGCCAATTATTCCTATTTCACTGAATTGGGGGCCTTTGGAAACCCATGAGGGCTTTACCTTAGTAGGACGGGTGTTTCTGGGCATCACATCCTGCAGCCCCTGGGCACAACCGGCTTCCTGATGCAAGCAGCTCAGTGAGCTCTGCAAACCTGCCCTCATCACTGGTGGCAGCTGCAAGACAACTTATTTAGCAATGATCAAATTAAGGATGACCGTGTTTGCTCCTGTATTCAGATCCAAATGGATCTTTCAAGACTGTGACAGTCTATACTGGGGAAGGAAACATGTTGTCAAAATCTAAATATCACATTTCTTTGGCCCCTAAATTGCCATTGTTCCTAATGCTTGAAGTGGGGAAAAAATGGCATTGATTGTTTAAAAGCTGAAGGATGTGAACATGTGCCAACAGTTTGTGCTTTGAAATAAAGACTGTTGGCAAGTGTTTTCTTCCTCCCTCCCCTCACTAATAACAGCTGTGGAAATGAGTGTGAGGCTAGTCTTATGAAGAGTTCAATGTCTTTTTCATCTTTTGGTTTGCTTTATATTTTAAGAAGGCAAAGTATAGGCTATTCCTGTGGAACCATATAGACTTGATAATTAACCTAGAGTAGAATGTGTGGGTTAATTATAAACAGATTCCTAGATGCTCAAGGTAACAGAAATGGTGAGCCATCTCCTAAAGAGGGAAGCATGAACTAGTTTATTAGCTGATGTCTACGGAGAGCTGCACACATAGATGTCTTCAAAATAAAGCATCTTATTGATCACCAGTGAAAGCCACATGTAATAAAAGAGGCAATGAGGTCAAAAGATGGTGGAGCACAGCTGGGCAGCAACCTTGGACCCCTCCAAACCCAGAAAGGGAGCTGTGAAAGAACGGGTGGGGGGTGACTGAGTGAAGGCTCTAAACTCAATACTGGACATCTTGGACCTGGAGGGACCTGGAGTGTGCTTACCAGAGCAAGAAAATAAGGACTGAATTCCTTGAACCCAATGTTTGGCTAGGATGGGGTCAGAGGGAGGGGTAACAGGGAGAGAAAGAGGGAGAAAAGAAGCCCATATGCCCACTTCCTCAAACCATCAGGAAAGAGAAGCAGAACAATTTAAAACTGGATGGGAGCAGCAAAGACGGTGAGAGAGATCAAGCACCTTAACCCTAATCATGGGCAGAGGATGTGCTAGGCAGGACAGCCATCTTGTCAAACTTATATCCACACTGCTTCTCCCCCACTTCAGAGAGCAATGAATAGAACCAGAGGGAATGCCTCCAAAATGGGTTGTCTCAGTGATCTATCCAGAAGGAACTCACAGAGGGAGCTATCCTAGTTGAAAGATGAGGAAACAGCCAGACTACAATACCTGTGCCTTGGGCTGCCACAACACACACTCTGAAATACATATGGCAGAGCCCATGCTGGATCTGATGTCCATGAATACATGAAGTTTATCTTCAGGAGGCACAAGACTGCATCCCCTAGTTGGGTAACCTGGCTGCTAAGTCACAGACAACTAGAGACCATCTCCTTTCCCCTGCAGAAAGCTGGTGGGCACCTTGACATACTAAAGGTCAGCAGGGACCTCCTAGAATTTTATCAGAGGTGAACTGGGCTCAGGCATTGAAGACAAAGTACATACTCTTGAAAATAAAGTCAAAATTAAAGAAAAGATTAAGAAACCATGACAGGATATTCATGAAACCTGGGATAACATTAAGAGCCCAAGTCTAAGAATCACTGGCACATATGAAGGAACTGAAATAAAAACTAAAGGAATCCACAGTCTTTTCAATGAAATAATGTCAAAATATTTTCAAACATTAGGATAGAAATGGAAATCTAAATACAAGAATTATTCAGAACCCCAAATAGGGAAGATCAAAAATATCCTGTCTGATACACATGATAATTAAAGTACCTAATACACAGAACAAGGATAGGATTTTAAAAGCCACAAGAGAAAACAGCAGGTTTCCTTTAGAGGTAAACCAATTAGGATTTATACTGACATCAAAGCACAGAACTTAAGAGCCAGGAGTATTTGGAATAATATATACCAGGTCCTGAAAGATAAGAGATGCCAGCCAGATTGATATTTTCAACAAAATATCCTGCAGAACTGAAGATAAAACAAAAAACTTCCATGATAAGCAGAAACTAAAAGAATCCATAACCACCAAGCCAGCACAGCAACACATGATGAAATATTTCACAGAGAAGAAATTTAAAAATGTCAGAGCTGCATATAGATGACTCTCACTAGAAAAATATTCAATTAGAGGAGAATTGAGTCTGAATTAAGTGTTAGAAACAAATCAAAATGGCAGAAAATAAAATAATCTCTCTGTAATAGCACTGACTATAAATGGTCTAAACTCTCCAATTAAAAGACATAGATTGGCAACATGGATGGAAAAACACAAGACCCAACCACATGTTGCTTATAAGAGGCTCACCTAATATGCAAAGGCACCCACAGACTGAGGATAAAGAATAGGAAAAGATACATACCATACAAATGGAGACTGAAAGCAAGCAGGGGTAGCTGCACATATCAGACAAAGTAGACTTTAAGTCAAAATTAATCAGAAGATACAAAGAAAGTCAATTCACACTGGTTAAGGGAAATATCCAACAACAAGAAATAATAATTCTAAATATTTATGCCCAAACATCAGTGCATCTATATACATAAACATACTTTACTCAGTATAAAGAATCAAGTAGACTCCAACACAGGTGTGGAGTCCTTCAGGAGCACTTGTATAAACAGAGCCAGGAGGACCTTAGAGCAGGGAAGAGTGAAGGATTCTCTGAAGTTCACAGAGTGACCCAATTGTCCATGTGGACCAAAATATTTTCAGGAAGGGGATGACAGAGTGGGATTTGGACACAGCAGCCTGCTCTGCAGCCTTCCTAGGCAGTCTCTCTGGGCACATCTCCATTGCTTCCCAAACCTTTTTATACTAATGGACCCAGCTGGCTTCCACAACAGAGTCATCATCAACTCTGTCAATCATCCTGCTCCGCAGCCACTTAAGTGCTGAAGCACTGATTGACACTGGCTACTCAGTCACCAGGCAGTGCCCAAAGCTGGACCAGAATTTTAACTTCAGGTTATGGGAGCCTAACAGCTCTGAAGGGAGTTTGAAGAACTGAGTAAACTTTACAAACATTACAAAATACAACTACAAATTGAATAAGCTGTTCATAGGGCCATTGTGCCACGGTCATTAAGGACAGGACCCTCATCTGCTGTCCTAATGCATTAATTGTTAAATGTGACTTCTAAAGTGCTGTTGATTTGGACTCTGATCCTGCACTGGCACCAACAGAACAGACCAATTTTGCATTTAACCATGGTAACTGAGCTTTGTTTAGTTGCAGGAGCCCTGAAGCCAGTTTGCTAATTAATTGTGACCAACTGACTGGTTGACTGACTAAGCAGGACCAATTAAGTTGTTTCTATGCTTCACCTATTTTTCCATCAATGCTGTCTCTTGATGCTATTGGCCAGAGTTCTCAGAACCTCTTTGGGGAATGTCAGATTTGTGAATCATGTTTTTCTATGTTTTTTTGTTTTTATTTGCTCAAGCACACTATATAAACTCAATTGTTCTCCGGAATTTCACTCTTAAGAGCTTTGGTACAGTGGGCAGGCTTGGAAGCAGAGCTGCAGTGACCAAGAGCACTGGGTAGACAGGCATAGGTCCCTGTGGAGCTGGTCATGCTCACTGTTTTCTGTGACCAGTGGGGACCCTGGGTAAGCTCTCTTTTTCAGATCCAAAGTTCCATGGATCTGTTTTTGAGCTGAATCTATTTCAGCAATTTTTTTTTATCATATTGAGTTGGAATTCAAGAAACAGAACTGGGTCCTGAAGGTAAGTTTCAGGAGTCTGATGGGGTCAGAGAAAAACACCTGAGTTAGCAGGTAGGCCAGTTCCAAGAGAACAGGGACCATGGTCCAGCAGGACCCAGTGTCCACAATGCTACTACCTCTAAAATCCTTTAGGTTTGGTTTGTACTATGAGTGAGCCTTCCCCTTTGAAGTTGTGCCCAGGGCCATTTTGTGCCACAAGAGTGCACGGACCTTTCCGGGGTTTGTCACTGTTGCTTGCATCAGACAGAATCTAGATTAGAGCCTGGGTATGAACCTCCTCCATTTGGAGCTACAAACAATTTAACATATAAATATCTCTATAAAATGCACCTTTTGAGATATGAGTGAACCTTGCCAGAAATAACTGGGAGTTTTAATTTAGGTGACATTGTTTCTTTGTGGGGTTCATTGGAAAGAGAAGGATCAAAACACCACAGAAACAATGGGGATCAATGGGATGCATTTAGAAATCAGAGCAGGGAGGCTTTTAAAAGACCAGCCAAGGAAAAAGGAGTTGTTTCTAGAGGCTGAGCCCTTAGAACAGGGGTTTCTGCTTCTTTAATGGTCCTCAAAGCTTTGGGTCATATCTTATGCTCAAAACAGGGACACTCATGTCCTACACATAATGAGGGGTTGGTTAGTAAATTCATTGGCTTTCTGCACATTCCTTGGTCATTTTCCAAATGGTGTTGTCACCAAGAACAGAGAACCACCTTTTTCTGTCTAATGAGATGGATTACACTGAAATGGAAAGTCACTCAAATGGAGAGCAGGTAGGTGTAAAACCACAACACAAACCAACCACAGCTGCATTGAAGCACCTCATATTCCACGGGCACCTCAGTCAGTGGGAAAAGCCTCCCTCACCAACCCTGCTCCCATCCTCTTTGTCTGAAATTCACCAAAGTTCATCCATGTTCCTAGGGACTGAGAAAAGTCTGCTGCTTTCCTGAGAGCAGGCGCCATATGCATCTGGACACGGCTCTCTCCTTATTAAAAAGCCGAGTGGCACATAGTACAGTTCCTATACCTGTGAGATCGTGGGGAGTTTTCTCAAAAGGTTTATAGACTGATTGATGTCATGATCTTACATTATAAATGGTGAGACAAGATATGACTGTAAAAGACAACATGGCCCCATGAACACTGAAGAAGGAAATTCTGAGAATCAGAAAAGAGAGCTATGGGAGGAGATTTAGTAACACCTACTACATCAAGTCTTTGCTGAAAATTGGGAGGTGAAAATCTTAAAGCAAGAACCACACATTTCCCAGAAGCCAAAGAACGTGCTTAATCCAGGCCTGTGAACCTGGTTCTGCTGAATGCCACCCGATGCCCTCTTGCTGTAGAGATGAAAAGTGCTAAAAACTACTTTGGGAGTCATCAGTGATGTGCATCTCTCCGCTCTTAAGCCAGACGATTATGGGTTCAAAGAAACTTCTGGGAGGAAGGAATCAATAGCTCGTAAGTGCGGCAGGAGTGAAGCAAGGCAGGAGTCGACCACTCTTTTTCTTCACGGCAGTTTCTAAGCCCGAAGCCTCCTGAGGTGGGAGGGCTACTAATGTCCACAAAGTTCAGGGTTTTGATGATGCATAGCAAGAGACCATTGCTAGGCTGGACTTGCTCCTGCAACTGAGAAGACTTGGGAAATCTGTGAACCCCGCCTAATACCATGCCCCCAAACCACTGCAGAGTATGTTGAGCTGGGTGGAGGGCTGACCAACATTCATGAGTCCTTTTCCAAACAAACATGCTTGCTACGTCTTATTTCACTTTTCTAGTTTGATTTTCACCAATCAGAGGAAGATCCTCAGGGAAGAAGGGTGAAGAACAGGATTCTTTTCTGGATGCACCCATTAGGCCTGGGTTGTTGAGTTTCCTAATTTTCTAGGTGAATAGATGTGATTGACTGAGAAGAGGGGGAGACCTTGGTATTCTGAGGAAGGCACAGGATGATGTGAGGAAAGGGTTAGAAAAATCCAGGAACAGATGAGAGTCTTTGATCCTAGAGATGCAAATCCAGGATCCTGTGGTCCCTGTGTGCCTGCCCCTAGGTCACTCCCCACCTATTCTGCTTTGGTTTATAAAGGGGACTGAGGGTTGGTTGCTGTAGTAGTGACACCATTTCTCCTGCCATCACTGTTACTTGGGACACTTTACCTCTCTGCTTATGAGACTTGAACAAGACAACAGATTAAAAACAAAGGAATTTTTTTTCCCAATAAAAGAGTTACCCAGGCCTGGGGATAAGGCAGCTGTTTGCTGTTATTGTTTCTGAGAAGTAAACATCCACTTGGAAATGGAGCCCTGGTTTTTTGGGAAGCCTCTCCTCTCCACTTCAGTTTTTGTGGTTAGGAAGGGGGCCCTGCCTTCTGCCACTAACTGTGGCCATAGTCCAACTCTTTTTCCATTGGCTCCATGCATCCTACTATCCTGCCTTTGGTGATTGGTCCTGCAGTTGTCATGTGACCCAAGATGAGCCAATGAGAGCCAATCCTGGGATTTTGCTGCATTACCCAGCTTTTAGCTGCACCTGTTATGACAGTCCTGAGTGGCAGGCTGGAGCTGGCTCTTTTGCACAGTGCCCAGGAGTTTCTGTAACAGCCTCTCATTCTTAAGGTCTCCTCCCAAGGGCAGGGACAGAAACATCTCTCAATTATTCACACTCTTGAGTAGCTTCTTATGGGTAACTGGCACAATAATTTTTCCTGCTTAGTGTTGTTTTTAATCAAACACTCTACATTATTTATCAGATCCATGGGGGAAAATACAGTTTTCATTATGTGAGTGCTATTCGAGGTAGTGCTCAGAATCCATTAGCATGGGTGGGTTTTAGATTTAAAACTCATAAATGCCAACCAGGGTTGACCTAGTTAAAGAGCCATTTCCCCCATGAATGAGAAACTATTTAATAACTATAAATATAAGGCAGTGACTTGTTCTTAAGTAGGTAATACTGAGACCATGGCAGGCGGCACTGCCAATCCTGGAGAGACAGGTGGCTCTGGAGATGTTCAAACCTTCCATTCTAAGGAAGGAGGTTTTCAGAATATTTTAACACTCATCAGATGACAGTACGTGGCTTTCAGAAAAAGGGAGAAGTACATTTCCTGTGTCCACAGTCATCTCCAGGTGTGCAGATCTCACAGGGTGGTTAGATGAGAAAGGGACTTTCAGAACCTGCATTTGCAGTTGTGAATACATAACCCACCAGGGATCATGGGAGGAATGTTTTTGTCCTTTAGCAGTGAGCACTCACATGTGAGGATGTCCTTCCTGAGGTCAGTCCTGGCTCTGACATCTATGTGACATGGGGTAAGGCCCTTTTCCCTGCCTGGGTTCCATGGCCACACTTGTAAAATGGAATCACAGAGCTACCCTCCTCCAGGGACCTAGTGAGAACAGTGGGCAGGGTGGGTGAGTGCTGCCATTGCCTCCCCTGTCTCCCACCCCCTGTCCTGCTACTTCCGGCCATCCATGGCCTGCAAGGCACTTGCCGTAAGAGCCACAGTGGTTTCAGGTTCATGGATGGTTCTGCTGTGCTGGGGAATGCTGCTTGACTCAGAACTGATTCTTGATGAACGTGTCTGTCAGACTCATGAATTCTAGAACACAGGCACACCTGAGAAAGAGGACACTTTCCTTCACCTTCCGCAGTCTACCTCAGGAAGACAATGTGATGCCCAAGGAAGACCCCTCAGCTGTAGGTCACCCTGTGTCCACGTGATCCCGCTATGTCCCTTCCCTGTTAGGGAGGATGGTGCTGGAGCATCATGAAGGACCTTCCATGTGAATGAGTAGGTGGGGAGCCTGTGCTTCAGGGCAGTGTCTCTCAGCACCAGGGCGTTGAGAATTACCCAGAGCCCCCCTGAGCATGTTGACTGCAGGGGCTGCAGCCCACCCTGTGGTTCTAATGATGCCGATCTGGAAAAGGCAAAGCTGCCCAGATAGGAAGAGATCAGCGTTTGCCAGGAACCAGGAGGGAGAGCAGCAGAGCACAGGAAGCTCAGGGCAGTGACATTATTGTGTCTGACACAGTCAGGTGGATACAGGACACTACATTTTTGTAAAGTCCCATGGAACTTCACACCACAGAATGAGTCCTGGTGAAAACTAAGGACATTACTTCATCAGAGGTCAATGTTGATACTGGCCATAGCTATAACCAGTAGCCGGCACTGTGACACAAGACCTGTGACACAGACCTGGGTAGAGGGACGCCAAGTGGGGAGGGAGTTCACAGGAACTCTACACATTCTGCACAACCCTTTCACAAACCTAAAACTGTTCCAAGGTTAAATCTATTAATTTCAAAATGATTGACGCCCTCTTCCCACCTCCAGAGACCCTGATTTAGTTGCTCGGAGGTGGACCCTGGGCGTTCAGACTGTTTGGTCCCCCATGGTCCTATGGCAGCCATGTTGAGCACAGCCTGTAGAAGGACACATGTACAGAGGCTGGAGAAGGTGGGGTGGAGGGAAACTCAATATGAGGGAACAAGACCTTCACACCCTGGGAGAGAAAGAACTGGACCCAGGCATGGCTCATAACAGTACCTGCTTATGTCCTTCCAAGGCCTGCCCTGGTGATCGAGTCCCCATTGCTGAAGCAGCCTATTCACACCAGGTCCCTCCCCAAGGCAGGACGCTCATGGCGGCCAACTCCTGATAGACAGGAGTCTCCTTCTGCCATGGTCAGGGTATGCCCAGGATGCTGAGACCCTGGAGCCTGTGGGCTCCAGATCACCTGAGAATTCCCCTGGGCCTCATCCTCTGAGTCCCTGAAAGCCCCACCTACTTCCTGCCCTCCACCACAAGTGGCCCTTTTGTATTTGTTTCATGCCCACCGTGGAGACCTTTGGCATACCCACATTCCTCCTTAGTAAGTTGGATTTTCTTTGCACGTTGAAGAAAAGCTCTATTTCCCAGCAGGTCCCTTGCAGCTGGAGTGTCCGTGCATTGAGTTCAACTCTAGAGATGCAGCCAGAACTTGCTGGGAAAGCTCTCAGGAAGCCTCGTGAGGACAAGTGTCCCCATGCTGTCCATCTTTCCTTCATGCATCTCCTCCACAGTTCTGGAATGTGTTTATGATCCTGGAGATGAGGTATACAGGAGGAACACCAGCCCCGAGGACCTTGTGGTCATCATGCATCTCCCATAGGGGCTGCGTCCCAGGTCTGTGATGTGCTGTCTTCCAGGTTGCATGTCCCTCACAGAGAAACACAGCCCGCCTTTTCCTAATTAGACTGTGAATTCCCACAGGGAGGATTTCTTCCTTACCTGCTTCTCATCTCTGTAGTGCCCAGCACTGGCCAGCTGGGAGCAGATGTTAACTGATTGGGGAGAGAGGGAGGTGAGGGAGGAAGATGCATGAGTCTGTTCCAGCAAGTCAGCAAATGGAGTTTGCTTGGTTGCAACCATCTTGGGGCAGCGGTCTTGCTGAGTCCTTCCCTTCCCACCTAGTGAGGCTCCAAGACATGGCTTTCACTCCTTCTTAAGATCCACTAAGCTCCCATCTTTCAATCACGACTCCTTTCATATTTCCAGGGCAGAAAAGTAAAAAAAAAAAAAAAAAAAAAAAAAAAGCACCAGAGATTTTACTTCCTTCCCTAGGTAAAATTCCATAAATAGTAGGCCCTAGTCTAATTTGCAGGAGGAAATTGAAAACACACCTCCCTGACCTCCAGGGAGGGTGTTTGGGAGCTTCAGAGGATCTTCAGCTAATGGCAGAATCACAAGTGGATTAACAGGCCCCAGAGACAAAACATCTACGCCAGCTCAGATGGCATCTCACAGAGTGGGGAAATTGGAGGTGGCTGTGTCCATCTGCAGAAGGAAGTGTCCTGCAATCTCAATGGCTGGCTCTGGAACTGAACACATCTCAGTGGAGCTGGTGTGTTTTCTTGTCAATTGAGATAATTCACCATCTCTCCTGGTAACCGAAGAACTAGATATGAATTTACCATTTTATAGGAGGTGAAGTGCCCTGACCATCGGAGACACACGTGATCCCAGAAGGGAAAGAATCTTCATGCTGGAAGCGCAAGCCTATTTGTAATTGGACCCAAGCAAGTAAACAGGCTCATACTGCAGCCCTAGAAACCAGGCTCAGCGTGCTCTTTGAGAATCAGAAGAACAAAGGAACGGGATGTGATGGAGACGCCCTCATGGGCTGGGACATGGGATCTGAAGTAGGGTAGCTGAGGACCGGGAGCTCGGCTGCCTGTACTTTTGGGAGAGCAGCCACCAAACCCTGCTGTGCTTGCCAAGCTTCTCTGGCACAACATACTCATGTGGAAAGGGACTGCATAGTGAATAAATCAAAGCATGCGTCCCGATTGTGTCACTGTGGAAGCGTTTATCTGTTCTGGGACAGTCAGGGTGTTTATCTGCAGACACAACTTCAAAATCAAGGAAGCCTCCTTTTGGACTTATACACACATCTATTAATAAATGATGTCTCTGCACTGTCCACCCTTTCAACCTACACACTCCAGAGTGGCAAGCCACCTGTGGCCAGGGTCGTTGACATATGTCACTCAATCTAGGGGCAATGTTTAGGAGGCATAAGGAGGCAGAGAGGACCCTCTGAACAATGGAGGTCTGCAGCAATGGTGGAGGAGGAAGGCCCAGGACACTCCCGTTTCTGTCTCCTGAATTCGCCCTCAGGTGATAGCACCAGTCCAGGTTGATTGGGAGGTTCCTGTGCTGCACGCACACGTCTATGCACACACATTGTGAGATGCGTGCCAAGGAGGACTTGTGCTTCACTGTGTGTTTACTTTCTGTGAGTAGGTTTCAATCCTATGTCATTTGCTGGTTTTGAGGATAGACTTCTTAGGGTTCTGACCCTCTGGGTCTCTTGATCTCTATGAAAAAAATGTAACAAGAGCTGGTGAAGGACCATGGGTGACTGTCCTGTGGTGTCTCGCAGGGCAAAGCCTCAATACCCATTGGATGGGTGCAGAGACGTGGAAAGAAGAGAAGCCTCTAGCTTTTGTTTTATTTACTTGCTTGCTTGATTTCATTATTGCATGAAATTGGACTTCTGTCTTAAAATTATGAGAATCAAATCGATTAACACACATCAGAAGCCTAACAGAGTGTCTGACAGAGTCTGTAAATGACCATCAACAGAAGCGACTTGTAGAACCTTGGTTGTTTTAAATGGTGAGGATAAAGGAGCCATCTGCAGTTTGGGGAGAACACTTGCTTATTTTAAAAAGATGTTAGGAAAAATCAGACAAAGATTATCTGTGCTGATATTTAAGCTACAAATGACACTTTGGTGCTTTGTCACCAATCCCCAAATGCTAATGTTGTGTGTCATAGCTCCAAAAGTATCAGGGTCTTTGAGCATGGTTTCCTCTTTCTAAAATGACTTTCTTCATATTGATTGCTGGTTTAATTTTACTAATTATAGATGGAACATTTTATCTTATTTGTTGAAAACCCGGAAGAAATTGGTAGAAACTGTAACAGTGTAGCCATTTATCACCATCACAACTGAACCACGTGTCTGTAATAATATCTCCATAGACGGGGCGAATTCTCAGACAGCTGTCATCTATGTGCTTCTTCCGCTTAAGGAGACATTCTAGAATGACATAGTTGTAGGTCAGCGGAGTTCAACAGGGGCCCCTTGTCCCCAGGAGGATATTGGACCATGTCCCCAGTGCCTCGAGGAGCTTTGGTTCTGCACGACGTGTGATTTCACGGTATGGACATTCCACGGTGGAGGCGAGGTGGGCAGCTGATACCCTCCAGTGCCCTGGACAACCCCACAAGCAGAACTGTCTGGCCCAAGATGTCAGGAGAGCAATGCCGAGAGACACTCCCATAGGAATGAGCTCTTCTGCTCAAAGCAAAGACACACAGTCCCCACCATTGGGACGGTGAGAATCAGGACAGAGTCTGCGAATTCTGGTGCCAGCCTGAAGGTGTGTCCAGAAACCACCTCCTTGGCACCCCCACACCGCAGGATCCACATGTCCTTCAGCCCCCCTGCACAGCTCAGACTCCCTCCAGGGGCTGCCCCTGCACGGAGAAGAACTGGGGGGAAGAAGGAGGAGGAGGGAACGGCCCACCCCTTATGTCGCTGCCCCCGAACTCAGCAGGGGCTGCTACAGTCACTTTGCACATGGGACTTTAGAGAAAAACTGTTGGGAGTGAGGCCAAAGAAAAGTCTTAAGAAACGTCCCTTCAGGCAAAGGCACAAGTGCAGGGCTCGGCCAGGGGGACTTGAAACCTCTGCTAGTCGCTTCCTGAACATGGTATCAGGGGCAGCTAAAGTTAGAACTGGAGGCTCAGAGCCCTGCAGGCCTCAGCTAGGTGGTGGGCAGCTTAGCACTGAGCACGGGGAGATTCCTGCTTCCACTAGGGGGCAGTAGCCGCTTGCTGCACAAAGCCTTCCCACGCAGCACCCAGTGGGCGCCTCCCGGGCTGAGGTTCATCCTATGAAATCAGGTCTTTTAGATTTTGGCAATGAGCCCAAACTGTTTCTTAAATCACTGCTAAGAATCAAAGGAAACAGAGCCAAACAAAAATGAAAATAAATAAGAAGACAAACCAAACAAACAAAACTCCTTTCCGGATCTGGGGCACATCTGGCTCACAGATGACCAGCTTGCAAAACTGGACTTACTCTGGACCTCAGCCTCTCTATCTGCAAAAGAGGAGGGCAGTACCTTGTGTGCAGGGTAGTGAGGAGGACTAATCATCTTTGGAGCAGTGTAGGTGTTCAGTGACTGTCTCTCCCCTGACCAGTGGACAACCGACCTGACAGTCCTCTCCTGGTCCTTGTCCCAGGGAAGTATGGGTATAGAAGACAGACTGTAAGGTCTTTCCACTTAGGTCAGTGATCCAAAGAGAGACCCCAGATGGCCCCCTAACCATCCCTTTTAAGGCAGCATTGTAGAAAGCTGTTAAGTGGAAATCCACCCAAGGTGCGAGGAAGTCCAGCTGCCACTTACAAATTCACATCAAGCCCTGGACTTATTCTCTAAACCATCAATTCCCGGACCAGCCATCAGAGTCTCAGTCCCTCTCCCTCTGCACCATCTTCTAGCTGGATAATACATTCCAATATTTTAGAGGTCAATCAAAGGTATAGCCAGCACATGTACCCACCCTGGATGGGCTCGGGGTGCTCAGGGGGCATTGCACAGCACCTCACCCCAGGATGTCCCGAAGCTGTGGCATGCTCTCCCACACACCTGAATCATGGGCCAGGGCCAGTAGGAAGCACGGTGAGCTTAGATTTTGTTTGGATTACGTACCCTTTTTTTAACTCAAAAAATGAAACAAAAAAGATTGGAGCTGGAGAAACAGCCTTACCTCCCCTCTTCTTCCCTAGGACCACCCATCACGGAAAGAGAGCACCTCAAGAACAAGAACGCTCCTTACTGTTCATTATGGAGCCACACCCTGAGCTGAGCAGGAAATGGAGGGTCTCTCCCAGCCCAGCAGCTGAGCCCAAGCCAACCTGGAGGACCTCAGAGGCAGCCTCACGTGGCAGCAGAGCGGAGAACCACAGCCAGAGTGGACGCCAGAGGGTCTCCGTTCCTAAATCCCAACCCAAGCTTGAGCAGTCACAGACCCCACCCTTCCAAACAGAAAAGGAGGAGGGGTTCCAAGCACCACGTGGTCTCATTAACCACAAGCCAAGCTCAGCTGGGAGAGCAGGCTCAGAGGTGTGTGAGTGGGGCCTTCATTCTTCACACCAGCCCACCAGTGTTCAAAATGCCCAGATTCCCCACCTCAGGAAAGAGAAGGGGAGAGAGAGAGAAAGGGGGGATAAGGTGGAGGGTGGAGATAAAAATTAAGATATTTCTTTTAAAATATTTTTTTAGTTGTAGATGGACACAATACCCTTGTTTAACTTATTTATTTTTATTTGGTGCTGAGGATCAAACCCAGGCCCTCGCACATGCCAGGCAAGTACTTTACCTCTGACTACAACCCCACCTCTAGGAAGAGATTTCTTAATAAAAACCAAAGAGTAAGTTTTTCTTTGTTTCCTAGAAAATCTGTAATTAAACTGTAGTGAAGGCCACTGTCCAGGAATTGTGCATGTGTGTGTGTGTGTGTGTGTGTGTGTGTGTGTATGTGTTGGGTGAGAAGATTATTACAGTCTAGAAGTGCTGGGTTCCTTGCCTCTATTCAGTGAAAATTGAACAGGACACATAGCAAGTAAGAAGTCGGTTTATTGCAAAGGTGACAGACGTATAGAGACAGACTTCTCCAAAGAGAAGGGGCCCTGGAGCTGGGAGTCCAGTGGGGGAGTTTTGGCTTGTTCTTTTCATGGTCTTTGGAATTTTCTTCTCTCCTTCTCTCTCCCCAGACCAAGTGCTCCTCACTATTATTGATTGGTGCCCACTCTGACCTCGAGTCTGTTTTAGTTTCTCTATTGAATCCCCCACTTTGGAGCACAAGTACAGAGTGTTGTGGGATTGGGTCCCTGCTGTGTCCATGAGACCAGTGTTTTCCTCAAAGGAAGTTGACCTCATTAAAAGACCCTCCCCATGCTCCTTTGTTCTGACCTCCTCCCTGGCCCTCCTGCCCTGGCTGCCTAAGCCCTTCTGCATCTCCCTTAAGATAATATGATAAAAGTTGTTAGGTACCAAGAAACATAAACTGCAAAATAAAGAATATTAGGATGCGAGTGGTGACAGTTTATAATGTCAACTGTGTCATTCTGAGCACTTAGTGTTATGTTTGGATCTTAAATGTTCCCCTGAGCCCTGTGTGTTCAAGGCTGAGTCCCCAGTGTGTGGCACTCCTAGAGTGTAGTGGGACCCCCAAAGAGGTGGGACTGGTGGGGGCAGTTAGGTCGCTGGTATATACCCTTGAAGGGGGTGCTGGCCTGTCCTCCTGTCCCTGCTTCTCAGATGCCCTGGGATGAGTGGCCTCTTAGCCACATGCTCTGCCCTGACCACGAGCCCAGAGAGATGGGGCCAGGAGACGGCAGACGGAAAACTCTCACGTCACCGAGCAGCAAATACAGCTTTGCTCCTTTGTGTGATTATCTTAGCCTGTTGCCCCAGCGACAGAAAGCTGGCGAGCACCCCGAGACCCAGCATTCAGGACAACGAAGGTAGAAAAGCCAGCCTCGATTTCCAGGAGGAGAGTGTTCCAGACAGAGACCCTCCCTCCCAAGGCCCTGTGGCAGGAAGCACGAGGAGCCAAGGGCTTCATCTCTGAGAGTTCATTTGCTCTGGGCCTAGAGAGGGGCTGGCAGGAGTCAGGAGGCAGGGAGCCTGTCAGCACAGTGCAGGGCGTCTGGTCCTCTTCTGCCCCATAAAGCCCAGTGCTCAGGACGGGCAGGTGAGGGGCTGATCCTGCACATCCGGGCAGTGCTGGGGTCCCTGCTCAGTGCTGATCGCTCCTGTGAGGTCCGTGGCTCAGCCTGATGCTCTGTCCAAATGTCTATCATTTCAAGAGCTCATTCCTGTTTCATGCAGATAGAGATTTGCATTTATTCCTCTTTATATTAATGTTCATATTATGGATGGGGTGTGGAGGAGACTCGTCCCATTAAGCGTGACTCTTCAGTCTGCTTAGAATTCATCTCTGGGCTGAGGAGCAGCCTCCGTGTCACCTGAGGCCACGATGTCTGCCCAGTGTCTGGAGAAAGGTCACAGCCCAGGTGATGCCGGCGCCTGTTCCCTCCCTCTGGAGCCTGCCTCGTCATCGACACCGTGTCTCGCTGCCAGGAGTGATGAATGGCCCAGAAGTGTTGCAGCTCAGTGGTTCTTAGTGCACCATGCGCTGGCAGCTGCCGCCTGACTACCTGTGCCTGCCTGTGCCCTCCTCAGATGACAAGTCACATCCTTCTCCTCCCAGTGTGCCCTCCCCCTGGACCAGGAGGCCAGCCAGGCACAGCTCCCTCAGGGGTTCAGACCTGGCACCTCCAGGACCCTCTCTTGACCTGAGTGTGGCTGGGATCCAATGATCAGCCCCAGGTGACTGCTCAGTGGGGACAGGAGGATCCAGGGGAAGGTGGAAGCATGAGCTGAAGGCGTCAGGCAGGTTCTCGCGGCCACTCAGGGCTCTGCAGGCAAAAACTCCCTTGATGTTCATTTTATTTTGATCAACATACATTGACTGTCCCTGTCACCTGGGCTCAATTGCCCTCCTCCCCGCCTCCGATTCCCAGCCTCTCCTTGTCACCATTCTGGAGTCTGGCAGCATTTTCAGCCTCCACGTAGGAAAGCAGGTGTTCAGTCCTCCACCCAGGTCTGGCTCAGCTCACCCTGCAATGTCCTGCCGTCCCTCTGTCCTGCAGCCAACTTCAGTGTGCCTCTGTGCCACTTCTCTGTGTCCATTCATGTGCTGACGGGTGCCTGCATGGGGCTCCCGCTCCCTCCCAGTGCAGCAGGTGCTGTGAAGGCTTCCCAGGGCCAGGGTGGCACGGTCTGTCTTGTGTGCATGTCCACTGCTCGGGGGTGGGGCCAGGCTGTGGGGACTGTCCAGGGGAGAGGGGATGGGGTGGGGCAGCCTGGTGCCCTCAAGACATGGTGAGGGGTTCACAGCGGATGTGTGCTGGAGCTGACCCAGCAGCATCTGGAGGTGAGTTGGGGGTCTAAACCCACTGCAGTCGGACCTGACTCAAGGCCCCTCTTCCTCCTGACTCCCACCCCCGACTCTTCCCTCTGTCCCTGTCCTCCAGCCACTGCAGACTCCACGTCCCTATGCAGGACATGAAGCCCAGCCAACCCCTCAGCCTCCACATCCATTCTTGACTCTGCCTGGGCGAATCTTACAGGGTCCTGTCCTGGTTCTTCCCCACCTCATTCAGAAGCCCTCCTCCCCCACTTCCTCATGCTCTCTCCTCCCCTCCCTCTCCCCTCCTCCCCCTCCCCTCCTCCCTCTCCTCTCCTCCTACTCTTCCTCCTCCCCTCCTCCCTCCTCCTTATTCCTCCTCCCCTCCTCCTCTTCCATCCTCCTGCTCTCTCCTCCCTTCCTCCTCCCCCTTTCCTCCTCCCCCTCCCCTCCTCCTCCTCCTGCTCCCCTCCTCCCTCCTCCCCTCCTCCCCCTCTCCCTCCCCTCCTCCTCCCCTCCTCCTCCCCTCCTCCCCTTCTCCTCCTCTTCCTCCCCCTCCTCCTCCCCTCCACATTCCCTTCCTCCTCCTCCTCCCCTGCTCTCCCTCCTCCTCCTTCCCTCCTCCTCCTCCTCTTCTTCTTCTAATTCCTCTTCCTCCCATGGCTCCCTTTTCCTCTCCCCCAGCCCATCTTGAAGGAACATTCCCCTCAGTCTGCTATAGGAATAAACAGGGGACCAGCTTCCTGACTTCCTTCTCCCTGGGCCCCAGGACAGGATTTTTCTGCATTCCCAGACAATAATCCAGACAGGAGGGAGGCTTTGGAGCTTTGGAGTCGTTTCTCTGAGATTGAAAGGGTTGAAACGTAGAGCTAGCATTTGGCCAAGTCCTGTGCTGTGTTAAATAAGAATTAATAAGCAGTTTCAGTGGCCCCTCCGGGGAATGTGGCACCTGGAGCTGTTCCCATGGGCTTTAATTAGAGGTTGTGTACAGGGGGTGCTTGCAGCAGGCGCTCTGAGTGGTCTCAGGGTGGCCTAGTGGCCAGGGTGGGCAGGCCTGGAGTGAAGGGTGGGCTCCGTTCTGCTCAGTGTGCAACGGAGCCTGCCTCCTGACCCTCAGTGAGGTGACCTCTGAGCTCCTTGCAGGTGGTGGTAATCACGATGACACAAGGGTCTCAGCCCATCCCAGGAACATGGCGGAGCTTGGGGAAGTTAGGATCAAAATCATTCCTACCTCCAATGTGACAGTCCTGCTGTGACCAGCCCTCGAGGATCCAGGAGCCCAACCTGGATTCCCAGGCCCCTTTGCCATTTCCTGACCCCTTGATTGTTTTTCTACTGGAGGACAAAAGCCAATGTGTGTCCTCTGCATTTTCCACTCAAGCATTGCAGACCCTCGGGCAGCCGAGTGGGAGGACCCCTGGGTGGACAGGTCCACAAATCAAGAGAGAGCACACTGCCATGGGTCCTGCCTGGGTCCACAGCTGCCGGGACCCCCTGTGGAGGTTGGGTGACTTCAGAGCCACCTGCACAGAGGGTGCTAGGAGCCCAAGCCCTCGGGGCCATCACAGCTTCTGTTCCTCAGAGGCTAGTCCTTGGGTTTGGGCCATTTTTCTAGACTGTCCCTCTGGGGAGCCCATGGAGACCATTTGGGTCCATGTAGGTGACCCTGGCAGGCGGTGCTGCCAGACAGGCCCAGGAAAGCAGGCTCAGCTGGCGAGAGCTGTCTCAGCCTGGCTGTGAACAGGCGGCTCCACATCAGGCACTGGGGAATGGGGACAGGTCTTTGGAACAGGTGGGCCTGGGGAGGGCGAGGCCGATGCCTGTTCCTGAAGCAGGACATTTCCAGGAGACTTTCTGAAGAGCAGGAAAAGGCAGCCCCTATGGGAACCCACAAGACCAGCAGCATTACAAGTCACTTGCTGTGTGTCAGGCACAGAGCTTGCGATATAGGACAGTCAGTCATGGTGGATGACTCCGTGAATATCCTCTCAGCAATTGCTCCTCAGCCCCCTTCTAATGGTGCAGCTACATCATAGCCAGTGGAGTAGAAGTGGAGGTGAACCGTGGAGTTAAGAGAAAAGACTGCTCTTCAAATGCACCATCTCCTGTTCTTTCCTATCTTGGACAAAACTGTGATGGCTAGGACTGCTGCAGCCATCTCGGGACTAGGAGAAAAGATCCCAGAGATACAAAAGCTCTTGGTTGGGATAGCACTGAGCTTCTAAACCAGCACCCAGACCACCAACTTCAGCAATGCTTGCTGCAGGACAACCATGTGCTTCATGTATTTAAACTCATGTGGTCAGGTCTTCTGCTAGTCACAGACGAAAGTGTCTTATGAGACACAAGATGACATCTTAATTTACACTCATGACATTAGTGTGATCTCCTTAGAGACGTGAAGGATGGAAGCTGGGGTGCAAAGAGCAGAGCCAGCCTCCAAGACTGCAGAAGACGCCATTCCTCTGGTCCTGTTGTCTTGCTGATGCTCTTTTTAATCTTTAAGTCCTTAAAATATGTTGCCTTTGTGCATTATTTTAAAAAAAATGTACAGAAATAGAATCATTCCACATTCCAGAAATCCCCACCAAATTTGCTTTTTTATAATTTCCTTTATACTTTAAACACACACACACACACACACACACACACACGTTGTCTCTCTCACTAATATTGTGACTGATACAGGTCAAGTCAATGTTCATTCACGGACACAGTGCATTCTAGCTCCTCACTTACTAACAGAAACAAGAGCCCGGCTGTCCTCGAGGCATTGATTGTCCTTTGCTTCCTGCAGAACTCCAGGTGGAAGTCTCTCTGTGGACAACCTCTTGTCATTCTTGTGTGAGCTTCCTGGAGTCACCTCTCAGACAGACTCCCCGTACCCAGCTCCGTTACCCCAACTAGGACATGCGCTGAGGGTGGAGCTGGGAGAACAGGTGGCTTCAAGTTGGAAAATGACGAGGTGGCAGTTGGTCATCTTTTCCCAGATGACTTTGGTCAGAGGAGGAAGGGACCAGTGTGGGGGAGGGAGAGAGCCTCAGACAGGACAGTGGTAACAATCACATGCCACCGGGGAATGCCATCAGGGGCCCAGGAGATGGACTGCACAGGGTGAGTTCAGGGGAGAGAGGGGATGAGAGGCCTGGGGTGTGGACTGAGGCTGGGGTCTGGGAGGGTGCTGGACATGGGGGGCAGCAGGGTCAGGATCTGGACACCTGAAGCCCTTAGCTGCAGAGCATGGGCCAGTTTTGTCCAGTGGCCTGAGGACAAAGGTGGGGAGTACTTGAGTGGAACTTGTGTCCAGAGTGTGAGGACACTGCCCTGGGGATGAGGAGACCACCTGGGTCACTGGTCGTTGCTGGATGAAGCAGGATTGGATGAGGGGACAGGCCCCTGAGGGCAAGGAGGGAGGTCAGCCTTCACAATGCGGTGTGACCTCCTTAGCCACCCACACCTCTTTCCACCTGGCTTGATGGCTTTGCAAGCTCGCCACTCCCACTATGCTCTTTCTTTCCTTGAAATACAGATTCAAGCAACCACTCTGTGTGTGTGTGCGTGTGTGCACGAGTACATATGAACACATGTCTGTGTGTGAATTGCACACATGTGGGCATGGGTGTGAGCACAGTAGCTGGTTGTCTCCACACACTAGGAAAGAAAACCTTGGGGACACTGCTCCACTGGGGCTCAAGCCTGGCTAACATGGGGGAGCAGGCAAGCAAGGTGGGGAAAAGATTGGATGTGTCTTTTGGTAAAATGCCACACACACACACACACACACTCAACACATGTATGTTTGACGCACATGCATGGCCCGTCTGCAGGCTGTTCCTGAATGAGCTTTCACCAGAGCTGCACGTGACGGGAAAGGTGGGTGCATGAACCCCCACCAGGGCAGTTCATCTCTGCCCATCCGGCTGTTGCACACTGGATTTCCACATGGCTACGGATCCCCAGGGATCCCTAGCCATGTCCGTGGGTTCCTTCTTGATGCATGTGGCCCTGGGATGGGCCTCATTCTCCCGTCTGAGAACCAGCACAGGCGCGGCGTCTTCTGCTGCTCAGTTCACCCCTTCCTCTCCCTGCTCGCTGCAGTCACCAGGGGCAGAAGGCTCAGTGGTCTCGTGTGGCTCGGTGGTCTCATGTAGCAGTGCCGGAGCTGGGCATGAAGGGAGAGGCACCCTGCACCTCCCACCATTGCCTTCCAGGCAGCAGTGAGGTGACACGGCTCAGACCACGACGACTGTGATCGCTCTTCCGGAGCCACCTGAGGGGAGCTGCCTTGCTGACGTCAGCTCTGGGCCTCTCCTGGCTCTTGCAGCTATCCCACATCAGAACCTGCACCGCCTCCTGGAGACCCCTAAAGAACGAAAGCCGGCCTCTATGTCTGGCTGGCCACGCTGCTTAGTGAGTGTTCCCAAGTTCCTTTCCCTGTTAACTGGTGGCCCCTGGGGGGGGGGGTGGAAGAGCATCCTAGAAGAAATGGGTTTGTTTGCACAAGGAGAAACTTAGAATGTTCCAGAGAGTCTTGGTGCTTCTCTTTGGAAGGTATTGCTTTTTTGCCATGGTGGTAGCCTTTGCTTCAGCCACCAGAAGTGTTTGTACGGCAGCTCGAGGAGGGAGAGGGCGGGTCCTGGCCCAGGGACCAGGTTTCTCCTGTGACAAGTGCTGCATCCTAACCTACAAGTGTCTGACAGGCCTGTACCTACCTCAAGGACAACAGCCAGCGTTGGGGGAGCCCAGGATCCCCTCTACCAGACAGCTGTGGTCATTGCCCAGCGAGCACGGACAGCTCCACTTTCGAGAGCCAGTGGAGGGAGTTCACTCATTGGTGCCACTTCCTATTTGGAAAAGAAAAGAGAACCTCATTCATTTTGATGATGGATTTGGTCCCTCGTGGAACCTCAGGGCAACATTCAAGTAGAACAAGATGTCTTTCATGAACCAACAGCTGGGGCATGCTTGGCGGCGGCAGCTGGGATAACATATTCACTGCTAATTGATTGCAAGGTCACTCCTGAAACCCACAAGCCCAGCTCGTGAGAGGTCCACGAGCATCGGAAGGGATGATGGGCAGCTGCGCACCCCATCTCACCCTCGCGGGTTAAGAGGACCAAATGGCCAGGCACCAGGAGTCCCCTGTGCCTCCGGATTGTTGGCTCCTGGTGAAGCAGTGCTGGGTGGGTATGTGAGGGACAGGCTCTGCTGTGCCCCACTGTGTGCATGAGATGAAGATAGACAGCCTCCACATTACCATGACCTATTTCTTCTACAGTGCTTTTGCTAAAAGTTTCTGAGTTGATGGCCACAAGGCCAAGATGACATAAGCTGAGATGTGGTGATGCCATTGGTGTGCCCAGGGTGATGAGCAGAAGGTCCTTGGACTCAGCTTCCACTTCTCCTGGGACTCCAGTGTAGACATGTGTCAGGATCAGAAAACCAGCTGTTACACCAGAGTCCATAAGTGATTCACTTATTGTAAGTGTTAAAGTAAAACCAACTTTCATTTTCCAATGTGCAAAGAGGAATGAAATATTCATGGACCTAGATATTTTTCAAGCGCTCATATTGTGTTCAGGGCTCATTGACTCCACTCTTCCCCTCTCCCAGCAGATTCAAAGTCCTTAATACGTAGACTTCTGTTGAAATAATTTTCCCCTACACTTACCACGAGATTAAACCCTTCCAAATTTATACAACCTTTTGCCAAATGCTCATCTTTGTTCACTGAGTGTCAGTGCCATGAGGGCAGGACAGGATTTTATAAATATATATTTGTAATACCCAAATGAGAGTAAAAATGTGGCCTTTGATTTCACAAATGGGCCAAAGTGCTGCCTTATTTAATGCCACAGTCTGGCTGGGCACAATTTAGGAGCCACTTGTCAAAAGAAACAAACTTTATTTTTAGAACACACACACCACACCTCACAGCTCCTCAGGAAAAACCCTCAGAGCCCAACTGCCACCACCAGCTTCCCACAAGCCTCTCAATCTCCCCCACTCCTCCTGCTCTTGAGGCTGATTGGCTGGGTCGCGTGGGCAGAGCCAAAAAAAGTCCCCCAATGAGCAGCTCCATGGTCTGAAAGGGCGGGGAAACAGCCCAATGAGCATCACTGCAGAGGAGCCAATCAGCTGGCAGCTGGAAGTTTGCTGGCAGCTGGAATTTTGCTGGGGCCCCTTCGACTGTGGCTCTCAACATCTCCCCCTCTCTGTTTAAACAACAAGCATGTGGCTTAGGGACCATGTCTGCCTTAGGTTGTCCAATAGTACATATGGTCCTTACCCATCTTAGGTTGGTACCATTGCAATTGGATCTTACCCGTCATTGACTACCAGTCCAGCATACAGCTACACCTGTGGATAGGTCTTTGTACCAGCGGGTGTGAGGTTCTTTGCCTCACCTCTGTTGGCCTCCAAATTTTAGCTGAACGACCATGACAAGCAGAAGGGAGGAAGATACACCAAGCCAATTGACGGCTCCTTTTGGAAAAATTGTACCACCGATGACACCATCAGCAAAAATATGCCAATACTACCACAAGTCTCTACACCAACAGATAGTTCACAATGCATACAAGTGATACATAGTCCAGGCAAGTTCTGCAAGCAGTTCAGTGATGGCTATTGCAGAAGCTGTAGATTGGTTTTATCTTTGTCTTCCCTGGCACTGGGATGAAGATAGGAATTCTGGCAATAATGGCTAAAGAAAAAATTATGTAACATTCCAGAAGGCACTAAAAGAAAACAATTTTCTTAACAATTTACATTATCTTGAACAGAATTATTAAATATAATGAAAAGGAAAGGTGAAAGTAAACAAACAGATCTATTAACCTCCTTTTTTGTTCACATATTAAAACAATCCTCAACAGCTGTTTACCCAATTTAAATTAAACCATTTAAATCACGTGAATAAAAAAAAAAATATTTGGATCCATTTTTTCATGAGCGCTCATCATATATGATATATGGACATACGTACATACAAACATACAACATAAAACACAAGTGTGCACACATAATATAATAAATACAACACATAACATAATAGTAAAGGCTTTATAACTTTTTACAGGTGAAATCTCCATTGCAATGTTTAAAAACTCTATAGTCAAAAAATAGAACTGATCAGCAAAACATTAACCTAGGTCTGTATGAGCTCAAAAAACAAAATATGAGTATTTTGAGTATTCTCATAGACCACTGACCCCAGAGAAGCCACTAAGTGACCAAGATGGATCAAGACAATAAATCAACTTCTAATCATGCTTGAACAGACAAGAAATCCCAAACATCCCCCTATTCAGGTGACGTGGGTGACAGCAGCCACCCTGCCAGCGGCTGCCTCAGTCTTCCTCTGGCTCCTGTCCCAGCTGAGAGTGAGGCAGGTGCTTCCGGGGGCCACTCCCACCTGCCCTGGCCTCTCACCAGAGCAGGTCCCAGCTTCTCTGAACCCCGCACGTCACCTGTCAGCAGGCAGATCCTACAGTTGGCTCTTTCCAGCTCCTCCTCTGCGATGCCCAGGGCTCCTCATGGAGCACAGAAGGAAGTAAAGGTCACTCCCCACAGTGGGAGCCTTCCTGCCAGCGCTGGCCGGAGGGCATGGACACAGGGTTGACACAGGGATCCCGCATCTTGTCTCACACTGGCAGATACTTGAGAGGGAATTCCAAAGTTTAAGGAATGGTCCTGTTTAAAAACAACACCATCATCAAGTCCATGGGAAAAAATGAAAAGCCAACGGATACATAAAGCTCATCACGCACAACGTGTATCATGGAGGTCTTTAATAGTTTCTTAACAATGCCAGCTTCAAATTTAAAATGGGATGAAAATAAGAAAAATTTTAAGCAGAGCTGATTTCAGTTCCCTCCAAGGCTTTTTAGCTGTGGTCTATTCTTCTCCTGCAACTGGATCCTGTGAAGGGGTCGCCCCTACCTGCTCAGCTCAGTGTCCTCCTCTTCCTCCTCCTCCAGGAAGCCTCCCCTGACCACTGCAGACCACCAACCCTCCTTTCTCTCACCTCCATTTGCCAATCCTACAGACAGGGAAACCCAGCACCAGGCCTCCAGGGATTCTGTAGGAAATGAAAAGGGAGAGGGATGGACAGACTCTTTTTTTTTTTCTGTAAAAACAAAGGAACTGGGCTGGCAGATTTCCCATGTTCCAAGAAGCTGGAGATCTCTGCTTTTCTTTGAAATATCCTGAGCATTAAAATGATTTCTTTTTGAATTCAAAATGAGACCAACAATGCCATCCATCTGTGCCTGCAAGTCTACAGGTACCATGCAGTGGCTGGGATTAGCTCAGGAGTGGTCCCAGCCCCTCTATGTTGAATCCAGGCACAGAGTGAACCTCTGAAAAGCTTAGACTGGCTTCTCCATCCCCGTGGGTTTTCTTCCTGTCCCCTCCCCAGCTGTGTCTATTCAGAACAAAGCACAGGAGGGCCACCGGTGCCAATCACATGGCTATTGACTCATGCAATGGGGATGGTGGGGCCCTTGAGATGCCCTCACCCACCTGCATGCTTCATCTGCCCGCTCACAGTGGGTGCACCTGTAAGAAGAGGTGCATTTGTGCAGGGCTCTGTGTTCCTCTATAAATCCATGTATTATCCCACTGCCAAGTGCCCACACTGGGAACTGAGATGATTTTAATGTAAACAATATGATGACAATAATGGCAGCAGACAGGAAGCCCTCATGGAGCTTACATTTTTAAGGGGAAGTGAAAGCCAATTAATGACTAAATACACCCTATGCCAGCCACAAGGGCTAGGAATAAAACCAGAGAGCAGGAAGAGGAGCAGGGTTGAAGGAAGGGACAGAGTTTTATACAGGAGAGCCAGGGGAAATCTCACTGGGACGCTGACACTGCAGTTGGGATCTGAAGGAGGTGAGGGCTTCAGCTTATGGGTCTCTGGGGGGAGCAGCACAAAGGATACAGCATGTTCAAAGGTCCTGAGGTTGGAACATGCCTGGTATCTACCAAGCAGAGTCCAAAGGTCAGCCTTGCTAGAGCACAGGAACTGGAGCAGGAATAGAGAGGGACAAAGGGCCTGAGCATTGAGGGTGAGAGATGGGCTCTTGTAGGAACTTCCACCTTTATCCCAAGAAAGATGTGCAGCCACTGGACAGGACTGGGCTGAGGAACCCAGGACTGGTTTACACTGCAACCGAGCTGCTCCCTTTCCTGGTTCTGATGCACCCCATTGTTCTCTTGGCTGCTTGCCTGGTCCCTGCAGGTCTTTGCTTGTGCAACCCCCGGATTGCCAGAGGTGGATGTGTAGGAGGCAGAGGGAATGAGGGCGGAGGTCCATGCATTTCTTCCAGGGCTGTTCCAAAGAGGCCTCTGCATCCGTGGAATTTTCCAAATGGGAGTAAGTAGCTCTCTGCCAGAATCTCACTGTTGTGGCTTTAGCAGAGGAAAATCTTGGCCTTGAACTCTGGTCATTTTAACCCCAGGACAGGAAACAAGTGAGCAACAGCCCCACCACTTTTTAGGAATGCCCTGTCCCCATGGGTGATTAAAAATTGGAGACACACCAGGATGCTCTACGGGTCAGAAGAGGCTAAATGGAGCCCGTCCCCCTCTTCCTCCAGCATGGGACGGCCACCCTCTCTGCAATTACCTTTATCATGTTTAAGAGGGCTGTGGCCAGTGCAGAGCAGAGCTGCCCATCCAGGCTCCCCCAAGTGCCCAGCCTGTGCTCAGGGTCTGCTTCTCCTAAGTGGACTCACTGTGAGCCTGGTTCCTGTGCTTTCTATGGGCTGCCCAACAGTAATGTCCCTGGTCTCCTTCTCAACCCCGCTGATGGTGCAGGTTATGTGACAGGACAGAGTCCCTGTCACGATATCGCTTTCTGGCTTTTGTTACCATTCTTACCCCTGAGATTGACAAAGTGGCCTCTGGTTTTACATAGTCAGTCATTACATAGTCAGGGACATTTCTCTGATCTTCAAAAGTGCCCGCTGCTCCTGCCCTGAAGATTCATCAGGTGTTTAAAGTTTAAAGATTCATGAGGGTGTTTAAAGTCACATGGGAGTGTGTGAAACAGGAGCAGAGCCCCTGCCACTCCTGCCCCCTCCACCAAGGCAGAAGAAGTGCACACTGACCCTAAGGTGTCAGCTCATTCGGGGAAGGCGACCCCTGATCGCAGTTGTCTCCAACTCTCCAGGCTTAAACACTGAGAGTCCCACATCCCGGGAACCCACTCCATCTAAGTAAACTGTGACATATGGTCACCCTACATTTAATGCTTCTAACAATGACTTTATCAGGTCAGGGCTGGCCTGCTCATATTCCACAGATGAGCACTGCCAAGGCCTGGCCATGGCCAACATCACTGTCCCCACTCCCATCCCAGGGCTGGAGAGATGCAGCCTCATCTTCACAGTCTTTACTCTGCACTCGGTGCCTAGACAGAGCTGTCAGCCAGTTGTGCTGCAACCTGCCTAGACTTGGGTGTTTTTAAAAGATGTCCCAGGAGGCTCGACCCCGCAGCCAGCTGAGAGCCACTTCTGTAGCTTCAAACCTAGGATCAGCTGACCTGCCTCAGTCTGCATCCAGGCTGTGACCCTCATGAACTGTGGACTTTGGGTAGGTGACTTGACATGCCCTTGCCTGGGTCCCCTCCTCTATAGGCCGGGGAAGGCTGTAGCACCTGCCTCAGAGGGCTGCTCAGAGAGTGAGCTGCACACAGGATGGTCAGGCCCTTACCGGAGGGCTGGGGGGACGGTGAGTGCTGTGCCTGCGTGGCTATTATATCATAATAATCTCCAAAATGAAGAAAGTAATGTGAAGTAAAGATTCAAATCATACAGGACCTGTATTATTCGTTTTCAAACAAAACGTTATTAAAGTTTAAAACATTGTCATTGACTGCAATCGCATTTCGTCCCTGGGCACTCTGGACAGAATAGTCTGGCGGCCTGGAAGAAATTGGAGCTCATTGCTTGGGTGGCCGCTCTCATTAATTTTAATACAGAGGCAACTAACTTCTCATCCAAAATGTGAAACATAGTTTTTAATTTAGTTCCTGGGGTTCCTGCAGGACTGACGCAGCTCGCTGGAAAATATATCAATTAGGTTTATTTCCCAGCAAGAAATGCTGGGGCCCTGCAGATGGACCAGGGTAGAAGGAACCCAGGATTTCAAGGTGACAGCAGGACTTTGGAGCTTAAAGACACTCGCAGGGTGACCCAGGGGGACTGCTCAGAGGCAGCCAGGTTCAGAGGGACATCCTGGCAAGGTGAGGGGGGCCCTTGATTGGGAGCAGTGGTGCGGGGTCCTGCATGCCCAGCTCCTTGGTAGACAACGGAATTTGTACAGTGGGGGCGTGGTGGACCCAGATGTGGGCGTGGCTTTTCTGTGGCCCTCCAGGCCACGCCCCACAGCTGTCTTCCCTCCATCACTTTAGGATGCTTCCTTCCATTCTTCAGCAGTGAAAATTTAGATGTTATTGAAGTTTTCCTGGGCAGAGTTTGCCTTCAAAGAAATTTTAAAAGGACATTGGTGGAAGGTACACTAACTTGATTTAAAATTTTGTATTTTAAGACAAATTAGCCCAGATATTAAGGTTTTTCCTGGAGAAGACAAGGCTTCCAAATTCAGGCGTGAGGGGAGCTGAGATACGCTGTGCGTGGTAGAAACACGAGGCGAGAGCCTTTGATCTCCTGTCGGGTGTTTGGGGAGAGGCTGTGAGAGCCACGCAGTCCTCAAATATGAGCAGGTTTCCCCAGACATCTGGCACAGTGCGGGCAGGGGATCGCTGACTCCATCCTCCAGCTCCTGGGTGGACAAATCAACCCAGATAAGAGTGGAAATGCATTTTTTTTCTTTTAGAAATTTTAAATTTTTGTGTTGTTGAAGTAACAAAATTTGTAATAAAAGTATAATAACCCCCAAGGACATATATCTTAACCAGTGATCCGTTCTGGAGTAAAACCTCATCTAAAGTCTCACCCCTTTTTATCTCATGTATTGGATAGCAAATTGCAGACACTATTCTATTTTGAATAACAGATGTCTTAGCATATCAATCTAAGGAATAATGACTATTTTGGCATAACTGTGGTACAATTATGGGCTCTAAAGTATTAATGATAATTACTTAATATTATCTAATACTCAGCCAGTGCTAAATTTGCTGACATTCTCAAAATGGATTTTATTATAGCCATTTTGTTTGAATTGAATGAAGAAGAAAGGAAGAACCCCCACTGCATTTAGTTGACAAGTCCAGGGGTCTTGAGAACTGGGAAATGCCACTCCCCCCCCAAGTCATTTATTCAGTGAAGAAGTGGGTTTGTTAACTTGGTGTTCTATGACACATCTGGGCTGGGCTGACCACACCTGGAGATGTAGCCCACACTTCCTCTGCACCCGGAAGTTTCTGCTCCTTGCTGGATAGTTCTGGATGCTGGGTTGGATCTGGCTCCATTCTTAATGTGAAGGCTTTCAGCTGGACTGCTTCTGGACATGGATACTAGGTGGCCCAGCAGGTCTGCTGTTGCAACATCCAGTCTTGGTCACTGAATGGCCTTGCAGATCCTCATGCGCCAGGTCCTGGGCTGTGTGTTCTTCAGGGATTTCAGACTGTGACTTCCTGATTTCACTGTGTCCTCAGTGTAAGGAGCTAGACTTTTTTGTATGCAAAGCAACAACAAAAAATCTGGCCCTGGTTTTATGTCTGTAAATTAGGACTGTTAAGAGGAGAGTGGTGTTGCTTTTAATTAAGATCCTCCTGTTCAAAACCCAGAACTGTGGCAAAAGTCAGTTACAGCAAAAATTGCTCCAGGAGCATGTAAGTCTCCTGACACCATCAAGATCGTGATGCCGAGGAACTGCAAGTCCAGATTTAAAGTCAGTGTCTCTTTCCTCATTAGACACGAGAGGACTGTGGGAAAGAAATAAAAGGAAGTCAAGCTCTCGCTTCCGACCCAAAGACATGCATTCAGTTCATGTAAGCTTAATGTGCAGGCTGTGGCACCAGCTCCCAGGCAGAGGCATCCTCAGGACGGCAAGGCTTGTGCCAATATTTAGGGAACATAAGTGTTAGGATTCTTTGACCTCCCAGCTCCCCACTCTGCACCAGGTGTCCCCATCATTTTTATGTGAGTTTCCCTGTCCTCTCTGACCTATCTGAGCTCCTTCAAGTGTCAGTATCTTTGTCCTATCCTGGCCCCTCACCCAGCTATCCAATGCTACCTGCTCGTCCCAGCACAATCCCCACAATGGTCTGGGCACCTGGCACATGGGCTGTGGCTCTTTACAGGGTCTCTACATGAGGCACATAGGACAGTCCTTGGCAGGGATCTATCACTGGATTCTTCACTTGATAAATACGCTGTAACTGACTCCACTCCGAGAGGGCCACACTTTTGCTTTCTCCTCTGAAAGTCAAAAAGTACAGGGATGGGAACTCTTAAGTTCATCTTGTAGCAGCTGCTTTGGCACATGTGTGCAGGATGGATGAAGTCTTCTGGAACTTCTCTGTAGGGGGCTCCATGGCTGGAGAAGACCCTGTGAGGCAAAGGGAAGTTCCTCTTAAAATCTGTCACCTGCAGCCCCAGAACTAACTCAGCTGCCTCTGGGAGCAGGACACGTCTTCTAAATTTAAGTCAAGTTTATTTTTCATGTTTTAAAAACCATTTGGACAGAGTTTTGCCTGCACCCAGGGGCTCTGGATGGCTGTTTTTCTCGAGGCTGAGCAGGTGCCAGGCACCCGATCTGCCTCCCAGATGTTGCTATTTCTCTTTGCTTTATTGGAATTGGGTGCAGTGCCTGTGTACTTTGTTGATGTGATGCAACACTGCCTAATATACCAGCATCACAAACACCACTGGCAAATAGGTGTGCAGACCAGGGATCATTAGAAAGAGCAAGAGACAAACAGATATTTCCCAGTTAAGGTTGTCATTCTCCTCCCAAGTACCGCACAGTTTCCAGGCTGCGCTCATTTTCTTGATTTTACAAACTGTGTTTCTCAAGATGAACAAATAACACGCAATCCTGCAGGCTTAGGATTCTGGAGAGACAGTTATATGCACAGTGTGGCCTGCTGCCACGGGAGTCAGCCATGTGCTCAGAATCCTTCATGGACATCTCTCTCTATATCTGCCCAGGGGCACGATGGCTACCTGGGTGGCCCCATGGCCCATGGTCCAGTGTGGTGCTGTACATAACCTGAGACAGCGCTATATCCAACTGAGGGTTCTTCTATCTTTAAATGACTTATGGGTTGGCCCCTGGGACATCAGTCCCTCTGGTTCCTGTTCCAACTCATTAGCACAGATCTCCATCTCCTGCAGCGTTTCTGTATCTCCCATTCCATCTCTTACAAGAGCAGCCTGGGTATCTGGACATGGCCTTGTTTCTGTGGACACCCATTCCTGCCCCATCCCTCTAAGGCTTCAAATAACCTTCTCCAGCAGGTGTGTTTTTGTAATAATGGTTATAAGCGTCAGTTAATTGCCTTTGGTTGAACCTAATAGAAGCAAATTGTGACTCCTTTAAACAGTTTAAATATTGAAATGGCAGGAGAATGCACAGAGGGTGGAAGGTCAGTGTCAGAGAGGACTCAAGAGCCCAATGCACAAGGCAACAGGCTTCGGTTTGTAGGAACGAATGCATCTCCAGGTGTCTGAGAGGGAAAATCACCTGTGACCCTGTTTTAGCCTCATATCCTCTGCTGAAGAATCAAATCCCAGGAAGAACTGGACTTGCTTCATCAAATCCTCTCCCCTACCTGTGTGGGCAGGGGCTTTCTATATTCATGGTCCACCACGGTTTGACACAAAGGGAGAGAGAAACCCTCACGGGGAGAAAATCTGGTTGTGCCCCAGCTCCCCAATCAGAGATGGCCAGTATTACAATCCTGGAGAACCAGCACGGGCCCCATGTCCTGTGTGGAGGTGAACAATGTGGCGCCTGGGCATATTTTCTTGTTCCTTTATTAAATAATGTTCAGAACAAGCACAATTTGTCAGCTTGCTCTAGAGAATACATGCTTCAGGAGTTAAAGTGTAAACAAACTAAAAGAGCTTCCTCATCATGATTTACAGTTTCCTCCTTGAGACTCCATTGAAGGCCTGGGCTTCCCTGTGTCCACCAATCCGAAACCAGTCCCAGCCCGATTCCTGCTTTGCAAGCATCGTCAGCCCAGGCAATCCATGTGCAAACTCCTTGGCTTCCCACCTCTGCAGGAGTCAGCCTGTCCAAGCAGATGTGGCCCAAGGGAGAGAACAATGCCCACCTGGGCATGAGTAATGTGCAGTGCCCATCAGTCAGCTTAGCCCAGCTGAGGAACAGCCCCTCCCTGTGTCCGTCTCATGGAGTCTGCTTTGTACACACAGGCATGAAGGGGCAGACTATGAGGCTGTGGTCACCACCTTCGACTGAAGGCTTCTCTTCATCTGTCCTATCTCAGGGTGAGAACCATTTCTGCACCATGTTCAACACTTTTCTTAGACTAGCCTCTGAATGGTGTCCGTGAGTGCACAGCAATGCTTCTCTGTTGATTTTAAATCACGTAGTGGAGGCTCTTTTGCAATGAGTGAAACATGGAAGGATAAACTAAGGGAAGATGGGGAGCTGTAACTGTTTTCTTCTTTAACTAGACAAACCCAGAATGCTGCTCGGGGCAGCCTCTCCATCTCTGGCATCTCATCTCCCAGTCAATGGTGCAATGAGCACACCCATGTGCACGGGAAGCACCATATACAACTGTGAAGCATCCAGGTGAGGGATTTGCAGTGTGGGGGTGACCAGCAGTGCTAATAGGACTGTGAAGTGGTTGTAGACAGTCACTTCTATTTAAATTCAGGTGGTCGCTCACACTGAGTAAGCTGTTGGTGGGCAAGAGAGTGAGGGAGAGCTCCCAGCTCTCATGAAGCCAAACACATCAATACAACCCCTGCAAACTTGTCAACACACCAACATTATTAAATGGATGCAAAGATCCTCCACATCATTACTATCAGAGAAAGACAAATCAAAACCCAATGAGATGTCATCCACCCCTGTTAGCATGACTATCATTAAAAAGCCAGGAGACAGTAGGTATTGGAACAGAATTGGAGGAAGGGGAATCTACTCTTCATGGGAAGTAAGGCATTGTCCTCATTATGGAAATCAGCATGGTGGTTACTCCAAAAACTAAAAGCAGATCTCTTATTTGACCCAGCCATCTCTCTTCTGGGTAATTATCCAAAGAAATAAAGTCAGTGTGTTGAGGAGCTATCTGCACTTTCTCATGGGAGTTGTAACATTATTCAGAACAGCCAAGACGTGGAATCAGCCTAAGTGTCCAGCAGGATAAAGAAACTATGGTATCTAGATATGCAATGAATATTACTCAGCCATGAAAAGGGAATCCTGTCTCTGGTAATGACATGGACATTATGCTAGGTGAAGTGAGCCAGACACAGAAAGAGCAAGGTTGCACGATTTCACTGGTGTGGAGAACCTTAGAAAGTTGAATATATAGAAGCGGAGAGTAGAAGGGCAGTTTCCAGGGGTGGGAGGAGGGGAAAGCAGGGAAATGTGTGTCAAAGGTTACAAAGTTTCAGTTACACAGTTGACGTGTCTAGAGAGCTGATTAGAGCATGGAGACTATAGCTAATGATGCTGTATTATGTACTATAAACTTGCCGAGAGATTTGATTTGATAGCTCTTGCCAAAACAGATATTAGCAATAATTATTTCATCACATACATGTATTTCAGAACATGTCACACACTGAGTTTTCCTAAACCATGACAACATCTTAGTTTCTTTACATCAGTCCCCCTCTATGATGTAAGAAATCCAAAACAGGTATAGTGCATATTATAACTAACAGACCTCCTACTGCCTGGCCTCTCTTCTCCCTTGAAACTATGTAACTATGACACTAGGGAGTCATAGTTGCATTTAATACAGGTATAAATTATATCTTGTACCATGGAAGTATCTTACAACCATTCAACCATATCATCAATAGTAGAAACCCCTGAATCTCAACTGAGGACATGAAAACTTGCCCAAATAAAATCACTTTCCATAGCTCACGCAGGGTGCAAGCTGATGTATATAATTAATGGCCCTGCACAGTGACCTCCAGTTTCTGTTTCCTTCAGAAGGACTTCTCTGATCCCATACTTGATCACAGGAGAAATCCTCCAGAGCTGGATAGGGCTCGAAGCTTCCCTGACGAATATGATAATCCATAGAGAAAATGTTGCATTGCGAATATCACAGCAGTTTGATTCTCCTCCCTGGCTGCACCTCTGAATCACCTGGGAAGACTTCACCGGGCACTTTGTCTTGTGTCAGATGCCCGAAGGCTGGCCTCTTTCCACAACTCCAGGGCATCGTTACTGAGGGTAGGTCCTGGATAGGAGTAGTCTTCAAAGCTCCTGATTTCATCAGCAGCCAAGGTGGGGAAGCATGAAATAGACCAAATCCAGAGAAACGAGAAAAATGTAGCAGCCAGGATTTGGTGATTCTGCGCATAAATGTGCTGCTGACACTAGAATCTTCATTTCTGGGTAAATATCAGTGGCCTTCACTGATTTTTAATGCCATAGTTAGGAAGTCCCCATGAGTCCCTTTGGACTTTGCCACTTCTCAACATTACAGAGAAAGCCCAGGAAGAGCTTCCAGGCTCACAAGGTCTCATGCCCCATTCACGAGCATCCTCTAAGTGAGTAGGGACACGTGGGCAGAGTCCAGGGCGCATGTCCCCTGCTCCTGCGACAGTCCTCAAACACAGCAGGGACTGTCCGAGCTGGGCGGCAAGTTTCAAACACCGTCCTGATCCCTGGGCAGGAAGCATTCCTCTGGGAGTCAGGCACCACCTGAACCAGAGGCTCAGAAAACAGACACAGCACAGGAGCCCCTGCAGTGCGCATGCGCTGCTGCACACACCTGGGCACCTACTCACCCCTGTCCCCTGCAGGCACGCCTCACAAGGCCAGCGGGTCTCAGACTTCTCCTAGTACTAATGTGGTCCTTTTCCGAATAGAATGACTCCCCCCAATAAACACCAGGTAGTAGAAGAGTGTTCTCCTTTCTTTAAGTGGCTTTAAAATGCAATTATCATTCCACACTGAAACCCACTATTCTGTTATAATTTTTATGTACCAATTAAAAAAAAAAAACATGGTGCTCATTGTGGACATTAGAAATGCAGGCGCTCTGAGAATCTGGGACACTAGGCACACCGGGTGAGCCACACATGTTACCCAGACCCGGCCTTGAGCCAGTGTCACCTACTCTCCGTGGGCCCACCACACAGGGCAGAGGGTTGTGTGGCTGCTGAGGACAGGAACTGGAGCAGTTCCTGAGGATGTGCTGTTAGATGCACGCTAAGGTTTAAGGGCTTTGGCTATCCATGGAGCTGAGCTGGGGGCAGGAGCTGCGGCCACTGGAAACAGCTGTGGGATTCATCATTGGGAAGTCCTTACCTTTGGAATTTTATCACAGCTTTTTGAGCATATGTTTGTATATTTTAAATGCATATTAAGACATCTTCAATTTGTTGAACACGTCTGACATAACACATGCTTACATAAGGGAACTAGTAAGTAAGCACACCAGGGTTTTTTTAAAAAAATATATAACTCTAATTTCTATTCTTATTTTTCAGATAGTAAACTGGTGATTGGAGAAGATAAGTGACATCTTTGATGTGACCAAGCTGGACACTGGCAGCCACAGGGCCCCACAGCCTGTTCTCTTACCTGCCCATGCTGTGGATTTGCAGACCCTTGGGACCTACAGGTCTGACAGAGGCAGGGGATGGTGGTGTGTGAGGCAGAGCCGATGCTGCTGCAGCAGGTGCATTTGGGTCCAGTCCCAGCTCCAAGGTTTGCTCTGTGAGCCCGAGACACACTTCCATTTTCCTGAATCTCCAGGTCCCCGAGTGTAAAGTGAGACTCACTGCAATCCATCATGCCATCCTGATGACGGAATGAGGCTGTCCAGTCTCTGCCGAGCACAGTGCTGTGCAAACAAGTCTCAATCCCTGCTAGCACCACGCAGCAGCTTGGAATCCCACAAGGCTCACCCACCTCAGGGGAAGGTGTGAAAAAGTAGCCCAACAAAGAAGCTGCTGGAAATCGGTCCCGCCCCTGAGAAGGGTGATCAGGTGTGACCCCGTGGTGCTGCACTTCCAGACTGCTGGAGTGTCCCCCCCGACAAGGCTCCTCAGCTGTACCTGCAGGGGCCCTCCCGCCATGCTGATTGATGGGACAGATGGCAACTCCTATGATGAGACATTAATGAAGTGCTGTTTGCTTTTATCAAGTATCATAAGCAAAACATTCATTTATTCTAGAAAAAGTGCACAAAAAATATAGAGTGAGCCTAGCCAATAATGTAGATTTTATTTTTAAAAAAATGCTCTGACAATGATTGACACCCAAACATGCTGAATCCATCAACCATCTCGGGCCCAGTATCCATGTTTTGTCAGTGGAAACACTTGGTTTCTTCAGCAGGAAGCATGGGAATGCTTCTGAATAATGGATTGAAACAGAACAGCCTCTAGATTAGTGCTATTTAGTATTCTGGAATAAATGCTCTGGAGGAAGGGTTTGCCACAAAACTGTTAAACTCCTGCAGAGGGCGCTCCACTCTTCTGAGTTGAAAATATCAAGGGGGAACTGGTGAGTTGAGGGGTGCTCCCTCAAGATGCACAGAGAGGAAAATAGGATCTCTAGGGTGCTGTTAATGTGCATATGTCACATAGGAGATTCACAGTTTCAAAACCCATAAGTACTGTTAGTTGGATCATGAAAAGTGATAGGAGAATAGGCACCATGATCCGGGAAATAAAATCTGAGAACACATTTCCTGAGGGCTGTGTATGTGTGTGTATGTGGTGTGTGTGTGTGTGTGTGGTGTGTGTGTGTGTGTGTGTGTGTGTGTGTGTGTGTGCCTGGCTAATAAACACTGTGGGGTAGTTCGTACCCTCAGACAGGATGTGGCCACATCTAATGAAAATTCCTGAAAGGATACTTATTTACTTATCTATGTCAACTTTTTTATTGTGGAAAATTTCAAATACATAGTTGCTCCTCCTAATTCATGAGTTCCAAATCTGCCAATTCAACCAACCATGGATGGAAAACATTACAGAATAACTGCATCTTTACTTAAGATGGACAGAATACATTTTGTGGTTACCTGTTAGGAATGGTGATTTGAATCATTGTCTCTCTGATGGTCCTAAAGCAGGAGCTGCACCCCTGCGCTGGGAACTTCCTGTGCACATGTGCAGCCAAGCCTGCCCTGTTGCCATGGTGACACCCTGCTTAAAGGAGGTTCTGTGCACGGCACAGGGCACAGACACCATGGTCAGGGGTAGAGAATTATGAGCACAAGTTGATAATTATAATTGGCCACTGGACTTCAGCCTTCAGCCTGCTTGCTTTCAATAAACTTTCTCACAGGAAACCCTTTTGATGATAAAACCTGTATAATACACTTGCTGAGCTAGCTCTGAGTCATTATTCTCCAGGAGAGGTTAATAATGTCCCATCTGGTCTCAGCTTTCTCTATGTCTGTGTCTGTTTGTCTTTTCTCAATCCTCCACTGCCCCTTGCACATTTTCTGAGTTAATGGCCATGCAGAACAATCTAGTGTGACAACTGTCTACCTAGCCCTTGGGTTGTCGTAGGCACTATGAGTGACCTGCATGTGATTTAAAGCACACAGCAGGATGTGTGCAGGCCACACGCACACCACACACACCCCACCATTTTATTTTTAAATGAAGTTCTGGATCCAATCCCCTGTGGATACCAAGGAATGGCTGCAGTAGCAGAAAAAGAGCAATTCCCAAGGCGATTGTCTCTAAAGCGTAATTCTTTGGTAGATCCTTGAAGATGTTGATGCAAAGCCAGGTGTATGAAGATAGGCTTCACTCCCCTTCTGCTGCCTCTCTTCTCCTCTACTTCCTGTAGGTGCCCTCCTCAATCATTTCTCGATGGTCCTTACTAGACTTCCTGCTTCTCTCCCTCTCTCTCGCTCCTTCCCTCCCTCATCTTTGGGGGGCTTCTAAAGGTAGAAAACAGACTTACACAAAGTCTTCACGAAGCCAGCCGGGCTCAGGTGAGTCCTGAGGATGTGAAGCAAGACCTGGCAAAAGTCTGCTCTGCAACCCAAGGATTTCTGAATCCATCTGTGCCTTTGGATACAGCCAAGTTTCCCCGGGGCCTGGGGGACATCCTGCAGGAGAGCAGGACGTGAGATAGGGGCCTACTCCTTGGGAGCCCCCTGGACCAGCAGCTGACGTCTTGCAGCTTGCCCTTTAGAGAGGAAGGTGGACAGGAAAAGGACAGAATGAGAAAAATCTAATTCCTAGAGATAATTTTCTAACACATCAAGGTTCTATCTCACCTGACGTTGGTTAGACTTTATCAACTGCCCACTGGCCACTCGGACCCCTCTCACCCTGCTCCATCTTTTCCCCAGTGCTCACCTGCTTCAGAGACACGGTGCCCTTGACTCATCCTGGGCATTTGGTTGGTTTTCTGCCTCTCCCATCTGCAAGAGAAGCCTCATCAGGATGAGCTTGCAGTCTGTTTTGTCCAATGTCACCAAGCCCTCGATTTGTTGCAGGAGGCCAGCTCTGTATTGACTATCCCACTTCCCAGTCAACACAGAATTATTGGGTCACATGTCTCTGCTGGGGGATTTGGATTTAGTTAAAAAATTGCCAGAGCTCCTGCCCTCAAGATGGGATCCTGACTCTGAAGTCAGCTGTGAGTGCGGAGTTTCCATCCAACGGAGATAAAAGGAGCCGGCATTTCCCAAGCCCCACATAGGCCAACAGCTTTGCATAAACCCTCAATATTTCATGTTAATAAATGATTTTTTTATTGCAATGCATGAGTCAAATGCTGCTAAGACTGGAGTCCCCAGTCCACCTGCAAGACAGAGTCCCCAGAGACACAGGGCTTCTCTTCTCATGGCTCTGTTTGCTTGTTTGCTTTAAGTCCATTTTCTTTTTCCATGGCAGAGATTTTCTACTGAATCTTTATTCTAAAAAAAATTAGAATTTTGCATTTTTCTCCTTTTCTGAGACACACAGTCACAAGCTCAGACTTCTCTTTCTCCCACTCCTAGCACAATCCTTACACTGACTAAATAACCAGTAAGCTGGTAAAATTATGTATGCAGTATGATTTCATAAGGAGGGCTCTGTTCACCAGTATCTTGAGTTTCCATTCTTCATTTGATTACCTTTTGATGCCTCTATTGTTTCCTCCCCAAACCTTCAATATGTAAAAAAAAAAAATAGATATTCTACCAGTTTTTGTTTCAATTCCTTGACATTTATCACCTCCCTCTCCTCGCCCAGTTACCCTCTGCCCTCGTATCCACATTGACTCTGTCTGTGACTGCTGTGGCTGTTTTGCTGGGGACGGAGCCCAGGGCCACCTGCAGGCTAGGCGAGGACCCTGCCACTGAGCCACACTCCCGCCCCAGGACAACCATCTTTTAACCTCTTTTCACAACCAAGCTGGGACCTCACTTGGAGCTGGATCCTGACTGGGGCCAGACTCCCAGGGTCCCCCTGCTGGAGGAAGGTGTCATGAGTCAGCCCCACCCCCAACCTACAGATGTGGGACCCAGGGGAAAAGGAGGACAAGAAGGATGGCCAGATCTTGTTCTTGCCAAGAGTGATACAAATTGCACTAGAGAGTCATGTGCGAGTGCAAGAAATGAGGCAAACGACAAAATTAAAGCAGGTTAATTGGAAGAAAGGTGGAGAAACGCAGCCCACACAGTGGCCACTGTGGGCGGAGACACAGCCAGGATCAGCAGCAGGGTAAAGAAGGGACCCCAGGAGGAGGGGTCATCCAAGCAGCAAGAGCAGACACACGTCCTTACTGGACTGGATGAATACAGGGGTCGTTTTAAGTGATGAAAGTCAACATTTATGGGCTGAAACCCATGCCATTGGCTGTCCCCCAAGAGAAATTTTATTGATAACACTTGGATTCCAGATTTAACCAGGTTAACAAGCAGCATTTTACAAAAGCGATTTTTAATTTAAAATATTTTCACTCAGTTAATAGGGCAATTACAATTAATATTTAAATTTTCAAAATTAATTTAAGCCACATTATCTCTACTTAACCAAGCATTATAATGGAATCAAGCTAATAGCATTACTTTGAGAAGGAAATTAGTAGTTGTGCAACTGCCTAAGGTTCAAGAGCTGTGTAAGTGCAGGCTGCTATTACCATCACAAACAAAGCACTTTAATTTCCTCGAAAAGCACAGAACCAAGTGATTCTCAACCCTGGATGAGTTTGAAAACAGCAGGGTTAGTCTTCAGGGGAACATGGAAGCGCCTACCTTGGTGTGCTGGGGAGCAGCACTCAGGTCTGTCCTCCATGGAATCTACCATATATCGGTGTGTAAAGAGTGGCCCACTGCAAAGCTGGGCACAGAGCAGAAGAAACACAGTGAGCAGGCAAGACTCCAATGAACCTCACCCTGGTAGCATTTTTTTCCCAGAGAACTCCTTCTAATAGGGAAACAAACAAAATATTGAGAACCAAAATGCACAGAGACCGTGCCGCGTTAACTGGGTGAGGACGGCCTCACAGTTTTGGACATGCACAGGGGGGATACGACTGGATTGGGGCTTTACTAAGAACCAGAGAAAGTGATTGAGTTTTCTAAGGCTCTATGTGTGGTGTTAGGCTTCATTGAAAATAATTCACGTATCCTACACTTCACCTGATCCAAATGAAAAAAGTAATGTTTTCTTTGTGAATTTTCAAAGCCGTGCAACCAGGAGCAGAGTTTAAATTTAGAGCCTTTTCATCAGTCCATGAAGAAATCATTGCCCCATGTTCTCATCCCAAATTCCTCCTGTCTCTCTCCCGACAGTCCTCAGTGTGTCTCTGCCTCTACGGATTTGCCTACTCTCAATATTTCATAGAAATGAATTTTGCAGACAGTGGTCTTGCAGGTGTGGTTCTTTTTCACTTAGCACCATGTTTTCAAGTTTCATCCACATTGTAGTAGATGTCAGTACTTAATTATTTTAGTGCTAAGAATATTCACTGTATGAATATATGTTCTTTTGCTTATCCACATATCAGGTGATGAAAATTTAAGTGGTTTACATATTTTGGCAATTATGGGTAATGCTGCTATGAACACTTGTGTACTGATTTTGTGTGGCTGTGTATTTTCATTACTTCAATATTTGTTTTTTAAGTAAAATTTTCCTCCTCTCGTGATTGAAATAAATACATTTCCTCCATCATGGTTAGGTTTTGTTACCAAAAAGTTTAAGTTTCTTTTAATACTTTTAGCTGACTATTATCAAAAATTCTACTGGTTACAATGAGCAGATGAATTATTCTCAAAATTGTTATTAATATGGTAAATTCCATTTTTATTTCCATGGCACTTTTTAACGTTGAAAGTAGAAAATGTTAGATATAATTGAAATCCCTGCCCATTTGTGTCCCTGAATAATGAAAATCCTCTCATGTATCCAGACCTGGTGATATTTAATTTAAAATATTGTGATGATTCATTCATTGGTTTTATGCCTTCTAATTATCCTCAACTGTTGCAAAAAAAGGTGAATTTTTTATGAATATGAAGCTTCAGACTCAATAAAATTAAATCATTGAAAGGCAAAGCCTGAGCCCTTTGTCCATGGAAGTGGGAGTTGACCTCTCAGGACAAGGAAGCTCTGGGAGCAAACCGGTGTCCCTGTCACTGGGCTAGGTTCCCTGTCTCCATGGACACCCCTCTACCCCAAGATGCTCAGGGTGTGGGGAGTCCAAGGAGGAGAGACTGGGTGGGGAGGACTCTCTGCTCCAGGTCGTGAGGACCCTGAAGTGCACAGTCACCCTCTTGGAAGGCAGATATGGAGGGGGCCTCGAGGGGCCCCAAGGCCACATTGACCTTCTGGTCCTGTGACTCTGCAGGGGCCCTCAGGAGCCTGTGTGACAGGTTACCCTTCCATTCAGGATCACCCATCCATTCAGGATCACCCATCCTGTGGCGTCCTTAAAGCCTGGGACACAGGTGGCTTGTGCTACTCCATGAAGGGGGACTTCATCCAGCAATCTGCTGAGTAAATGAGGTTTAAGGAAATCATTCTGAGCACTTCCAAGCTCTGCAGACCTCCTGGGAACATTCTGGAAGCAGCCATTTAGTGTAAATAGCAAGTAGCTACACAGCCCTGTTATATGTTTTCCAAAGAAGGCCTGCGGGGACTTTCCTAGACAAAACACCACTGAAGGGTTCAGAGCTGTTGGGTTCTCTGTGTGCGTCCTTCCCTTAAAGGGGAAAAGCACATTTTGTCAAAGCCCCATCATTCACAAGCCTCATTCTGCAGTGTAAATGCCGCTCTAATTAGCTCATCATTCCTGCAGTGAGGGGCCAGCCATTCACCATACAAGATAAAACAAAACCTACTGACCCTCCAGACTTCCAGCAGACATGGCCTCATTGGGGGTCAGACACACTTGTCGGTGCTACTAAAGTCCCAATCCTGGCTGGTCACTAACAAGTTGTTCTGTTTTCCTTATTTAAATGAGTCTGAGTCTTTGTGATTAATGAATCACAAGAACACACACGTTTGGGGGATTCACAAGCCAGACAAGGAAGCAGAGGGTATGGAAGGCTGGACCCCTCCCCGTGGCCTGGGCTGAGCTCCCCGAGGACCCCTGAGCTTCAGGCCAGATGGGAAGCTGTCTCTGTCAGGCCTGGCTCACCAGCTGACCCCTGGGGGGGATAGCACAGGTAGTGTGGGTAGGTGATTGACACACGGTTGGGGAATCAATGGAAAAAACCTGGTCACGCCCTCCAACCTCAGGCTCCTCGTCCCCCCTCCACACACTCCACGTCAGTCCCCTGCTGCTGCCACTGAGGGTCTGAGTCTTTCTTCAGGGAAAGGAAGCTGTTGGCTTTTTGTTAAGTGGTGGTGGAGGCGGGTGGTCGGTGTGGGCTGGGGTGGCTGTACCCAGGCACAGATCGGCTTTGTCTCCTTGTCTAACTGAAGAGGCAGGAAGTCCTCGGCATGTTCTAGGGCTGGTCCTTTAGTGGTGGGGCCGCATGTCGGTCCCAGGCCACCCAGAGCCAGGCCCCACCAGGGGAGGGGAGGAGGGAGGCCTGTCCACTCAGGAACAGAGACCCCAGGCTGCACAGCATAGCTCCATAACTGAGAGCAACAGGGACACGTTCTCGCCCACCCGAGCACAGGGGGTTGAGGGACGTGGCTGGACGGGAGGGAAAGCTTTTGAAAAATAAATTAACCTGCCGCAGCACGTTTCCACTGATTCTTCATATTTCAATTCCAAATTTCTTCCGAGGAACCCCTCTTGGGAGGGAGGCTATCTTCAAGCCCTGGTGACATCTCAGGTCTCTACCCCTAAGGTCATCTGGGTGAATGATCATGCACTTGTTTTTAAGAGCCTTGAAACAGTATCTATTTCTGACACGAGAAAGCAAGTTGTGTCCAGGTAAGTACAATTATTTTATTGTAATTGTCACATCATAGGGCTGTGCCCAGCCTACAGGGGCCACTCAACATGTACCTGATGAAAGTTGAAAGAAATTAATCTTCCTTGTGTTCAGAAATTATGGTTTTTCAAATCCCTGCAGCCAGATAGAAATATCAATCTTGAAAGTCATTCATTAATCCTACAATGATCAGATAAGCACCAATTTTGTGCCAAGCCCTGACAGTTTACATTCATCTAAGACCAGCGTGCTCCAAGTGCCATACGGGATAAAAAGCAGATTGCCAATTTAGAGATTAATTTCATAATACCTTTATTTTGTTTATTTAGCTTTTTTTTTTTTTAATGTGGTGCTGGGGATCGAACCCAGAGCCTCACATGTGCTAGGCAAGTGTTCTACCCTTGAGCCACAATCCCAGCCCCTCAGAGAACAATTTCAGATAATGAAAAGTGTTATGAAGGAAATTAAGTGGGTCGATGAGAGATGGTGATGTGTTGGGGGACAAGTTTAGATTTTGCTGGTTAAAGAAAGTATCTCTGAGGAAATGACCTAGGCTAGAAAACACAGAGACAGTTCATTCCATAGGTAGTTAATGGCACACACAAAGGCCCTGTGGCAGGCACTGATTCAGTTTCTTAGGAACAGGGATCAGATCAGTACTGCTGGAATTAAGGTGAGCAAGTAAAATTGAGGGATAGACTGTGAACGGAGAAAGATCAAGTGACGCCAGAGCAGTTATAAAAATTAGATTTGGGGGATATGGATTGGTTTCTGCAAAATGAGTTTGCTTGGTTCATGGAAAACAGACTGAAGGGGAGGGATGGTCAGGTAGCTGTTACTAGGCCAGAGATGATGGCAGTTTGTTTGCACCAGGGTCGTAGCAGAGGAACTGCCCCCTTAGATGCTGCTGCAGGCATGCCCAACCCTGTAAACCACTGAACCTTACGTCAAAGCTCTCTGTGGAAACTGACGGAGTCTCCTGATTGTGTGGTTCCTGGGAGAGATGCAATGGGGAACCTGAATGGCTCCGAGAGCCTTCCCCACCCATGCCCTCCAGGGCCCTGAAGAGGGTGGAGGTCTGGGAAAGGCCTCCATTGGCTCCATTACCAGCCATTAGGCAGGAGCCAAGATGGCACAAGGGGCTCAGGTATGGCCCATTAGGGCCTCAGCCCTGCAGAGCTCACAGGATTCGAGGGCTCTCAAAGGTTCTTTGTTACCCCAAACTCAGGCAGAGTCCCTTGCCCCAGTGTGCAAGCACTAAACATGGAAACCCACTGACGAGAGTGAGAGGGCGGCTCAAGCCCCCACCCCAAATCATGGGTTGCTGCACACCTGCAGGCCCCCAGGCTCTGGAAGGATCAGCAATCACTTCTCTAATAATTCAGTCTGAATTTTGCAAGGGAAGCAAATGAAGCTCCAATATCCCATTCATGTCACAAGATGGCATGTCTTTCCAGCCCTAGGATCTGGACAAGAAGCAAGGCCCAGTCCCCTGGCGTCATTGGCAAGAACTCAGCCCTCTCATTGCAGCTGTTGGGCACCACACCGTGGGCCAGGAATTGAACTCTGCTATTGCCCTTAAATTACAAAAGTACTCAGCAAGACAAGTGCTTATGGATTCCAGCATTAAATACCAGGGCTGCTGAAATTAGTGCATCTCACTGGTTTTATTCTGGGTGGATTATTTGCCCATGGTTACATCGTTGAATAACACTAAATTACAAAATGATTCCCACTGAATTTTCAGTACATCCTGCTGGAACAATTAGCTTGACATCTGGGGGATTTTAAAACATCATTTGATGCCTTTTAATCCCCCTTTCATGGAGAATAGAGCCAGTTTTGTGTCCAGAGTCTTTGACATGGAACAATCCAGGGAGAAGGGCAAAAATTATGAACGTGGAAAGGGGATGGAGGACGTTTGAGAAAAAGGGGTGCCCTGTCTCCTGAACTCCCCTGGGCATTTTTTTAGAATGAGGAAAGACAGTTGGCAACGCTCGAGCCAAGGTGTTGGAAATGGGCGCGGGTAACTGAAACTCTGAAGTTTAAAGAATCATTAGAAAGTGACAAAAAATATGGCCCCGGGCATCATGATGCACAGCTTCTAATGATGCCGGCTCCCTTTCTCCTCTTTGTGAAAACCCATCACCACTTAAGTTGAGTGAGCACATAATTTATGATCCAGATCAGGGCACACTGAAATCAAAAGGAGTCACTCTTAATAACTGCAACAAGAAAACAGGGAAAGAGCAAACATAGACCTTACAACCACACAAATAAACTGGAATAGTGGGTCATCTGATCAGTGAGCCAGATTGAAACTATGAGTTGTTCTCACTTGTTCTTCATCCCTATAGGTGGGCTGTCCATCACCGGGACAGAATTCTTCATTCTTCATGCTGGCATCTTAGTGTTTTGTGTTATTGTTTTGTTTAGGTTTATTTTGGTTACTGGGGATTAAACCCAGGGGCACTTAACCACTGAGCCTCATCTCCAGCCCTTTTTATTTTTTTTTTCTAATACCTTTATTTTATTTAGTTGTTTGTGGTGCTGAGGATCAAACCCAGGGCCTCGCATGTGCTACCCAGCCCTTTTTATTTTTGATTTTGAAACAGGGTCTCTCTAAGTTGCTTAGGGCCTCGCTAAGCTGTTGAAACTGGCCTTGAATTTTAGATCCTCCTGCCTCAGCCTCTGCAGCCACTGGGATTACAGGTGTGCACCACGGTGCCTGGCAGCGTGTTGGGTGTTGAACGGGCCCTCTGAGGACTCATTCCTGTCTATATTTCTCCTTCCCAAGCTCAGTCCCTTCCTTCATGCTATGGAATGTGCCCTGGGAGCTGAGTTTTTAAAATTTCATTTACACACAGTAATTGTCCATTTCTAGGGGGCACCGTGGGATGTTTCTGTATGTATTTATGTCATGCAAAGGTCAAATCAAGGTCATGGGCACACCCACCACCTTAGACATGGAGTGTTTCCCTATTGGGATGACATTTCAAATCCTCTCCTTTAGCTATCTGAACTACACAATGCGTTGTTAGTGGCCCTACTGTGCAACAGAGCTCCAGAACTTGTTCTCCATGTTACTTTGTGCCCATCAACAGACTGCCCCGGTCTCTCCTCCCCTGAACCCTCTCCAGTCTATTCTCTGCAGTGTCTTTCTGATGCCATCTTCTACCCCACCTGGGGCTTGAGTCAATGAAGCCAGCTGAGCTTGAAACCTCAGCAGCCATGAGAACAAATCTTCTGCTCTAGGTTGCCTGTCTCAGGGGTTTTGTCCAGTGATGAGGAGCTGACTCAGGGGCTGGGGTAAAAGCAGAGGTGGCACCCTGTCTGCCACCCTGTCTGCCTTTGGCATTTGGAGAAAGAGAAGTTGGCTTCACAGGGACCTCAGAGGATGTCCATGGGTGTCCAGTCCTCGACCTCAACTGGGCCAGCAGGACCTGGTGGGAACATCCTAGGATGGGATGTGCCCCTTCCTTAAGGCTTTAGTGGCTGGAGGGTTTCCTGTGGCTACGAAGAAGGCGAACTCTGCTAAACATTGGTTATCTTCTAGAACACAGGGAGGGGTGTGTGTGTGTGTGTGTGTGTCTGCTCTCAGCTCAATTAATTAGTCTCTGGGCTTTTATATTTTAATTAAAATAGCAGCTTTTGTAAATATTCATCAAACACAAATAAGTTTCCTGGTTCATCAGGCCCCAGGCCAGCAGGGAAGGACGTGGAGGAACACCTCCTGCATGGTGAGCTCACACCCAGGCATGCACAGGCGGCTCTGCGACCTGGGGTATAGGGTCCATCTGCTGAATCCCTTTTGATGAATTTATAAACAGCCAGTAGGTGTGGGGCATATGGATGGGACCTGAGGACATGAGGGAATCGAGGCCTGTGGGTGTGTCTTTCTGCATCTGTACCCACCCTGCTCTGCCAGGTGTGCCTGCATCTACAGTGTGGCACTGTCTCTCTGGCAGCATCTCCATGAAACCACCCTGAAAACTTGTGCATACACATAAGTGCATATTCACGTGTGTACGTACACACACGTGTGCCTGTATAGCAAGTGTGTGGGTGTCCACACACGTGCATATGATGGGTGCAGATATAAAGTCACCAGAGTGGAATACAAAGTTAGGAGAAATACAGGCTCTGGAAATACCATGCTTCAAGTTCTGACCCATTCTTCTGGATGTTTGCCAATTCTTTCTGAGGATAACTTGTGTTCTGTTCCCATGCAAAGAAAGTCCCCAAACCCCAAGCCTCAAGGCTTACTGTCAACATCTTTGTCCCGACTCCACATGTCCTACATGTCCACTGCTGGCCAAGCAGCTTCCCTCCCCTGGTTTCCTTGCTGGGACCCAGGCTAAGATGTCAGCCACTGTCTGGTCATGCCAGATGGACAAGAGAGCATATGGACACTCCCTCCAGCATCTGCGTGGACACAGAGGCTTGGTGGAGTGAGGAAGGAAGTACGGCCACCCACAGGGAGGGGCAGGCAGGAAGGGCGACCATGGGTGTCCGTCAGCTTTCCACTGCAGTGACCAGCTATTGACCAGAACAACTGAAAAGGAGGGACGTTCATGTTTGCCTGTGGGTTCAGAGCTCTCAGCCCAGGGCCAGCAGCTCCACTGCCCTGCGCCTGAGAGTAGAGTGGGTGGCAGAGGAAGCAGGGAACAGAGAGAGAGGGAGGAAGGGGCCAGGGACAAGATACACCCTTCGAGGCACACCCTGACCTTCTTCCCCAGCTAAGCCCTGTCTTCTGTAGTGACAGAAGGGACTCAATAATACCCTTAGGTCTCTGTGAGCTGCTCATCTTGTCCCCAGCAGAAGATGGTGGAGAGTTCACCCGTGTCCTTGGCCTTTCTACGGTGACTACTTTGAAGTAGGTTCTAGCTGTGTCTGGACCTTGAGGGTATTCTACAGTTGGCCAGAAGAAAACCCGAGCCTGGAACAGATGATTGGAGGGTCCTGCGTGTTGGGGAGACTTGGACATCCCATTGCTAAACACCAAGGGGGCTGTTCTGCCTAGGTTTGGACTGAAACTGAAAGATCAACACAAAGCCAAGAAGGAGCTCTGAGAGACCTGTGTGAGCTGGCGTCACCGGTAAAAAAGGGGCTCACCAGTTGTGGGCTCCCTCCTGCTCAGTCTGGGCCAGTGCTGTCTTTGGTTGGATAATAACCTTGTCTCCTACTAAGGTCCAGCCTCATGATTTGCTGCACATGATGATAAACATCACACAGGAGTGGCAGTGGCCTTCTGAATACCCCATAGTTCCTTTAGAAATACCACAGGAGAACAAAGCTGGCACTTGAAAGTTTAGGCAACTTGAGAGAGTTTGCCACTAATTTAAACAGTGTGGATTGCAGCAAAGTTTCATATCAACCGTGGATGGGCCCCCTTTGGCCAGCCAGGTGAGCTTCTTGAATCAGCATACTGGCCACTTGGAAACTGCATGATACATCACCTGGGTTGGCACCACAATCTCTTGCACATCTGTGAAGCCTGCGCCCTGTAATACTGGTGTTACTATTATTTTGTGCTTTCTTCTCTGAATATAAAAAATACACCTGCACAGGGCATTATATATTTTAAGCTCTCTTCTGCCATCTGTTACTTTAGCATCTCCATCATTTTTCAAGCATACATATTACAAATATGCTTTCCTATTGGTTGAGGAGGAAAGAAAGTTTTAATAGAAATAGCAAGAAGGAAAGATAGAGAATGTCACAGGAAGATGGGATAGAAAATTGACCACAGAATGTGCACCCTCTCATGAATTGTTCAGACAATCCCCAAATGTTCAGTAAGGCTGATTAAAATTGTGAAATTGTGACTGCATGAGTTATCAGGCACCATAATAAGGCTGCGTAATAAACAGCCCCAAGTTCAGTGGCTTAGGAGTCAATTTGTCATGGTTTACAGACTGTGGGTCCACTGGGCAGTTCTGCAGGTCTTGGCTGGGATTGGCTTTGAGATTTTTCTAGTCTTGCCTGACGCCCACTCACAGGCTTGGCAGGGATTCGTCACTGGTTGGCTGATGTGGTCTGACAGCTGGGAAGTCAGCACTCCTTCCCCAGATCCTTGGTTCAGAGTGGGCCAGACCAGGCTTATTTTTATACTGGAGGCTGAATTCCAGGAGGGAAAGAAAAAGAGTGGAGACTTCCTGAGCAGTCAGCTAATAAAGAACAATTGTCATATCCACTTTATTCTATAGACCAAAGCCAGCCACAGGGCCTCCTCGGAAATAGGTGGAAAATTAGATTCTCCAAGAACCTTTGGTTGAGGATTGCAGGTCCTCTCCTGTCTTCTCTGCCCTGCAGGTGGCCAGCTCAGCTTTCAGCAGCTTAAGAGGAGCAGAGAGCCCCAGGCCTGGAGGGCAGTTCTGAATGGACATGGCAACTGCTCTCCATTAGCTCAAGAAGTCTCAAATGCTTTAGCTCTCCCTCCTGGAACTCAGCCTCCCGCATACAAATCAGCCTGGTCCAGCCCACTCCGGACCAAGGATCAGGGGAAGCTGAGCTGGAAGTTTGGAAGGTTGACCCTAAACAGACTGGATGTCCTTGGTGGTATAACAGAGAGGACAGTGGCAGCCCCTGATCTGTCTACATGTATTTGCCTGGGGACCTCCCTCTGCTGCTTTTGCTTGACCTTCTAACTAGCCTTGGGCTGCAGCCTGGGCACACATTTCCAAGGAGAAACTTTCCAACTGCTAATGTTCTGGTTTTGGTCTCTGAGCAATATTCGAACTTCTCGAGTCCCCATTGAAACTCTAACTGTACTGTGTTTGGGTGAACTGTGTCCCTCTGAAGCCAACACCAATTCAGAGCTGGTGTTTTACTAGGCTGCTCATCACCCAGTCGGCAAAGCACCTGGCACAGACTTGTCATTCAATAAAATATTTTAAAATGTTCGTCTTACTGTGATAAGAGTATGTCACACAGGATCTGCCTTCTTAGCGTGTGTCTAAGTATATAACACCATGTGTTTAATCACAAGTGTCCTGGGGAACGGATTTCGAATACACTTTAGCCACGTTTCTGAGCACGTATGTAAACCTGATTTCATGTCAAACCAGAGTTACATTTCCCACTGGATTCTGAGTAAACAATTTATATTATCTAGGGGTGAGAAGGCAATTGACGTACCTGAACTTTGGAAAGAACATCCTCCCTACAAAACTCACCATTCAGGACCTTCAAACAGAAAGCATGGCCAGATCAACATTTCCACTAAATGATGTGATTTCTTATCATGTGAGTATTTCATGTCTACTCATGAAGACATGAAATACTCACATGATATTAAGTAATATTAAGCAATTCATGGAGAATAGGTTGCTATCAAATAAAACAGTATGTGAAAATGATCAGTGGACATAACGGTTCTCTCCTTCACACTGGTTGGCTGCAGAGTTTTCCATGATACTCTGCAAAGATGTGTGATTGATGCAACTAGGGGAAAGCATTTGGTGGCCCTGCTGCTTTGGAACAATAATGACACTGAATCAAGGGTAGGAATGAATCATGGAGCAGCCTCAGACACCATGCCTAAGGAGGTGATTGTAAGTGCTGCTGGCCAGTATTCTCCTACAAAGTTCCATGTGGTGTCCTCTTCTTCTGCAAGGTTCCTTAGGTGTCCACTTAGCTGAGGACACCATGGGTCAAGGAGTCCTCTCCTCCAGCTGACTGACTCAGCCTTGTTTCTGGTTTAACCTTCACTAGTCCTTTACCCCAGTCCTGCTGGTCCCATCCCACCCTTGATGGCCCCTGCGTTCCAGGCTCTCCTCCCCACCTCAGAAGCTCTTTCATGACGGAGCCACATGGATTTATCTCAGCCTCCCAAAATGACCAGCTGTAGCTTATCTCTACTAGACTTTGCCAAAAGAGACTTTTAGTATCTTAAGCCATCATTTTCATGGTGGATTATATCTCCAAATTTTCCAGCAACTTAAACTTCACCTAAGGTGAGTCTTGTTCGTAGTTTCCAATTAAAAAATATCATGATAAATATTGATAGGATAAATGATAAATATTGTTAGGAACTTATGATCTGCCAGGCCTTATATAAGGGGTCCATTGGCCTGTTCCTATCTATCCCACACAACAGTCATGGGAGGGGGGAACTATTGTCACTGCATAGCTTAGTGCAGCTGATTCCTGATTAGGCTCTTCTTTAAATTCTTCCTGAACTGATCATAGCGTCTGGACACTTTATTTGTTGGCTGGTGATTTAGATGAAATGGCGGATACATGCTCATTTTAAATCTGTATGAGAGAAGATTTTTCCCTTCTGACTGATATCCTTCCCCACCCTTTCTCCCTTACCCTCTATGGAATTTATCTTTTAAGGCATAGAGAATGTACCTCAGAGAGGTAGAAAAACAGCAGGAGGGAAAGCCAAGATGGCCTTCCAACCCGTCACTGGTCACCCCAACCAAGTTGTCTCATATCTTATGGACCTTTCTCTAGGAACACTGTGGAGAACGGATGCTAAAAGTCTGCCTCCTGAGATTGGCTGCGATTAGCGCTGCTCAAACATTTGCATTCCTTTACAGGAAGAAGTGTGTTGTTTTACACTAGTCTCCCTGGGGCTGTCTCAGGCTGTGGAACTCAGAGCAGATGAAGGGCATCACATGGTCTCTGCAACTCATTCACTCGCACTTTGTGTGAATTATTGCACACTTGTATGTCCCAGATATGGTACCAAGTTCCCTGTTTGGGGGATGACAGTCCCTGAAACCATCATGAATTGTAATGCATGTGAAGTGTACTCAGATGGACCCTGGATAGGCAAGAGCCTCCCTGTGCCTCTGGACTACAACCTTTATTTACAGCCATGATGTAAATGGCCACATAGATGCACGGGGCGCTGGGGGAATGCAGGTGATCTTTCATCATTTTTCCTGTACAGGCTGTGTTTCTTCCTCTCATGTCATTGTGGGGAAGAAACACTCCCATGAATTGAGTGACCGGGACTCAGACCTGCAGAGGAGGACTCATGATCCAGGCCCTGCCAGTCAAGGATGTGCCCGTGGTGATGGGGACTGTGATGAAGATGGACGGGTGTAGGGGTGTAGACCTGGCCCTGTGCAAACCTGGTGAGAGAGCAAGGTTTAATCAGAGTCTCTCTCTCCTGGCTCTGCCTCTGTCTCCCCCTCCTCCCAACTCCCCCAACCTCTCCCTCTAAGTGCCTCTGATGGGCTCTGTGGGTCTCCACGTGGAGCTGCCACCACACAAGGAAGTCAGACCCACACATTGAGGAGCAGGTGACCAAGAACTAATGACGTTTTGAGGACCTTGTTCTCTCCATGTTAAAGCCCGCCCTGTGTGTGGCCCTCTCGGTCATTGCAGGCAGCTTGTGCTAAGCCCTGGTTTGAAAGCAGAGAGCTTGGACTTTTTATATTCTCTTGCATCTTGGGAGAGCGCTTCCCTGCCTCTGCCCAGCCAAACTCCTGTGGCAGCTCCTTGTACCAGGTGCTTGTTTTTGAAATTCCCAACATTCGGGGGCAAAGCATGGCTGACTTTCCACATGCTCTGCCCCTGGGTGCCCTGGTGTCCCTGTTGGTTCCAAACCCTGCTGCCAGGGTCGACACTTTGCTGCCAGGGTCCACACTGAGATAGGAGGGTGCAGCTCTGAAGAGCAGTGTGCTGGTTTCTGGTAAATCCTACAGGAGACCCATGAGGGTGAGCACAGATGGCCATTTCTTTGAAGGAAGGCAGGGGAAGTTGTTGGCTTGCATTTAAGGAGAAATTATAAGAAGTTATGAATCTTGCGATGCTAGAACCATATGCAGTCTAACGAGCTGCTCAGATGCAGAGTCTTCGTGGACTCCAGCAAACAGAGAACAGAGGACATCTGAGTCCCTCGTTCCCCACTTGATTTTGGAGGCAAATACTTACTAAATGGAGTAGCCAGCTGATTTACCAGAGCTACATATAATTGGTGTACTCTTTCTCTCAAAGTCCCTCCCGTCTCTTTCCATCTGTGTTTCTCTCTCTCTCTCTTTCTCTCTCTCTCTCTGAAATCACTTGAACACAGTAAGACACATCACTGTCAGACAGACATTCTCAAGGTGTGGTTTTCTCTTTACCTCACTGTTTTCTCCACAGTTGTGACTAAGTCTCCTGCCTGGCTCAGACCTCTGCCAGGTTCCTCTTGGCTCTTCTCCAGGAAGCGTGAGAACTGCTGACTCAGCACAAATCAACTCTCCATCCCTACCCTGGGGCACTCAGGTAAACTCAGGCACAGGTCCCCTCAGCTCAAGGCCCTGTCCCCAGAAGGGTGGCCCCAGCCTCTCAAGGTCCTCACAGAGAAGCTCAGCAGCACTCAGCTTCCTGCTGCTTCTAGCAGTTTTATCTGTCAACCATACACTTAATGATGAGCTTCATTTGACTCCCCAGCTTCCCAGGTGAACATGTGGGAGTACTCACCGAGCTCAAGAACAAATCCATCGTTCCAGGTTGTTTTTCTTCTCTCGGGCTTGGTTAGAGGAGCACTTGCTTTTCTAATCATTAGTCCACTGGGTAACTGGAGAGCAGAACCTGGTTTATAGAGAGAGCACAGGATGGGCAGTGCTCATGCAGGGGTCAGTTCTGAAGAGGGACTTCTGGGGCTCTGGTGTTGCTGATTCTACTGCTGTCCAAGTGCTGGGATTACAAAATGCTGTTATTATCCCCAGGCACAGATTTATAACAAGGCTCTTGAACACAGTCCTCCTGTATGACTGAAGGTCCCACCACTGTCCCAACAGCCTCCCCTCCTCCACTCCCAGCCTTTAATGGAGAAGGCGGAGCTTCAGGAAGGTCCAAGTTCAAGTATCTAGTAAGTAATTATGTGGATTAATTCTCAAAGAAACACTAAAAAATGGATCAGTGACAATTTGGTTCCATGTTTTCCTGAGTGTGGCAGAATTTTAATGATGGCAAATATTAAATGGCTTTGAGTCACAGTAAGAAAGGTTCTTCCTAATCAAATTATCTTTTAATTCTTCAAATTATATCAAGGAGGAAAAAAAAAATCTCATTTGTTGCTAGAACATCTTTATATTCCCAAACATTAGCAAATTTCTTTCTTTCTTCCTCCCTCCCTCCTTCCCTCCTTTCCTCCCTCCCTCCCTCCTTTCCTCCCTCCCTCCTTTCCTCCCTCCCTCCTTTCCTTCCTTCCTTCCTTCCTTCCTTCCTTCCTTCCTTCCTTCCTTCCTCTCTTCCATGAAGGAAGACTGGTCATTAGTTTCGATACTTGGAACTTGCACCTTTGGTGTGTCCACCATGTTTTCCCATGGCCGCTTTCTGTACAGGGAAAGGGGTGCAAGTGTCTCATTAAGGCTAATGATAATTTTCTCTTAAATAAAATTTTTATTAAACATGACTAATTCCATTACTTAGTCATGGGGTGTGGCAGGAGGGGTTTCTAAGGCTGTATATAAAATTTATGTTTATAGAGGAGCCAACAACATGGGAAAAGAAAAAGAATAAAGAAAGTGGGTAAAGGAGAGACTTCCTTTACACACCCACCTAACTCCCACTTATGAGATCAGAATTGAACGATGCCCACTGGAGGCTGGGCAAGTCACCCTCAGCCGTGAACAAACCCACTTGCCAGACAAAAGCACAGGGATGCTTAACTCAAGCCTCAAAGGCAAAAGGGCACAGCCGTTATCTCAGCAAGTGGCATCCACATGGGGACCCTGAATTCAAAACATCCCTGGCCGTGGCCACGTCTGCAGGTTTTGGCAAGTGATAGGACCTCTCCCACATCCATTCTTCACAATATGAATCATCACCAGGGTTAAAACAGTTGGCAAACACCAGGCAGTGCACACTGGGTTCCATCTACCTAAAGATTTTAACAGATAACCGATAGCATCATTTGGGGATCTTGACTACTGCATTTATTGGTTTTCTGACCCTAGACACATCACTCAGCATACTTATAAATGTAGCGATAGATTGATGTCTATAAGATAGATAGATAGAAAAATAAATAGGAAAAAAAATGTAGGCTCAGGTATAAATTTTTATGCTCAATCTGGAGTAAATGATACACTCCAACTTATTGAAGTCTTATATATAGACTAACATACACCATGCCCAGGACTTTGTGAGTGATCAGTAAGTTGTAGTTATTGCACTTTTCCAAAATCAGAAAGTAAAGTTGATTTTAAAACTCCTCCCACTTATGTCTTCACTTTTTAACTTTTGAGGTGCTTCCTCATAGAGCCGTTGAAGCTCATGAGAAGTCTACAGGGACAGAATGTCCTATATCCCTGTCTCATGTATTGTAAGAGGACATCATGTCCTGGGAGGTCATATATGTTGCTGAATACACAGTTAATCCTACAGAAACAACCCACAAAAACAAGAAAAAATTGAGACGTCAGGAGTCACAAATTCTGATTACTATCTCCCTGCATTTAAATCAAATTAGTCATGATAATAATAGGCCCAAGTACCTTTTTGATTTCTTACCATGCAGCAGCACAGTCTGAGGAATTTCAGGTGCTTAATTCTACTTGGTTTTCAGCACTGTCCTAAGAAATGGGCCTTTTCTTAAGATGCTGTTTCACAGAGGATCAAACTCAGGAGCCGAGGTAAGATAATGAGCAACTTGATTTTTTTTTTTTTGCTGTTATTTTTATTTTTTTAATCTTTTTTTATTATTAGTTGTTCAAAACATTACAAAGCTCTTGACATATCATATTTCATATGTTTGATTCAAGCAGATTATGAACTCCCATTTTTACCCCATATACATAGAGGCTGAGCCAGGATTTGAAGCCAAAAGCTGACTCCAAAACTGAAGGCTTTAACTTCAGTACCAAGCACTAAATGGACCAGTGGGAGAATGTGAAAGGAAGCCAAGTAAGTTCTGAGTTTCCTTAGATTGTGGCGTGAAGGTTCTAAATTCATCTTTATTTCTACATCTACCTTTAAGAATGCAAGTACATTTTTTCTTCAAGTATTTGTGGGCAATTTATATTTCTTCTTTCAAGAAGCATCTGTTTAATTCTTTTGTCCTTTTATTGGGTTAATTTGTCTCCTTGGTGTTGATTTTTTAAAGTTCTTTATGTATTCTGATTATTTCTCCACTGTGGAGGAGCAACTGGCAAAGATCTTTCCCCTTCATGCTTTGATTTCCTTTGCTGTGCAGAAGCACAGTGTTTCATGCACAGGAAATGAAAACAGACTTCAAAAAAGAGCAAATGAGTTAATCTCACCAGAAAAGTAGCTTAGCCAAGGAGTACTAAGTCTGAATAAAACATTAGAAATAGATCAAAATGAATTAAAATAATAATTGCTGTATAATACACTGAATATAAATGGTCTCAACTCTCCAATTAAAAGATGTAGACTGGCAGAGAGGATTGTCAGGACCTAACAATATGTTATTTAAAAGTGACTCATCTATCAGGCAAATATATTTATATGTGGAAGATGAAAGATTGGAAAAAGATATATCTTGCAAATGGAGACCAAAAGCAAGCAGGAGTAGCTACTCAAATATCTGACAAAGCAAACTTCAAGCCAAAATTAATCAGAAGAGCCACGGAAGGCCATTTCATACTGGTAAAGAACTCTAACAAAAAGTTATAATCATTGCAAGTATTTATGCCACCAATGTGAGTGCAGCTACATAAATAAAACAAATGCTATCAACATAAAGTCACAGAGAGATTCCAATACAATATTCCTGGGTAATTTTAATACATATCTCTTACTAATAGGTAGGTCTTCCTGTAGATCTTAAAAACCTTTCCTTTGATTCCTTAATACCCAGAGCTCTCACAGAATTTCAACTTAGGTAAATGCTTGCAGTTTACACAATAATTATAACTCGTTGACTTGTGCTAAATAGGAATCTACCCACATGCCACATACCATGCCTACTCTCTTGACTCTGAGCCTTCATAATTAAAATATGCAGCTATCCTGACTACTTAATTGCATGATGACTGAACTAAGAAATGAAGTCTTGGGTGTATGAACTTTATTTCAGTTCCAGCTTCACATTTCTAGTAAAGGTCAGAGGCAACAAGGACACACACTGGTCTCCATGTTCCAGTCTTTGGGAAGGGTACCTGCATTCTACTTGCCGCAGGCCCCATGACTCCCAAATGCTCACACATTTGTTCACTCATGCTTTCTGTAGACATTTAATTGGGGGCAATTTGAATTTTTGTAATGGCTATAGAATTTGTGTCAAGTGTCCAGGGTCAAGTATCCAGTAGGATGTGGCTAGAGGAAGTGGATAATTGGGGGCTCCAGCACCCTAGAATAGGAATCCCTCCCTCATCAATGGGGTGAATAGGAGGTGAGTATAAAATCTTCTTACCCCCACACAGTGTTTTAACCCTGACTAATGAAGGGGATTTGGGTTAAATTTTGAATAGGAGAGGTAATGCAAATTTTATGATCCTGTATGACCATGTAGGATAGAAGGCAAGGATGACATGATGTGTCAAGGGTTGGCACTTAGGCTTGGTAAGATCTAAACACAGACCCTATTGTCTAGAATCAGAACTAGTAGCAGCTTTCTTGGCTGGGAAAAGGAAGTTAAGAGCATATTAGAAAGCTGACTTTAAGCTAGTTTCATATTATGGCAAAGTTTGAATGCAAAGATGATAAGATCTACACCAAATTTATAATTCAGTGGCTCTCAAATATGCATCAGAGGCTAAACTGCTTGATTAGCAGGTTAACTACTGAGAAAATTTACTAATTACAGCAAATTCACTATCTGCTGCTGCCTTTCATGAATTATAACATTAGTTCTAGTACACGGAGCCTGGAAGGTAATGGACCTTCCCTGTACCCCTGAAGTTAGGTATGTTTTAAACACATATTTCAAAGTTGTTTGAATAAAAATATCCACCATTAGGTTGGCATAATTTCAGAAGGCAGGAGGCCTTGCCTTACCTGGTATCTATAAGTCCAGCTAGGATAATTCCAAACAATGACTACCTGAGTGTGTTAGTCACCTTTTCATTGCTGTGACCAAAATACCCGGCAAGAGCTACACAGAGGAAGGATAGTTTATTTTGCCTCACGGTTTCATAGATTCAGTCCGCGATTGGCTGGTTCCACTGCTCTGAACCTTTGGTTCCAGAGTGACGCAGAACATCATGGTGAAAGGGTGTGAAGCTACTCACTTCATGGCCGTCAGGAAGCAGAGAGAGAGAAGGGGAAGAATCCACAGGAAAGATGGACCCTCCCAGGGCATGCCCTCAGTGACCCCCCTCCTCCAGCCATGCCCCATCTACTACAGTTGCCACCTAGTTAGTCCATGTAAATGTACTGATTAGGTTATAACTCTCACAGTCCAATCATTTCACCTTGGAACTTTCCTGTGTTAACACAAAAGATTTGGAAGACACCTAATATCCAAACCATAACACCTGACTGATACCATGAGACCAAAATGCTATGTCTGTCAATGCACTGGAACACTGCCTGTAAATGCCAGAAAGGGAAGCTAATGACCTGCAGACCCAAGGAGGAAATGACTTTCTATCCCTCTCCTCCAAAGGAAACCATCAGGAGCAAAGGCAGGAAAGCCATAGAAGTAGCTCTATGTATGTTGACATGGAATGATCTTTATGGGTTAGATTGAGCAACATAAAGTGAGATCAGAGCTCAGAGTAAGATCTGCTTCTATATGTATTTTTAAGGGTGAAATATATGTGGATATGCACTGGATAGCTCTACAGTTTACACAATAATTATAACTCATTGACTTGTGCTAATCTAGAAAGGATTCTCTGTGAGGACAAGAGCAGAGGACACAAATGGTAAGGTAATTAATTCTCAATGCTTCTAGCTGTTGCAAACTCCTTTGCATTGTTTGATTTGTTTTAAATGTAGACAATATAAATTGTTTTTTTTTTTACAACATATAAACATTAATGTTTTTAATCTTGTTACAATTTTTATTATAAGTGCCCCCCAAATACCATGTATTAAAGTCTTGGTTGAGCTATACCTTTAAGAGGTGGGGCCTTTTGGGAGGAAGTTAGGTCACTGGTGTGCCATTGAAGGGTGTATTGGGACCGCAGCCTCTTTCTCTCTCTGCAGTCAGCTGCAGGAGATCTGCAGCTTTGCTCAGCTCCCCTCTCCCTGCCTTGAGGTTCTGCTTACCATAGTCCTGGAGCACTGGGGCCAGGTGACCATTGATTGAAACCATAAGACCAAACAAACCTTTCATCTCTTTGAGTCGATTATCTCAGGCATTTTGTAACTGGGATGGAAAACTGACTAAAACACCCCCAGCATAGAAAATAACCATAGCAACTTTAATATTTTAATTTCTTATTAAGTTTCTTATCCAAAGCCAGACCATGTATAATCATATTTTCACTTAGTAATTATGATCTTCTCCCAAGGAATACATGTATTAAGCAATCCCAATTGACAGAATGGAGGCTGAGGAAGTCTAAGTAATCACCCAGAGCTGCACATCCGTCATATAGGGCCCTGACCCACCATTTCTGTGTGAAATCCAAGCTAATTTACCACTGAATTCCAAAATTCTTTAAATTTCAGACAGGTTCCAGCTGCAGTATCACATGTACACTTTTATGACTCTTTTACTCAAATCTGTAATATTTTCAAGGTTGTATTAAGAACCTGGAGGAGTAAGTTTAGGGTGATTTCCAAGAGGAAAGTTTTCACTGGAGATTATGTGCCTTAAGCTCATATCATAATTTAACTTTTTTTTTTTTCAAAATCATTAACAAAAGGAGAAATTCTTATTCATTTTTCCAAATTGCAGAAATTATTTTTTAAAATAGTGTTTTATGTTCTGCAGCTGTTCATCCCTGCGGTTTTAATGCTGCCACTCCATCTTCCATCTTTTGACTGAATTGCCTGAAGGTAATTTGCATATCATTACAAATAATTACTTGCAAATTTCACTAGTAAAGCTCAGCTTGGAACTCTGACATCTTTCCCCAATAATGGGTTTAAAATAAACAAAATTGCATTCATTGATCTAAAGTCAAGTAAATATTCGGTAAGCTCTATATATCCAATTCAGGGAAACAGAAAAATCTCCGTCTCTGGAGTTGGTGTCACACTGTCCAGAGCCACTTTTTAGAGCTTGTTACTTCTTATTCTAAATTGTCATTGGTCACAGCAATTGTGGTTTTGGCAAGAGACCACCCGGATGGAAGGTGTAGTGAGGCCATACACAATCTATTCTTTTTTCTTTATTCTCCAGAATCATTGCCTACCAGAGAGGAAAATAATAGGTCTTACAAATAAAACACAAATTAATTTAGTCTTTGCAAATATAAAATATTCAAATCATCTGTTTACATGTTTAAGAGCAAGAAATATGAATCTACTTATTAATATAGTGATAAATAATTCAATCTTTTGCTTTGGTTCTATATTATGGTCAATTAATAGCAAAAGACAGGAGCAAAGGCAAATGGGCAGTAGCTGCTGGGCATCAGGAGCTGTGGTGTGTCCTGGGGGATTCTCTCCAGTTGCAGAAGCAGACAAATGAACTTGGTGGACACACACACACATGATACCTAGTGGAAGGAGGTGGTTCACACTTGTGGAAATCAATGCCTGTTTGTTTGTCTGTTTTTACCTGACATGAAACTTTCAGATTTTTTTTTCTTTTCATACTTCTGAATCAATATCTTTATAAAATTCTTCCTTGTTAACTGACATCATTGTAGAAGGCACTGTAAATTACATGAAGTTTGAAGACACAATATAGAGAGAACATGAAGTTTACCCACTTTCCCCCAACAGTGCAGACGTGTAACACCGTGGTCACATTAAAGACGTCGATGCTGATACAACACACCAGTCTCATTCAGAGTTCCTCATCTCCATTGGTCCTTGCCCCTGTGTGTCACCTGTTCGTTTTTTCATCGCATTGGGCTCCTGAGCAGGTGCATCTCGGTCAGGACCCCTTTTGATGATCTTCTGTATCTGCTCCCCTCAGTCCACATCAGCTGTGCATAAACCCTGGAAAGTGCTGATCTTGTCCTCATTTCTATGATTTTGTCACTGCAAAGCCATTATGCCAGTGAAAACCTATGCCATCCAAACTTTGAGGACTGGCCATTTTCATGGAGTGTGATTCCCTGGGGACTCGATGTATACAGCAAGAGCTCCCTGTGATACCACTAAGCAGGCCCCATGGACTCAGTTTCCTCAAACACTCTCTCATTCAAGAACATCTACCCTGTTTCCAGCTTTGGACAAGGCCCAGCCAATCAACCCACAACACAATCCAAAAGAACAAAAAGCAAAAACACAACTGCTAAGGACCACCCTGTGGAGGTCTCGCACTTTGCCTAGACAGATGCCCGGGTGCAGTTGCTGGGTTGTGCAGTGATTGCTATTTAGTTTAACAAGCATCTCCCCTACTGCTTCCCAGTCACTGCACAGTTTTGCATTGTCACTGGCTCCTCCTGACAGATTGGTTCTCTCCATTCTCTCCTCATCCTCGCCAGCACTGGGGTTCACACTTTATAGTAACATTGTAGCTATTCTTCTGGTTTTACCTAATATCTCAATGGTTTCAGTTGCATCCTCCTGATGTCTAATGATGTTGAACACCTTGTATTGTCCCCATTTGTTATCTGTGTGTCTTCTTCAAAAAATACCTATTTGTATATTTTGCTCATTTTTAAATTATATTTTTGGCTTTACTTTAGGTAAGTTTTACTTATTTCTTTTGGTGGGGGTACTGGGGCTTGAACCTGTGGGTGCTTTACCACTGAGCACATCCCCAGTGCTTTTTATTTTTTTATTTTGAGACAGGGTCCCCTTAAGTTGCACAGGGCCTCGCTAAATTGCTGAGACTGGCTTTGAACTTGCAGTCCTCCTGACTCACCCTCCTGAGTCCTTGGGATTATTTTATGCAATTTTTGAGTTGGGAGAACTTTTGTAAGTTCTGGGAAGTAGACCTTTGTGAGATACGTGGTTTGTGAATATTTCTATCAACATAGAGCTTGTCTTTTCATTCTCTTAACAGTGTCTTTTTCAGAGCATATGTTATTAATTTTAATGAAGTTGAACTTCCCACTTTCTCTCCCATAGATCTAAGGGTTTGCAGTGTGTCTAGGTTCTTTGTGTTTTGTTGTTGTTTTGCAAATCAATGCCTAGTACTATCCATTGAAATGACTGTGAACTCCACATGGATTTGTCTTTTCATCTTTGTCAAAGATCAAACTTCATTTGACGGTGTTCACGTGGGTTTATTTCTGGTCTCTTTGCTCCTTGATCTGTGTGTTTGTTTTTCACTGATATCCTACTATATTGATTACTGTCATCTCTTCAAAGAATTTTTGGTATCAGGTGGTCTGAGTCTTCAACCCTCATAATTTTTCTACCTTCTATTTGGTATCTTAGGTATTTTGCTTTTCCACATGACCTTTATAATCTATTTGCCAATTTCACAAAATTTGGGAATGCATTTTACTTATAGATCAAGTTGAAAAGGATTGATATATTAATACTGATCATGCAATGTATAAAAAGAATATTTCTTCATTTATTTATTTGGTTCATTTAAGAAAATCAGTTTTTCAGTTTCCAATATGTTGATTCCTTATACATTGATTTTTTAGATCTATATAAAGTATTTTTCTTGAGGGTTATATAATGAATAGCACTGTTTAGTTTTTCCTCTCCAATTTTAATTTTCCTTTGCTTTTATATAGGAAATACTTGGTTATTGTGTATTAAGCTTGTTTCCTGCCACCTTGCTATATTTATTAATGCAAAGTTTTATTGTTAATTATTTGGGATTTGATACAAAAATAATTATGTTCTCTGTACAAAGAGTCAGCTGTCTTTCTTCCTTTTCTACATGGGTGCACTCAATTTTTACCTCTCGCCTCATTTCACTGTCCATAACCTCCAGTCTGAGGTGGGCCAGAGTTCTGAGAAAGGATGTCCCTGTCTGTTCCTGATCTTAGGGGGAAGCTTCCAGTTCCTTTTCACTGAACATGATGTTTACTGCACTTTTTCTTTCTTCATTTTTTTTTTTTTTTTTTTTTGAGAGAGAGAGAGAGAGAGAGAATTTTTTTAATATTTATTTTTTAGTTTTCGGTGGACACAACATCTTTATTTTATTTTTATGTGGTGCTGAGGATTGAACCCAGCACCCCCCACATGCCAGGTGAGTGCGCTACCGCTTGAGCCACATCCCCAGCCCCACTATATCATCTTACCACTTAGCATGATGTTTACTGCACTTTTTGTTTCTTCAGTTTTTTTAAATCTATTTCAGGGACTTCTCCTTTTTACCTGGCTATGAGGTTTGATGGTGTGTATCTGGTGAATTCTGTCAAGTGATCCCTCTGCATCAATTGATATGAGCATGCACATTTAGTCTGTTGATATGAGGGAGGCCATTGAGTGCTTTTCCAATGTTGAGTTAGCCTTTCAAACATGGAATAACCCCACTTACTTGAGTGTTTGATTCTATTTACACACTGTTGGGTTCAACTCACCAACATTTTGTTAAGGACTTTTGAGTCTCTGATCTTCATGGTTATGGAACTGTGATTTTCCTTTTCTTAAGGTCTTTTCATGCCTTTATCTGGCTTCCTTCTTAAGGTAATACAGGTCTCCTTGTATGTCTTGGCTTTGCTCCCAACCCTCAATGTTTTTTTTTTTTTTATTTTTATTTGAGAATTTTATCTGAATCCATTTTGCCTTATCAGCCCAGCATCCAGCAACTTATCAGAATTTCCCTGCAAGTGTTATTCTCAGTTAATGTCTCCCCCAGCTTTGGATCCTGGTAAGCCTATGACTTACTGGGTGCTCATGTCCCCAGATTTCCATGGAAATGTTTCCTTCCACCTCAGTTCTCTTGGTTTCCCCAAGAGAAGTCATTGACTTTTAGCTTTCCCATCTCTTCTTTATCTTAATGACAGGAAGTGGTTGTCTCAAAAGTTCCTTAAATGTCAGCACGTAAACTTAGAAATCCAGGCCTGAAGCTTATTTTATCAGATATGTGCCAGCTGAAAGCATTAGTGCCCCCACCCCCTGTATTTGGCCATCAGAGTGATCACAGCCCCAGTCACCCTGCTCTTCTTCCTCCCTGGCTCTGTAAGACCCCTAAAGCAGGCCCCTCAGCAGGAAGTTCAATGATATACAGAGTATATACAATAAAGAGATACAATGTATTAAATATAAGGCAAATACCAAACAGTTCTTTTCCAACCCAAATCTGAACACAAAGCAGAGTCCCGTGAATCCTCACTTCTCCTGGCACAGAATGATGCTCAGTGTGGCTGGGGAGTCTCTGCCAGCCCCTTCCCACCCAGTTCTCCAGGCAGTGCCCATCTGCCCTCAGCCAGGCCTGTTCAGTGCCACGCCCAGGACACCAACTGCTCTATTTCCTTTGCTGGAGGGCTCTTCCCTGTGCTCACTGTGAGGTCTCCAAGTCCTTGGATCTCAAGACAAGGGCCACTTCTGCAGGGAGTCTCTGTGAGTCCTGAACTACTGTGGCTCCTCTAGGTCACAGCCCTTGTTTATAACTGCAATTTCCCTTTGCATGATGTGAACATTTGATTTACGTTTTGATTTGCATCTCTTTTCTCCACTGAAATGTAAGGAGGTTCTCAATGGCTTGATATATTCAGTAATGATAGTGTCCATAATTAATTGAGGAGTCAACCAACTGAGTGCTAATGGAGATGAACAATGTTCATTATCTTAAACAGCACAGTCTAAATATGAACTGAGGGCTTACACTTGGCCAGGTGCTGTCCTTTGCATTAAAGATATTTTGGAAACACAAAATAAACAAAAATGCTTCTCTCATAGTTAATAGTATCATTGAGAGATGCACATAAAAATAGGGACAATTGAGGGCTTTACAAATATGTTAATGGAAGTTTGATAAATAATTAAATATTATGTAGCATGGAAAAGTAAACATGCATACATTCATGTGAGTATGATGTGTGTCATGTCTATGCTATGTATGTGGACACACATGAGCACACATGATTATGCATGATAAATGTGTATCATGAACACATTGTGCATGCATATCTTCATATATGTGCATATGTAGTTGTGTTTTATATATTTAGTTCTGTTCAGAAATGGCATATCCTAACTATGAAGGTAATTAGTTCACTGGGAAGACGTGAATCATTTAGCATATGTTTTCTTGTTATTATTATCAATTTTATTCTGTTTTAATCTTATAATTTCAACATAAAATTATGATTTTAGTTGATGTTTATAATGGCTTGAAAAATAACTCTGATTCAATGAAACTGCTCATAAAACCATGTAGTCTCTTCTATATATTTTAGCAATATAATTTTATAATAATCTTATAGTTAAATGTATTTGATAAATAATATTTTAGATAATGTCATTAGGTTTCAAGTTAAACTAGATACCAAGACAAAAGAATATTATAAAATTAGAGTTAAATGGGGAATGTATATGTAATTAAATTTAAGTGTAAATTAATATAATCAATATACAAACAACCAATGCTGCATTAGCCATTAAAGATCAGAGGCACAGAGTGATTGAGACCATGTTCTCCCACAAAAGAATGATTCAAGGGCCAGTGAAATTCTAATGTTTTCACAATTCCAAGATAGCATCACTGTGGTTAAAAAAAAATACACGATTTTTACTTAAATGTGGAGTTTTTTGAGGCTCCCTGTTTGTTCATGCTTCTATCATTTTGGAGAGGTGACCACAATATAGAGAGGTGACCACAATAGGCCAGTTCTATTTTTCTGTAAAGCAAACGTGATACTGTAAAGCCTAAAGTTACAGAGTGGTGGTGGCTGGGTGGGTGTGGGAGGGGGCTCTGAGGCCCAGGAGGGAGACAATAGACACTGGCAATAGACACTGGCAAGAAGTAGTCACTGCAGAGAACACCATTTCTCCATGGGACTGAATCACACAAACACGAGGTCACTGAGGATAGCGCACCAACTCCAGGTGGGAGCCACCAGGTGCCTCCGAAATTGCTGCTTTCAGGGGCTGGGATGTGGCTCAGTGGTAGAACCCTTGACAGTCCCTGGTTCCATCCCCAGGACCTCAGAGCAAACAAACCAACAAACAGAAACACAAAAGATAAAAGCCTTGCAAATGCTGCAGTCTGTCCCTGATGCTCAGAAACTAAGCAGCGTCAGAACTTACTAAACTCCGCTTCTGCCGGTGACGACAGGGAGGGGAGTCAGCAGGGAAGCCTCGAGCCTAGCAGATGGGAGCCCAGCAAATCCAGAGGGCAGAGCAAGGAAGCCAAGGTAGGTGGGCTTCACACTGCAGTGCAGCTCTCAGAAAGCGTAGGCCCATCCAGCCTGGAGCTGCCGGGAATACATGGTGCACGGACCCCTCGTCCAGGGTAGAATGGCCAGTACCCATCCCGGACCTGTGCACAAAGGGCTGCAGGAGGAGACCGCAGCCCAGGGCGATTCTTTGCACTTGGGAAGAAGTCCAGATTGTGGGGTTCCTTTGCAGCACACCTTCCTTTTAAAATTATTTTAAAACATTCTGGATTATAGAGTAGGCTGTAGTTTCAGAATAAAAGGAGAAAATGTCCATAAAAATACGGGGAAGATGGTTGCAATTGCCCAAACGCTATCCCTCAAAAGCAGTAGGTCTGAATATTTGAATCCTATTTTCTGTGTAAATATCAACCTTTGCTTCTAGTCACTGGGAGTTGAATGGTTATAGCCAAGTTGCCTGAAATGGTTAAGCAATTTGTATTTCAAGTAACACTTCCAAGATAATGTCACACACATCCAAAGATATAAAATTTACCATGAGAAAATGAAAACTCAGATTATGTGTCTCTTATTGATTATGTGTTTTCTAAGCCCAAATTTACAGGATGGCCATACATTTTACAGACAGAACTCCACCATGCGGTGTTGATTCTCCGGATGCCTGAGCTCTCCTGCACCCCAGCTGAAGCACTTCTAAAGCCCTGGCCCTGCAACAGGGCCATTTCCTCCCATCTCAGTTTTACAAGCCACTGTGAAATCCTTTACAGCCCAAACCAACACTTTTGAAACACAGCTGCTCTATTGAAATTGATAATTCATTAGCTCAATGAATGTATTTGACTCCTGTAAATTTGAGAAATGTTGTGTCATTTTGGCAGTTGCAGCTGGAAGCCTTCAGATACTGACTTGTGGCCAGGTTGGGCCACCTCTGGTTGCTCACCTAGCCAGGGGCAGTCGGGTTGAGGTGTATTTCAGTAAAAGCCTAAGCAAACAAGACAGTAAGACATTTCCCTCAAAATAAATAAATGAAAAATAATTCACTGCACAGAGCAATTCGTTTTCCCTTGAAATGGGTAAGCGGGTGCTGGACGTTTCCCCAATTAAATCGGGAAGCTGATTCTGCAAGGTCCACTTTGCTTTCTTAAGGGTATCTTTTTAACAAAAATGCTGATGTACGATTATTTATTTGGCCTGGTTTTCCTGCTTTCATCCTCTGTCATGAACATTTCATGAAAAATGTACCCTTTTCTCCCTGTCTACTGAAAACCTAATGAGCAAAAAATGTGAATGCATTTAACACACACACACACACACAATGTTGTGGGGAGTGCAGGTGTGGACCGAGGGTGGCTCTGCACTGTGGGTTCACGTAATGTTCTTCTGCCGGGTTCTGTGCTATCATTACAATCAGAATTCCTTCTGAAAAGAAAAAAGAGATGAAATTAAAACTCAAGAAAAAAGTGAAATGAAGGGAGAGAGAATCTGGTGTTAAAGTAAAACCAAATGAGATGTGAAAACAATAATTACCAAGACTGGAGTGGCTTCTTTTCCCCCAGTAACTAAGTCTCCATTTGTTCCCATTTTTTTCTCACTTGTGCAGAAGTATCCTGGGTCCTGAGTGGGGGTCTGTAAATGTTTTTATGATGTGTGAGGATTTCAGGAACAAGTTGATTTCCTCTGAAGAATGCAAGATTGTTTTAACATAATAATCAATCCATGAAATATCCTATAATAATAGAGAAGAAGAATAATGAGATTATCTCCACAGCTGCAAATGGAAACATTTTTCACCATCCAATATTGATTCCTAATATAAAGTCCCAGTAAACCAGGAATCGACATTTACTTCATCAACCTGCTGAGAGGTTTTGACAGAATTCCCACAGTTTACAGCATAGGTAATGTAATAAACTACCTCCTCGTTCCCAGGACTGGGAACATCAGTACTTTTGACCAGTGCCTCTCTTCAGGACTGTACCAGGGCTCCGAGGCAGTGCAATAAAGCAAGACTAATAAATAAAGGACACAGAAGATGGAAAGGAAGAAGTAAACCTGTCTGTGTTGGCAGATAATATGATCCATTATGTGGGAGAGCCTAAGCATTTTTCTAAATGCATCTAGAGTTAATAAATGAGCTTAGCAAGATTGCAAGATACAAGATCAGAGTGCAAAAATCACCTGAATTTCTATGCACATGTAATGAGCCACATCAAATTGAAATTGAGAATGCAATGCAACTTAAAGAAACAGTGAAATATTAAATATCATAGTATAAATTTATCAAAAAAGAGACAAGTCCTGTACATTGAAATATCAACTATCAAAGTGGTAGTTTATTCCTGTACATTCAAATATGACTATTGAAAGAAGACATAAAACTAGGCACATATATTTTGCTCATTCATTGAAAATTTGAATACTCTTGTAGGTGAATTATTTAATAATAATAATAATAATAATCCCCAGTTATCAATTCATGGAAAATTAACAACTAATTAAAATTAACAATCTCATTTTTAAAATTATATTATTTTATAAACCAGAAAGCTACAGAGTCAAGTGCAAAATGCAGGAGCCATCTTACACATGTGTTGGGGAGAGCTGGCTCAGTTCTTCCTGACTGGGCTCCGAGTTTCATGAGCTCAAGTAGCCAACTCTGTGCATGCACAGATGCCAGGTTTCAGAATGATGTTTCAGAGTGAATGGTTAATGAATGTATCTGAAAATAAAAATGAATGGGTTACACAAACTGGTCATTATTTTTTGTTTATTCATGGATTCAACAAGCATTCTATTAGTCCATGACAGGCACCCTGCTCTGATCACCAGCTGTCCACCTCTGAACACAGGGAAGGCTGCATTTCTTCACTTCCTGGGAATGGGCTTGTCGAGGCAGTGATGTGGGAGAGGAAGTTAACACAGCCTGTGTTTGATGACTTCACTCTCCACTCTCATCCCTGCATCAGACTGCATTCCCCAGAGAGTCCAGAGGACCCGTGGCCCTTGCCACCAAGACCAACAAATCATGTGGATCATTGGCATGACTGCAAAAGAATTCCTTTTTGCATTAAATTCCAGATGGACAAAAAAATTTTCTCTGTTGACACAGATGATGCTAAATTTTAGAGTTTGGGGGCAGACATTCTCTGGCTTTGCTGCCCAGCTTTGCTCTCTTAGCGTAAAAGCCACCATAGATAGTATGTGAACCCACAGGAAGGGCTGTGTTCTGGGGAGAGTTGACTTAACAGCCCAGGGATTTGGGTTGCCTCTGGGGCTTGCATGTGCTATCTCTTTAAAACACTGAGTTTTGAGGTTACTGCCCAGTGCAGCCTTGCCCACCTTGACGCAAACAACCATCATCCTCTTGTAGTTACGGGTGTCTATGAAAGGGGTGGCCTCTGACCTCAAGAAATGACATCTAGGAAAAATGGCTGCTGAACACTGAGGCACAATATGATTGACATATTGATGGATGTCTGCATAGCATGACATATTGATGAACAGTCTGCTTATTTTTTTAACTAATAACACTTTTTTTCTCCTCCAATGTAATAATCTCATCCATGTTGGGATAAAGCCTCTTGCTCTTTCCATACTTCTCTGCTTACTCTTTCCTCATCTGCCACCAAAAGTGACTCTGTGAGAACCTCCAGATTCTATCACCAAATAGCCGAGGCTCTTAATTCAGAATACTGTGTTGTTCGTATCTTTACTTCTTCCTTCACAGACAGAAATCAACTACATCAAATATCCATTTTATGACTTGAATCATTTTCAAGGAGCATCCTAAGTCACCACTGAGTTTGGGATGTCCGATGTCACCCAGACATCATCCCCTTCTGCACTGAAATTCAAAACACCTCCTCAAGACCTATGCAAATGGCACTCGTGTTTTTATCTTCATGGTGGGATTTGGTACAATAACTATTTTCCCCTGTAAGTTTTGATATCTTCCAAATTTTCTCTAATAAGCATGTGTTACCTTTGTACTAAAATGAATTTATTTGAAGGAAAATACATTACCACTATTATTCTTCATAAGCCTCCTAATTATCGGGCAGGTATTACACATTTCACGCCAGGTTGCATACAACCAGAACAGCAGGTCTCTGCAGAATTCTCAGGAGCTAGGACGGCAGGTTGGGTTTAGCTTCTTCGTACTGTTTCCACAAAGGGGGTGTCTGTCTCTGGCAATGTGGGGAGAAGACTCACAGGACAAAGCCTTGCCTCAGAAAGTGACAGGATTGATCAGCAATGTCTGGTGCAGATTTAGGACAGGTAAAATGTGGAGCATCTAGTGACTGACTGTTGGGGTCAGCACCGTTGCTGACCCTAATGGCAGCGCATTGATCAGTTAATAATGATTAATCATCTCCAATGATACTAATAAGAAGAACACTAAATCATTTGTTTCACAGAAAATCTCTGTGCTCGTGGAGTGTATGCAAAGCCAGCAAGAAGACTCTCCTCCTGCCAGAACCTTCTCAGCATCCTGAGTCTAATGCACAGTGCTCGAAGCCACCACCCACATCACCTGACACCAGGGAGGCCACCACCCATCCACCAAAGAGTGAACTTTGAAGAAGTGAATAATGAATTTCTTATTTTTTCTGTATAAATAACACTAAAGGCGATATTAAAAATGCAACTGAGCATTTATTCATATATGCAAATCATGTTTCCAGAAAATAAATTGGGAAATTAAACTCATCAGCTCAACCCCAAGCTAAAAATTACACGATTAATCCTCACTTTGTTTTCCTTTCAGCAACATACAGACTATCAAAAATTTGAATCTGATAGTCTACTAAGTGAATTGCTTAAGGAAAGCAATACAGTTACTTTTACATTTTTTCATAATAGATAAGCAATTCTGCTACCTTGTTACAGGTGCTTTTATATAGAGTAATTTATTTCTTTCCATGTGCATGTTTTATCATTATTTGAAATGGTCTTTTTGTAACATCACTACCCTATAATTGATGTATAATAAACTGTGTATGTTTAAAGTGTACAATTTGATAAAACTTGACATGTTTATGCCCCAGAAATCAACACCACTACAAGGATAATGTACACATCTCTGCTTTCCCCAGGGATTCCTCCTGTCTTACTCTAGGCAACTGCACAATGCCTTCTGGTTGCTACGGATTCATTTCCCCCATTCCTTTGTACAAACAGGATCATGCAGTAAGTAGCCATTTGGTTTCCCTCCTGCTCTTTGTGTCCATTCCATATTCCTTCATGCTGTGAGCGTTGCACAGTCCCGTCCTGTCCCCTGAACACTGTGTGTGTGTGTGTTCACCTGCAGAGGCACATTGGGGCTGCTGGGTTTTGGCCTCGGGAAATCTGCTATGAGCATCATGTACACCCTGTTGTATGGCTCTACCCACTCCTGTCTCTTGGGTAAATATGCTGGTGTGATGGTTGGTTGTAGGACAGGTGTGTCTTTGACTTCTTATGAAACTGGCCAACTGTTGCACAGGGTCATAGGGAAGGCATGATTCCTGCCTTTCCATTAGTGATGGATGCGGATTAGAGGTGTTCTGTTATCTTGCCAGTGATTGGCATGGCGAGTCTTCCTAATCAGGGTGTTCTCAAAGGAGCATGGTGGAATCTCCTTGTAGTTTTAATTTGACTTTTACCAGAGGGTAGTAATGTTTGGTATCTTTTCATACATTTATACTAAATATTCTCATTTTGATTAGTTTGTTTAGTTTAAAGTTATTTGGAAGAAATTTCCTATGTTCTGGACTGAAGATCATTGTCAGATGAATATATAATCCACAAACATTTGCCTCCATCTGACTTTTGGTCAACAATCTTAAATTTTAACTCAGATATATTATGTTTAAATATATTATGTGTCAAATTGAGATGGTGTAGCAAATGAAACTTTGACTTCTTAAGCATCATACAATTTTCTCCTAGGAGCTTTATGGGTCTGTGATGAACTTTTTTTTGTTGTTTGTTTGTTTTGTCTTTTTTTTTTTTGGAACTGGGGGTCGAACCCAGGGCTTTGCGAATGCAAGGCAGACGTTTTGCCACTGGGCTACATCCCAGCTCCGATGAACTTTTGTTACTTTCATGTATGGCTGCTGAACAGATAGTCTGCTTAATATGTATTTAGGTGCTGAGTTGTTGCAAATCTTCTCAGCGTCCCTGTGCTTTTTCTTTCTGGGATCCCACTTCTGCCTCTGCACCGGAGACACTCCCAGGGCTCTTCTGTTGTCCTTGCAGCCACGATAGGGCTTCACCACTCTCTCCTCTCTCCATGTCCCATTGGCCCCAACCGTCTGACACCCAGTCTTTGACACTCTTGCTTCATATACTTTTCTGTTTCCCAGAAAGGTAAATTTGGATACTGCAACAGAAATTTTTGGTTTTTATTCAAAATCTATTTTAAGATAAATTCCCTATGAAGTTGACAAAATCAATACAAATTCCAGAAATCAATAGGTGACATGCTATTGAATGATCTTAGTACTCCAAGTTCCTTACCTAAAGTGTGTACAGAGTTGCTGCTGTCCTATTTACATGGGGTGGTCTTTCCTGCCAATCAATTCATCCTTAATACCAGTACCTGAAAATTAATTAATTTATACTGAAAAAAGCATCTGGGGTTCAGCTTGAGAATTAAATTTCCCAAATTAGTTTCACATCAGCTGCATTCATTCTTTCAGTAAGTGGTTTTCTTGTACAGGATTATAAATATGCACAATCTCATTTATAGACTCACATGTTACAGACAGCTAAGGTTGCCTGAACGTATGCATAAATGTGCAACATTTGCATAGCAATTTAGAAATATTTACTTTCCAAACATTCTCCATTCTATCATCCTGTCTTATGTTTTGATATCGACAGATTCATTGGCAAGGATTTCATGATTTCTAAGACCCTGTAACCAATTTGTAGATATTCTCTTTTTTTTATATAAAATAAGCCAAACATGTTGTTCCAATTGATCCATCTTTCCTCTTATTCGACGCTTAAGGGAATTTTTTTAAACACTATACTACAGTATCAATTATGGAGAGAAATGAAGAAACTAAAAATATATGTTGGTGAACATATTCATATTCCAATATGCAGTGCTTTTATTTTTTAAACTTTTTAATAATGTTGCTTTAAACTAGCTGCTGTATTTACTGGAAAATGCTAATTCAAGTAAAGGCTTTTGAAGTTTACTTGAAAGAAAAACCTGAAAATATGACTGAGGAGGAGTCACAGCCTTCTCTGGTTTTTCCTAGAGTCATTCCACTTTTTTTCTTTTCTTCTCCTTCAGAATAATGCAACATACTGTTTTGTTCTAAGTCTATAAAAAACACTGTATTCTCCGTTAATACTTCTGATATCATTAGCCCCAAGAATTTGAGTGATGTTTTGAGAACACTGCTCTTTACAAATATGTTTGCTCTTTTTTTTGCTCCAGTAGAAATATAACTGCATTATTTTCCTCCCAAAATTGCTGTGGATATGCCAAGTGCAAGAAGCAGGAGGGATGAGAGGGAGGGATAAAAGGGAGGGGAGGTCGGAAGGACACGAGCTGCATTCACCATCTGATATCAGCTAGTGTGAACTGAGTTGCTTCTAATAATAGCTATTTTAATCCTATTTAGTATTCCTGGGAGGGTCCTCTTAAGGTTCCCCGAATTCTATGCACGATGGCAAATCTGTTCTGACTTACACTTGCCTGCTCTGTCGCCAACAGTGGGCTTTGCCCTTTGACGAGGTGATCGCATTGGCGGGTGTGATGGATATGGTGGATCTTATTCATGACACTCATTCACGTTTCCTTGTTGATGAGGTGCAGAGCCAGGACTTATTACAAAGCCCTGGCTCTTCCCCAATCACAGGATACGAACTCTGCAGAGGAGGCTGCCATGTATTTGGCAGTGATCATAACACTCAATAAAAATTAGCTTAAAATAGCATTATCTTGGAATCAACACTAAAGAATGGACGCTGCCAACCCCAGAAGGGCTGGGACAATTATTAAAATGGAAGCCTAAAAGGGCAACATTCTACTAATTATCAAGATGTATTATTTTTCTCCAGCAATTATGACTGTGGTATGGGTTCAAAGCCAAGTTGACCACTGGAGTAATCTGATTTCCTGGATAATCTGACTCTAACTGGATGTGCTGAGGTTGGAGATGGAGTAAAACTGGAAAATGGTAGCAATGTAACAAATAGGTCACTTTCTATAAGTAGAAATCCCTGCAGCTAGATCCCTGCCTCACACCATACAGGGACTGTGATGTAAGAAGCTCCCTGAGTGTACCTTAAATATGTGCAGAACTTCTATGTCAATCTTGCCTCCATAAAGTGATTTAAACAAAGGAAATCAATTAAGTACATATTAGAAGCTCTGTGAACACCTTTGCACAATCATGTATGAAACAAATGCTGGATATTTGTCAAAAAATTAATTAGGCTGGCTTCAGAATTTGTTCTGTGTAGAAAGGAGACCTTTTTCTTAGGAACTTTAAAGTTGTCCAATGTGTGGTTTCAGTTATTTAAGTAGTGAAGACATTCATTTAGAAAAGAAACAAAATTCAAAAAGGCTGTTGAAGAGTTGGATGCTTTAATTCAATGTAATGAAGGAATATGTCAGGGACACGGGACTGGACCAGCAACTAGGCTGCTAAACAACGTGCAGAAGAGACTAAGCCAAGGCAGCTGGAAGGATGTGGGTAGCGCATCAGAGTCTCAGGTGGAAATTGACATTGGAAACCGTGTCGAGGAGGAAGCCATGGTACCTGCTAATGGTACCAAGCTCATGAGTAGAAGATGTGGGCACACAATTAGCTGCTCACCAGATGTTTCCAAGAAAACTGTCCTCTGGGGAAAGGGGCCCTTGAGCACCAGCACAGCAGGTGATGGGGGCAGTACGGAGAGGAACACAAGGGCAAGTTTCCTGAGGGAGCCCAAGCCAAGTGAAGAATCAGTCATCTCAGAATCTGAAAATGCAGCCTGGTCCTATTTTATCTGTAAAACAGACAAAAAGGGGTTAAATCCTATCTGAAAACCAAATCTGACATTAAATTCTGTTCCTTCTGACAAAAGTTTATTTATCTCATGGAGACATCAATGTTAGTAAAACTCTGTTGATGCCAAATAGATTAAATGTAGGGACAGATGAATAAGGATGTCAATCGTTTACAAGAATATCTCTGATTAAATTCAATGTATTTCCTCAAAATTAAACAAAAGTTAAACAAACATTTAAAAAAGTCATAGCACCTCAGTAATCTAGAAATGATGTCTATTTCTAGGGAACAGGCCACCTACTGACTTCAGAAATCCACACCAGGCCCTGTGCTTGGAAGGCAGCTCTGCCCACCATTCTACCACCAGCTTGCATCTCCTGGAGAGGCCGGGACCCACCCCAGACTCAGAAAAGAGGCAGGTGGTGTCATGCACAGACCCCACCAAGCCCCTGGAGTCAGAAGCTCCCTGCAACCCAGGGCTTCAGGACACACCCACAAGAGGGGTCCCAGGTGCTGGACATCAGTATCCTTCACCACGCTGTCTACATGCCCACATACCAGGAACCATGCTTGGGCCTCTTTTAATCTCAGCATGTCCCTCCCTAGCCTGGAAAGTCTTTCACACACCCAAATCATTGCTATTCTGACAAAGGAATGTCTAAGCCTCAGGGCCAGTTGACTTCCTTTCAATTCTTTGACTTTTCTCTCCCCTCTGCAGCCCTACTCTATTTCTGTAGTTCTCTAGCAATCTCCTTAATGGACACATTGACTGGCTCCGAGGGAGTCCGCCTCTGGCTTCTCCAGTCCTGGCTCTGGGCCCATGAAGCCCAGGGAGGCTCAGGAGCAGATGATGAAGATGCACCCAAGAGACACAGCGGCAAAGAGGCGAGCTCCCTGTCGGTGTCTATTACCCACGGGGCCAAGATGGAGGTAGGCGTAGAGACAGAGGATGATAGAGAAGAGGTAGGGAGGGAAGAAGAGGGAGGAGGGGGAACAGCAGAGGGGGTCTGGAGCAAAGGCTTGGACAGAAGCCGCCATGGAGGATCCCACGCTCCGTACAGGTGAGGATGCCGAGGGGCAGCCTCAGTCTTAGCAGGCTGGGGCAGGGCTCTTAGTGCTTTCTTCTCGGCTGTCCTCAAGTGGTCACCTGTGACTGAGCCAAGACACATTGTCACTCCTTCCTCTGAGCATGAGAGGCACCCCACAGTATTCAGGCTTCTGCATGTGACCTGCTTTGCTGAGTAAGGCATCAGTAGCTCTGAGGTTCAGGTGACTTCTGGGCTTCACCTGTGAATGAGCACCACAGTGCCTTTGGATGTCACTGACATTTAAAATGGAGCCAGTCAAGGGACAGGATTGCATTCCCAGCCTCCTGTCTGGATGTCACCTCATTGTCCCCAGCACCGACTGCAGAGCCTCCAGGGTGTGCTTGTACTCTGAGCCTTTCTGGCCTGCCCTCGCCTGCCTTTCAGCACCTGCTTTGTTCCAGTTCCATAGAAGCCTCCCCTGCCCAGTGCATTAGGTGGACACCAGACCAAGACCCCCATTTGGCCGTGGCTGGGTGTAAGCCTTCTGGGGACCTGAAATACCACACGGCTCCCAGTGCAGTCCCCACTGGATCAGCGTGAGAAGGCAGTCTGTGAGGACATCTCCACTCAGGGCTTCTGAGAGGACGTTTCTGGGGGGCCTCAGGGCCTGTGGTCATCCTCCTTCAAGTTGTTTTTTCTGTCTTTGTTGAATTATGAAGGCAAACTGGGATCCAGAGCCAAATTGCTCAGAACAGTAAAGAGAAATGGTGACCTCGTACCACTCTTCCTCCCACAGACGGCTTTACTTCCTCCTAAGTGGTTGTTATATTTGTAAAATATTGACTTCCAGAACTGCCAAATCGTTACCCAGACCAGAGCACTCCTGTCTCTTGATAGAACTTACTGTGTCAGACAGAAAATTCCAAATGAGACTGTCTTCAGCGGGGTCTCACCTCGGGAGGAATCAGTGAAACTGCTGGACCTCACTGTGGCCTAAACCAGCTTCTCTATAAGAAATACAAAAGTAATATTCTCTTTCTAGCTCTGTGTTGGTTACATCACCAAAACGATATGTTATTTACTTTTCTAGTTTTTACAATTCCCAGATAGCAATGCCTTGAACCATTTCTGTTATTAAATAGATCAAAGACGCAGTGCCTAATTTAAAAACTGTCACTCACGTGAATTTTAATTATGTGTAAATTGAAACAAAATGGAAAACTGATTTTTTCCTCCCAAGGCAATAATTCTTGACATTAGCAAGATCTCTCCAGTGTTGAAATACTTCAAAAGTCCCAAGTCAGAAGGCTCTTTTAGGATGCTTGTCTCAATGTGGCCCCAGGATCCTGCTCCTTAGAGAATGGTGTCCTGCTGCCAGCTGCCCACCCCATCTGTGACATGCTCACCCCCTGATTTTCTTCCCTCCAAGTCCCACAATCCCGCCTGCTGAGAGCCCACGGGCTCGGCATGTCCACTTGCAGCCCTTCCCCTCCTCAATCACAGGAACCCCATTTCCCAGGTCTTTGCCTCTGGGTAGTGCCCAGGTCAGCCTGACAGGAGATGGAAGGACAGAGGGGAAGAACCCAGGGTTTTCTCTCTTCCCTCTCTGCCACGGGCACTGCCTCTGCTGGTGGCCCAGTCTCCTTTGTGGCTCCGTCTCCCACTGGGTTGGTCCAGGATTTCATTCCAAGTTCCAGGTTCTCAGCTCTCATACCATCACCCCTCTCACCTCTAGCAGGGTGAAGGCAGCGTGTGTGGGTTGCCTGACTCTGGGTGGCTCTTCATGTCTTCCATCTGCTCTGGAACAAGTATCCTGAATTCAACTCCCTCTGTTTGAAATACCTGTGCTTTCCCCTTTCTTACTAATGCATGATGAGACAAATTTACCACTACGACACTGTATTGAACATCTATTTTTTTGCCAACAATGAGAAAATCCCTCGGTGACAGAGGGCAGTGTGTCCTGGACTGTCCATACACCACATAGCTCTACCTGTCCTTATCTCTCCCTGCAGGCTGGCACCCACCATGGCAGCCCATCTGTGAGGACCCCTTTGCTTCCTGGCTCTCATGCCAAGCAGGCGGTTCCAGACACAGCACCAGCCCCGTGGGCATCTTCAGGAGTGGCTCTAGCCCCAGGCTTTGTGCACCCACAACCTCCAGGAAAAAACTTCAGAATCTCACCTTTAGGTTGGTTCAGGTGAGGTGCATCCTGCCCTTTCCTCCTTGGGGGAGAGGCAGCCTCAGCCCACTTCCCTGTCTAGAAGGCTGCCCCATACCACCCCATTTCCTGGGCTCTGCGACTTCCTGTGCTTTGTGTGCCCTTGTTTCTCAGCATTCAGTGGCAGCCTAGCAATCCACGTTGGACTATGGGATTATTTCCTATCACTGGTTCATGGAGCCTGTGAACATTACTTGGTAGCATCCAGGACAAAACATAAAGGAGAGCTAACCACACCAGGGGTCTGATGGTGACAACCTCGAGAACCTGCCCATTGGACCCCACAGGGCATGTGATGATGGGCATCGGTTGCTCTGACCTTAAAGCTGTCACCAAGTCTTTGACTTTTTCAAATAGCATCGTTGAGAGGCGATTCACACACCGCAGCCCTCGCATTCAGTGTGCACGGGTCACGGGTCTTCTCTCCTTCTGCAGAGCTGGCAGCCCACACCTACGTCAAGCCTTGAACATTTCATCTTCTCCCAAAGAAGCCTGGCGAGCTTCAGTGCTGTCCTCCACCCACCAAGGCCACAGTCCCAGGAATCCCTTTACCTGCTTTCTTTACCCAGAGACTTTCTTATTCTAGGTGTTTCCTAAAAACAAGATCCTACAGCCTGGGTCTGTACACTGTCCTGCCACACTGGGCGTTCCCTGATGGAAACATTCATGGCCTCCTGACACGTCCATCCACAATCCCATCCCTCTTTCTTCCACAGACCCTGGACTTAAGACTTCTCTCCTGTCCCCGCCCCCTGGCGCCCCATCTATTTTCCCCAGAGGCATCTCCCCTAGAACATCTCTTGAAGGTCTAACCTCATCTTGATTCCTGCTCTTGGAAAACCCAGCCAGACAGCACCAGTGCCAATCTGAGGAAGAAAATATGAAATATGGTTGAAGCCATGGGTAACTTGCCCAAACTCCCCAAATCCTCTCTCCAATTAGAGCTGCCACTTCTCTAAATCTGGTTAATCATTATCAGTGGCTCCTTAATTTGGAGCTTTGGGTCATCTGCAGCATGAAAACGTAAGCGTGCCATTGACAACTCAAAGAGGGAGCACCCCGAGAGGCTCAGCTGCATCTAGACTCAGACAAACCAGCCCTAACAGTATCATTAAAAGAAAACTTAATCTATTCCATTATATTTTACATAACTTAGCTCAGAAAATCCCCTGCCGCCAGCAGTACTGATATTAAACAGACTTCACATGTAACTGATCAATATTAAATTCCTTAAACCTCTATTCTAACCTCAGAAACAAGCTTCATAACTACGTTTACACAGCCCTCTTGCAAATAATCCATCCTTTGTAATCACCATTGATTTCAAGTGTGACAAGGAATTTAATTTTATCAAAAGATGACATTTGCCAAATGCACAAAAAATGAATTTTCCTCTGATTACGGGTTTTGATGATACTGAGTTTATTCTCTGCTCTCCAGCAGCAGAACACTGCCATTAATACTTTAATCAGATCAAAGAATTGGAGATATTAAAAAGAAGAGGACAGGTTCCAAGAAACAGCTAGGATGTGGACTGGATCCACAGAGAGCTACAAGTTGAATTTACATTGCTTATTTCAACAAAGAAATATTAATTTTATGTCTTTGGCTGTGGTCTCATGCAATAACATTTCTGTAAACATTTTAACTTCAGTTTCAATCTAGGAAAGTGAAGTTGACATTCTGGGCATTTGGTGTTTTATACTCTAAGCATTTTGGGGTGCATATTTGGAGTTAATGGGCCATGGTGACTTTTGGCCCGTCCTTCCAACGGGGGACGGCCTTGCTCAGGCTGTATTCCTGGCCTGGAATAACAGGGCGCTTTCAGCCCTGGCTGAGAGTATAATCTTATCCGCTAGGGGGCACTGTCCTTCTTTGAATTGATGTGTAAACATCCAAAATACTGGAGTCTTCTACAGCTCAAAAGAAAACACTCATTTATTCCTCAGAGAACGTCGGAAGCCTTTCCTTTGGAAAACATTTGAAAAGAAAGCCAATATTCCCGGTTAGAAAACAATGTGGGCTGCTAGGATATTTTCTTCAGAGAAACATCATTTTACAGTAATTGAGAGACAGAAAATGCTTTATTTGGCAATATCTGAACCAAACAACGAAAGTTTTAAAATGCTTTTTCATGTTGGGATGCTATCAGATACTTTACTGCACTATTCAGACCTAGGAGAAACGAGCCTTTTTAAACACGCAAAGGCACCACCAGAGTTTAACAGCTAAATCTCACCAGAGTTTAACAAGAATCTCTCCTCACTGTGTCCTGAATCTCTCCTCACTGTGTCCTGAATGCCAGCCTCAATTGCAGCTTCCCTGCTCGGAAGCTCACTTTGAACCAGCAGCACTACCATGACAGAGGTGCCATCTCTTTAATTAACATGGAGCCCACGATATGTGTTGGTTTCTAACTGCAGGGACAAGGGTCCCTGCAAACATAGGTGTCTTTGCCAAGGGCTGGATCTCTGGGAGCTGTATCCAGGAACAGGTACTCTGCAGGCATTTCTGACCCCATCAGACACAGGGACTGAGCAGCTCCCACTTGAGCTGTCCTGGCAGTGGTCACCAGGAGACACCTGCTGCCCGTACCCCAGCCTCATCCTGTGCCCCTTCATTTGTGGATTGTGGATGGCCACCTCCTCACCATACCCACACCTGAAGGGAACAAGTTCCGGTTACTTTACCTTCTTCTTATTCTAATCCCAACCTGGAGGCTCTACCCCATGACTTCATCTAAACCTGTGACCTCCCGAAGACCCAGCCTCCTTGTGAAGTCAGGAGGATGTAAACACGCAGTCCCTGATGGCACCCTGTCAACATTGGCTGCACGTGTATACCACTGTGTGTGCAATAATTACCTTAATCGAAATATGTAAAAATGCTTATGCATTTTATGATCTAAATTTAGAGTGAAAAATCAGTTTGGGCCTAAGTCAAGATAGGAAGAAAATGATCTTGCTCAGCCCTGGTGATCCTTCAATATACACTGCCTCAGGCCAAAACGCTGCCGAGCAAATCTCTGTCCATGCAGGAATTACGGTTCTCTAGGGGTATGGACCTTTGTGAATATGATGGAATCTGTGAATACCTAGAATGTTCTTGGAAGTGGGACCATGCGACAGGAAGTTGAAATGGCATCTGCCTCAGCCTGGGCTATTCCTAAGAGTCAAGTACTGCTCGACCACATGCACAGGCCATTCCAAAGGTGAGCTTCGAGTCCAAGGCCTGGTGACACGGCCCTGGGACCAAGCACTCCAGCCCATGGGTGGCCTTTGTAATAAGGTTTTACTGGAACTCAGCTATTTTTTATGTGTTGTCAATGGCTGCTTGATTCACATCAGCAGAGCAGAGCCAGGGTGGCAGATCCCATATGGCTGGGAGGCCTAAGATATTTACAATATGGCCCTTCACAGAAAAGTTTGCCAACCCTGCCCTGGACCTTCCCTCGCAGACACCCCAACAGAGCATGAAAAATGTTCTCACAAGAGGGGGCAGCATGCCGAGAAGCAGGCCCAGGCCAGCAGAGTGGAGTGGGATGCCTGGTTGGGGTATCTCAGGAGACCACCCAACTCCATGGAGGGAAGGATCTTCTACCATCCCACAGGGCAAGCTGTGCAGGGGCCCAGCCTTGGGAAACTCTGCCCTCTTCCCTGACCCCTCCTCCTGGTGAAGAGGAAAACAGAAGCAAAGAAGGTGAAGTGGAGAGCTTTCAGGAGGCAGGCTCTCTCCCTCACCTGGACTTCTACACAGAAACAGGTGGGGACAAGGGCAAGATGACCGGAGACTGACCAGCAGGCTTCTTCTTATTCTGCATTAGATAGAGAAAATAAGAAATTTTCATATAACAACAATTATAACACCCCCCCCTCAAAAAAAAAAAAAGGAACAGCTATGTTGAGGGCCACAGCCGAGCCCGGATGACGCATGGCATTTTTGCCAGAAGTAGTGGTTGAGAGGTGACGCTAGCGAGCCATTAAGATGATGACTTTTGAGTTCTGGCAGAGTTCCCGTTGAGTTCCGCTTGAGCTCTCGCGGGGATTCCCGGAGAGTTCCCATTGGTTGGGGAATTGACGGAGGAGGGATTTTTCCAGTTGGTGGTTCCTGGAGGAGCCGCATGGGTAGCGTTTGGGAGAATTCCCGGGAGCATGTGTGGAGTGTGCTGGTGGAGTTCAGAAATAAAGTTTGTTCCTGCTTCAGTGGCTCGTGATTTGTGCCCAACCAGACTGCAGCACAGCTAGGCCACAGTACCCCAAATAGTCAGGATAGATTTTTATATCCAAGGTGAAGGAGCCTGCATGGAGGGCAGTGACCACAGACAGTCAGTTGTCTGCTTCAGGCTGAGTGTCTCTGTAGGATTTTACTCAGATACCTAAGTGTTTCCAGGTGATTTCAGGCATCCCTGGAAACCATTCATGGAACTAGAGGACAAATTCTAAGGGGGCCTTCCATACCGGCTCAGCTACAGCAGATCTCTCAGTTCTCAAAGGAACCTTTTGTGTTCTGAGATTCCTAAAAAGCAAATGCATCTTATTAGTCTGCTGTATTTTTGGAAGATGCAGGGAATCTAGAACAAGACCAAAGTGAAAATGCTCTGACAGTGGTGTTATTTAGGTCCCCCCAACTCAACTTCACCCCCTGGTACTCGGCGAGGCCTGCAGCCGAGACCCAGAGCCAGGAAGATGAGTAGGACTGGAGCTCAGCTGCAAAGAAGAGCCTGGCTCTGTGGGGAGGTGGTGAAGAGAGGTGTGGGGGACTCAAGGTAGATACCCTGACCAGTAAAGACAAGTGCAACCGTGCTTTCAAAGGAATGACATCTGCTGTCCTCTTCACCCCCAAGTCTTTATTCCTGCACAATCTTAAATTATTTGATGCACCTACATCATGAACAGGGAACCCCAAATCTGTCTAATACATGGGGGGAAATTAATTTGGTGGCCAGCATAAGATGAATCGGAGCACTAAATAACAAATGCTAAAGGAGCAGCCAGGGGTGATCATAAATGCCCAAGTTCCAGGGAATGGGAACACATAATAAAGAGAAAGGACGAAATAAGATTAAGTTAGATTCTGGAGGAAAATCAAGAGTCAGGGAATGCCTACACACGACAGTGCAGGAGGAGAGGGCAAGACCCTTGGAGAGCAACCAAGAGCTTACAACAGCCTGTTTAACTGGCCCTGGGGGCAGATGAGGTGAGAATGTGTGTGTGTGTGTGTGTGTGAGTGTGTGTGTGCACATTTGACAATGGGAATTCTGTTTGTTAACCAGACAGGAAACTGATAGAGTGAGAGAGTCTCAATACAAGGTGATATAGAGCAACAGCTGACAGCCTCTGCCTTCATTAAATAACCAAACTTTTTGCAGATGAGCTTCCCCGGCTCCTGCTCTCAGCTCAAGAAGTATCAGTGGGCTTAAGTCGAAGTCTCTCCCTGTGTCTCCAGGGTCTGGTTCACAGCAGAGGGTCTTTATGCTAAACTATAATTTCTCAAAGAGGGGAAAACAAAGGCTGACCCCCGGTTTCAGTTTTTAAAATTAAGCTTAACTTCACCACTTTTTAACAAGGGCAGCCCATGCCTTTGCTCCCGAGAGGAACTGTCCTGATCTGACGGGATCCCACATGTGCGCATGAGGAATGAAAATGGTTTGCAAATCAATCCTATTGGCAGAAGAGCTGTTTTCTTCCTTTGAATTAACAGGGTGATGTGGGCATTTTTGTTTACATAATGTTAGACTCTGCCGATATTAAGTACTGAATTAGCAAAGAGAGGCCAGTTTCCTTTGACTTGAACTACACGAGTGCACCTCAGCTGACGGGTGTCTTGACATGCACACAGCACTCGTCCCAGAGGGAAGTCTGCATGGAGCTCCCAGGAGAGCCTCAGTAGCCAAAGTCATTCCATAAAAACAGCACAAGAAACCAATGGTAACATTGTTCTCCTCTTTTCCCCCTAAATAAGAATCACGATTCCCCTCTTTGAAAGTGTCCAAGGATTCTTGACTTGTCCAGTATTGCAGGTCTTGTCTCCCACCACCCCTCACACCTCCCCTGCCTCGGGCTTTATGGAGTGTGCTCACAAATCTGCATAATCATCTCTTCTAATCTCGATGTTTCTCTCAGTTCTTAGAGATGTCAATCCACAGCAAGGGAGCTTCCAAGGGAAGGTAATTTAAACAACATCATCTCATAACTGTCATCTGTCACCTTTCATCTTAAAGAAAAATAAATCAAACATGAAGCTTATGCATAACTCAAATGGCAACGTAACTTCATATTTAAGATATTTAATAAATCTCAGCTTCAGAAACTAGGATCTTCAAGGAGGTAATATAAAAAAACCCCTGCTATTCTTGCGAAGAATATTTCCAAATATTTCAAGTAAATATCTTATAGGATGTGAGTAGAGGGGCACACTACGGGGAGACAAGTCACAGAAACTTTTGCTAGTAGGACTCCTTTCAGATAGAAATGAGGATGAGCCCTGTGCGTTTGCAGAGGTGCAGAGCTTTGGGATAGACTCGAGGTCTTTTGAGCATCCCCAGTGTAACTCCAACAATCCTTCTGAAGGTGACCAAATTAAATCAAAGAAAATAAATCATCACAATTACGTTAGACAAAAATAATTTGAAGAAGAGCTTTGCCTTCAGTGGCACATGCTGCTCTTGGGTTTTATTGTGGTCATTGGTCAGGGACTCCCTAGGTGTAATTTTCTGTAGGACAATTACTCATACGAGAGAGTCATTCTCTAATAAATTGGAAGCAGTAGGTGGAACGACCTGTCAACTGTCTTCTCATTGGTGCAGCCACACTTTTTTTTTTTTTTTTTTTTTTGGAATAATGATGCCAAGTTCAGAAGGAGAGAAGACTCTAGTACCTGACTGCAGGCTACACCACAGGCAGCCACACCTGCCTGTCATCGATCACAGAAGTGGCACGTGGCTCTGCAGACAGGGATAGGAAAATGAAGCCGCAGAGGAGACTGCATCTTCTCAACTCATTCCAGACCAACAGGGTAAACAAGAAGGTGGGGCAAACCCTGTGAGAGGGCATCAGACACCTGCCGGGTTTCTAATCCTGTGGCCACAACCCAACCCATGTGCCTGACCAGGATGTCCCCAGTGGTAATCAGCAAAGACCGTTCTAGAAGATGAAGAACATGGGCAAAGACAGGCAGGCAGCCTCCAGTGGCCCTGCCCAGAAGGGGTGATCACCCCACGTCACTGCACTCACATGCTCTAGGTGAAGGGAGACTCCGGGCTCCAGGAACCGCTCCCTCCTCTTTGGCTTTCCCTGCAGTGACTTTGGGAATTCATTTTTGAACCAAATCCTGCCCAGGACCTCCCACAGCCCAGCTGTGCCCAGCTCAGGGTGGCACCACAAATGAACCCCTCCCCAGCAACTCAGGGGCTGCATCTTTCCCGGGCACCAGCTGTACCAGGAGAGAAGATTGAGGCACGGGACCTGCCAGAGGAGCAGGCTGGGAACAGGCAGGTGTGGCTAGCACATGGGGGCGGGAGGCCCAGGGACACCATCCAACAAAATGCTCTTAAAAGCTTCTCCGTAGGGCTGGGTACAGTGGCACAGGCCTGTAATCCCAGCAGCTTGGGGGGCTGAGGCAGGAGGATCAAGAGTTCAAAGCCAGCCTCAGCAACAGCGAGGTGCTAAGCAACTCAGTGAGAACCCATCTTTAAATGAATACAAAATAGGGCTGGGGATGTGGCTCAGTGGCCGAGTGCCCTGAGTTCAATCCCTGGTAACCCCTCCTCCCTGCAAAATGCTTCTCAGTAGGAAGTCACATGCAAAGGGAACCAATGGCTTCAGAGGAGTAGCTCCCAGACCATCCCTGTAAATATACATAAAGTGTGCACAGATGGAGTGACCAAGGTGCCCAATGATGTTCTCTCTCTCTCACACACACACACACACACAAAACACATACACAGATACACATGGACACTAATGGACACATATCCACTAAACTCTGCTTCAGATACAGAAATTGCAAACACAGAGCTTGACTTGGAAAGATCCTACACAAAAGGTTTCAAATCAGGTTGCTTAAAGACACTCCAACACACTTCCAGATGTGGAAGAGAATGGCTCATGCTGGTGAGGAAGAAGATGTGCATTTTCTAACAGGACCTGGCAGTGTCTTGCTTCTTGAGTGCATAGCATTCCACAGATGGGTGTGGTGTGTGGCTCTGTTTTGCTTTCCTTTCTTCTCCCACTCAATGTTGCCAGTGGCTCTGCTGCGCAAGACATGCCTGCAGCTGGGCTCCCAGATGAATGCCTGGCTGCAGACTGCGGTTGAAGGAACAGCCTGGGAGAGAGAACATCAGAAATGAACAACAGTCCCTGAGGTAAGGTGGAAGAAAATCAGCTCCACACTGAGGCCCACACACAAACTTGAAGCCTGCAGTTGAGACTGCAGAGGTGAGGGCCCACGCAGCCTGCCTGCCCACAGACCCTCCAACCCTAGGAAGGATCCTCCCACTGAGATGCCCAAGACTCAGTGTCCCCTGGCATCTCAGAGCATGTTTATAAATGGAAAACCTTTCCAGAAGTGGAAGGGTTTGTTTCTAAAACCAGATTCCCAGTGGAAGAGAAAGAACCATGTTGAAAGTCCAGAACAGAAAGAAGCCATTCAGCCCAAGTTCCAAGACAGAGCTGAGTTTATTATGCAAAAACTTCAGGGGAAACCTTCACAGCCAGCCGTGAGTTACCTACTAAAATTGAGAGGCAGATAGCACTTCTGGAGTTTCCAGGCACAGGCGGTCACCATGTGGAGGGACAGCACCCTCTGCACTTTAAAAAATGTCCTCTAGTTTTTGGTCTCAATTCTTGCTGCTTCTACAATCTAGCAAGGTAAATGTGTCTGGAGACATTCCTTCTGATGTTCTTGGAAGTCCACGTGAACTGTGAAAAGCTCAAGCAGCAGACGGCTGGTCTACCTTACCCATCCCTGCACGAGGGGCGGACAGACACCTGGACACAGGTAGCTGGTGGATCCTGTCTCCCAGGATGATGTTGCTTACACTTGGCCCACTTCAAGATGGGTGGAAGCTGTCCTCTGTGCGCAGTTTCATTCATTCCTCTTATTCATCTACTTTCTTCTTAACTCCACAGGAGCAATCACTGTAAAATTGAGATAAAGCTTTGACTTTCTGCTAAAGTATGAAAGATAATTCTTAGCAAAATAAAGTTAAGGTTATGGCATTAGACAAAGGGTAAAGTTGATGGCGTGAAGCAATGTCTAACTTGGAAGAGCCAACACTGAGCAGAATCTTAAAGCAGGTGACTGTGATTTATAAAGGCGAATTATCTACATTTACCCCTAAGTTCTCCTTGCTGAGGTTGGCTTTCTTTGTCTCTCCTCCCAACCTTTCTATAAAAGACACCAACAACTGCAACGTGTATTTTTCAAAATGCAATAAAGAAAGAGATATGTCCTATCATATTGTTCTAGATATTTTTGTCAATAAAAAAAATATTACCACTTATGTTGAGATTCATTTAACACCGAGCCTTCAAATTATACCAGAAATCTACTGTCTTGCAGGGGATGAATCATTTTACATGAACTAAGTGGCAGCTAAAAGGATGATAATAATAAATAGGAGGAGAAATAGTAAGACCCAGATAAAAGGCAACAGGAATCACAGAACACAGTCATCATTTGAAATGTCAAGGTAAAACGATTATGTTGTCAGAGAAGCTACATCTCCAGTACTATCATTTCTCCCCCGCTGAGTAGATTCTGTTCAGAAGAGGCAAATCTTACCTATTTTTCAGTCGGGGTCATTAATCTTCACAAGTTAGCAAGTTGGGACCCCAGGATTAATTGCATTAGCTCAGCCCAGGATCCCACACCACCAGAGAAATTCAGAAGGGGACACATATGTCATAAACATGCTCTGGCCTTTGCACCTGAGACAGGGAACAGGTTGCAAAGGTGCCTTTGTTTAGATGAATTCCATTTTCAAATTGAAAGGTAAAGAGAGCAGTGCCTGCCGCAGCCTGGGCTGGGAACAAAGCCACAGGTCTTTACTTCTTGCTTGTTCTTTTAATTTATTTTTCATCAAAAAAAAAAACAAAAAAAAAAAAACAACTTTCATCAAGCTGTGCCCGGCTAAGGAAATAAAGGTAGCTTTGCCATCCTGAATAGACACTGTTGACTCTTTGCCTCTTCCTGTCACTGAGAGAAAGCATCCACAAGGAGAGAATCGCCCAGGGCTGTCCCAGAGCCTGTCAGAGAAGGCAGGGGAGCGAAGAGACTCTCCTGCACTAGCCAGAAGCTACCTATGTGAGTTTAGTTACTCAGACCTTTCCCTGAATTCGGGAGATCCCTGCTTGGTAAAGAGGACAGGCTGTGTGACACAAAGGGTTGCTTCCCTTGTTCCCCAGACGTCACTCACACAGTGGTAAGGTGGCTTATTTTTAAGAGGTCACCACACCAGGACAAGTAGAGATGGTAGAGGAGAAACAGGAACAGCACCTCGGAGTCACTTACCTGTGTGTCCAAGATGCCACACGGCCCACTGTGACCTGCACAACACCCTTCCTGCTTGAGAGCTGGTGGCACCAGGTGGGCGATGGGCAGGTGATCTGAGGTGTCTGACTCCCAGGAAGGAGGCCCAGGCAGGATTCACAGCAGCTGCTGCCTCTCTCCCACTCTAGGTAAAGCCAAGCTTTACAGGTTTGTGTCAGACGCCATGTCCTCAGCCTGGTGGTTCTCAAAAGTGCCTTCGAAGCTGACGATCTCGAGTCACCATATTGAGAGCCTTTCTCTGACTCAGTGGTTTCAAAACTAAGGTCCCGGGGACCACAAGGATTACCAGGAAGCTTGTTAGATACAACAACCCTCAGGCCCCAAGCAGGCCTTTCCCTGGGGACAGGTGGGGGCTCCACAGGTGGGAACTGCATGCCAGCACCTGTGAACTTCCAATCCAGGTGGCCGCTCAGTCTGGAGGAGGAGGTGGGCTTCACCCTGCTGGGCACAATCAGGAACAGACTGAAATGAGAGCCGGCAGGAAGGCACCCTCAGAGGAGCCCTTCCTGTGTCGAGTGTCCACCACACCTGCTGGAAACTGCCTGCTCCCCAGCCTCCCGAGCAGCTTCCGGGGCCTTTTAGTGATAATAATCACAAGTAAATTACAGCCAGGAGCCTATTAGGTCCGAAAAAGTGCCTTTTCAAAATAATGGAAATGGAGTGCAAATTTTCCAGCCCAGTGAGGGAGAGGGCTTCTCCCTCTCTCTCTCTCTCTCTCTCTCTCTCTCTCTCTCTCTCTCTCTCTCTCTCTCTTTAAAGCCAACTTTGAAGAAGTTAGAAAAGCTGAAAAAATAAGAACCCAAAGTTAATGCAAGCACTTTGGCAGCAAGAATCCTAAGGACGAAGCTGTATTTTGCAGGGCACCAAGCAGGTGGTCCTGGGAAAGCCCCCTGCGGGGAGCACCCGGCCCTCAGCTGAGTGTCTTTATGCCAATTGAAGCTGCTGGCACAAGCTGCTCCCGTTCTGCTCTTGCAAGGGGTTACCAGCAGCACATTCAAAGCCCAGTTCAGGCACAATATTTAAAGAGTGGCAGCAAGAGAACCCCTGAGACTAGCAGAGGGAGCAGGTGGCGCTCCTCTCCTTCCCTCCTGCCCTCCTCCACCCGCAGGAGAAGCTGTGGAAGGGCCTCATGGTGCCTTCCAGGTGACAGTCTTGAGTGGGCTTCGAGGAATGGAGTGTTTCAGGTCTGGGTTTATAGACTGCACAGCAAAACCAGCAACTGGGAAGTGAGAATCTGAAAGCCCAAAAGACCATTTGAACATGAACCTCAGAAAATGTGGAAGGGGACGGCATCCGCCTCAGGGGAGGGGACTGGACCCACCTGGCCCAGGCCCCTGCGCCAGGAGCTCCATGCTCAGTCAGGTTGCAGGCGCTGGACACAGGACACAGTGCAGGGCAAAGGACTGCACGCCAAGCTGAAGGGACCTGCTCCTCAAAACAGGACTGTGGGGACTTCTTAGCTTTGTGAGTTTGTCACCGTGAAAGATTCACAATCTTGTCATGATCAGGTCACCTTTAGTTACATATTTAATAAACTACCACCATTTAAAGGATTGATTTCCACCAGATCTGGACAGTCCTCAAGAACTGAGGAATATGGAGTTAGATCTTTTAAAGTTCATTCGTATTGATTAGTTTCCTTTCCTCTTGTCTTTATTTCGTTGTGGTATTTTATAATCCTGGGGTACATGAACTGATATAGGTGGTGACAGTAATTGCTGAAAATCTGAAAGATTATTGGCTTTGAACTGAATGACTGATAAGCTGTAAGTAGTTTGGGGATACTTTTAAAATATCATGCCATGTTTCTAATCCCCACTAAGGAGAATTAATAATTCTCACTGTGAAGATTTTTAATTTTTTTTTAATAATCTGAGCCTTATGATTAGAAAAGAAAGCAGGGGAATCTTAAGATAAAAAAAAATCTATGTATTCAGGGGAAAGAAAAATAAATATTTGTAAGCAAGTCAGCTGAGTCACACAGAAAGAGGCTCAGACCTGGTCATGAATAAATGAGGACAGGGATGTCTAAGTCTCTCTCTCTCTCTCTCTCTCTCTCTCTCTCTCTCTCTCTCTCTCTCTCTCTCCTCTCTCTCTGTGGACACTTTTTTTCTCTCTCCACATGAGCTGCTGGGGAGGCATTGTTCCCAGTTACCTATTCCTGAGGCTGAGCCACCTCTTGAAAGGTCCCTTTGGCCACCCCTGGTGGATGAGAGGGGAGGTCTGGGAGCCTTCTGGGCAACATGGTTTCTCTCTGCTAATGAGGGTGCTAGGAGGGCTCTCCTCTCCCCTCCATCTCCTGTCTGGGGTTTGGGCTTAGGGTAATCCATGGACTCCTACAGAGTATCTGCAACCTTGGGGACACAGGGACAGACTCAGGACTGAGGGTTTGACCACACAAGCCCCAGGGAGGACAGCCAGGTCAGTGGCTGGGGAGGTGAGCACTGCAACCCACACACATTCAATAATGAGCCCTGTGCTCCATCTGTCTGCCTGTCCATCAACCTGGCGACCTCGTGGGCACTCACTGGGTCGTTATCAGGCAGGGGTGGCTTCTCAATCCTCTCACTTTGAGTTGATGATTTCATTCTGACCAGCCTCTCATTTTCAAAGGAACCCTGAATGAGAAGATATCAAGTCTCCTATTTCTCCAACCACATCTCATAAAACTCCAAATAACCACTGGATCTGTTTTCAAAATGTTATCTTAGCCTGCTGCCCACATATTCTGTCCTGAGTTGTGAGGGGCTTGATAGAGAAGAAGGAAAAACTGGGAAGTGGGAAAAAAATGGAGTTCAATGACTAACTGGATACAGTTGTACCTGCAGCCTGATCTTCCTGATGGTTCAGTTACACCAGACAGGGCGCGCTTTCCCCTGGCCCACAAGGAAGATCATCCAAATTGTTTACTTAGAACATAGAGACCTCAGTGGTGGACTCCCCAGAGTCAGAACCATGCATTCACTTGACTTCCCAGGTACTTAAACAAACATGAGAACACTCTGAGGGAAAGAGAAAGGGAGAGAGGGAGGAAGAGAGAGAGAGACAGAGAGAAAGAGAAATGGAGGAAAGCAAGAAGACAGGAGGAGTGTGGGTGTGATAGTGGGGTCAGGGTTTATTTGAAAAGCCATGCTGCAGTCTGACCATCTTCATGACCCCCACCCCCACCCTTTGAGATGGTTCTCATGAGGTGAAACGCCTGGTCTCTGAGGCTGACCTCTCTGAAATGCCACCGCCACTGTCACCAAGACCCAACAGCCGTAACCAGAGTGGTTTTACTTAGATTGTAATTATACAGATCAGTGGGCTTCTGAGACAATCTCTCCAAATCCTGGGCTCTTTTTTCCCGGAATAGAGCCCACAATGACACCAGGAAGCAAACCCACAGCGTGACAAGTTTTTGTTCAAATGCCTGTGGCATGGGGAGCCGGCAGTCTGTCAACAGATGCCCCCCGCACGGTCAGCAAAAGGAGTGAGATTGTCTAGACTGATGGGAGGGACCAGAGGCAGGCAGAGGGGAGGACGGCCTTGGATGCACCAGGAAGCCTCCACTGTGTCACCAAGAGCCCTGCCCTCCCCCACATAACCAACCATATATGGCCAGTTCCCAGTGCCATATAAGCTGTAAGCTGCTGTGGTGAAGGTGGGTGCATTTATTATGCAGATGCATTAAAACTCCTGTCAGGAGACCTCCAAACCAGCTCAGACCCAGTAGGTTTTGTGGAGTCCAGCCTCCTCCTTGCAGACTCCTGGGTCATCCATCTTGCTTTTCCATGGAGTCCATGGATCTTGCATCCCTGGTGCAAATCGTCAGCACCCTCAGCACATCAGTGATCATGCAAGAAGAAGGAAAACAGGGGTTAGGCAGGAAGGGAAACTGCGAGGTCTCAGAAGGGACTCAGGAACACTCTGATAAGGAAGCTTGTCCTAAAATCGCACACTTGAAAAGAATTCTAAAACAATCAATAGTGAATTGGATTTCATACTTCAGGTGACAGATGGATGTCTTCTCTGGATCAAGGTTAGGGCATGTTTACAACATCAGGAAAGTTGACCGACGGGAGACCTCAACCCAGAACAGTGCTTCCTTCTGACCGCCCAGGGCAAGGCAGGAGGGAAAGGTTGGGAGTCTACATGGGAAGGATTTTCAAAAGAAAAAAAAAATCATTAAGTTTTGTCATTCTTTGCTTTTCAAAGAACCAGAGGTCACAACACAAAGTTGGACAAGAAATGAATCAAGAGCGTGTTTTGTCAACTTAAGCAGTACCTGAACTCCTTCTAAGAGGGGAAACGGCAATTTGGAATCCCAAGACCATTTTGCAGGTGGTGACTGGTTCTCCCTGGACATCTTGTCACTGACAGTTAGAACTGGAGTCCTCAGCCACTGAAACTGGAAGACCCAAAGCTGAGGGAGCCTGACTTGCTGGTGGTGAGCTGGGGGACTCAGTTGTTGCTGGACCCCTGTCATGTGGCTGGTCAAAATCCATCAGGTATGTATGCAGGCTGAGGGTTTTGAGACTTTTTTCAAAAGATGCCACAAGTTAATATTTTATATAAAATTTCTGGAATTCTAAATTTTGTAACAAATCTAATTTTTTTATTACATTGTTCTGGCCCAAATCAATACTTCAGATCCAGCTGAATATTGCCTGATTGTACATTATGCCGTACAGCATCTGTGGTCCCAATGGAGTCTTCGATAAAAATGCCAACAGGGCATGAGACCACATGGTTGTGTGGAGTGGGAGAGGGCCCTATGGACTCATGGGCTCAGTATGATAGGATTGTTTATTCATTGCTCAGGTCACCATTCAGGGAGGAGATGGAGGGGATTCCTCTTCAGGAAGTCACTCTGAGACTCCGGCTCTTTCCATCTTGCAGCCTCGTGTATTCCTGATGTTTGTGCTTTGTAACTACATCCTGGCTGAGAACAGAAAGCTGTTAAGACACACAGCTCAACTGCTTCCATGTGTGGATTCTGTTCCTGTTACTCAAATGTCCAGACTTCTTCCATTTTGGAACACTGACATCTTGAATGCTTGGCCTGCAAGTCAATCAGGAGAGGGAAACCATTAACCTACAACTTCAAGGAAATTTGGGAATCAGATGATAAGAAATTGGTACCAGTTTTCCCATATTTCCCTGGCCAGAACAGAACAAGTGGTACCACCCAGCCTGGGAGGGAAGCTGAAATTATAGCCCCACCCTATGTAAATGAGAAAGAGCCAGTTTTTTTTTTTTTTTCACAAACAGAAAGATCAAAGAAGAATGGGTCTTCAATAACTGTGGCAATGCAGCCAAGGTCCTTGACTATCTCTGTCCTTTGACAAGGAAAAAAATAAATTTCAGTTGTGGGACAGGCAGGCACTGTCCTTAAGGGTTTGGTGATCTAATAAAAACTGATACATAATAAAACTTATTAGTGCATCCTCCCCAGCAGCTACAAGGAAACAAGAACTGACTTTCTTGTGGGGAAGAAAAGCACTTGCAGCTGCATGGCCTGCCAGGAACCAAGATGGCTACCCAACAGCAGCCCTGGAGCATCATGGGGATTTGGGCCAGGCTGAACTACTGTAATCCTCAGGATGTAACCATTTAGCAGAACTCTGAGTGACAGCTGCAGGCATGGGCTCTGTAGAGCCTTCACACAAATCCAGACATTTTTTGAATAATGACTTTTCAGTACATTCCGACACAACTTCTCCAACAGAAGGAAAGACAAATTGGTAATTGAGTACAATGTCATATTATGGAGTTAATTTTTTCTAAGTTATAAAAAATGATGAAGGAATCAGAAATTCAAAGAAAGGTGCAAGGAGAAAGTAGTAAATCACTTATACCATCCATAAATATTTTGGTATTTGTGCATTTTATACAAAAATGAAGTTGCCTGTATATATCGTTTAATAATTGTGTTCTTTTTATTATTAATCTATCTTCTCAGGTCCACCAAACAGTAATATAACATCCATTTTATTATTTTCATGGAGAAATCATTTTTATTTTATAAATGTGTCCATTTATTTTTTTCTAATTCATATTGACAGTATTCATGAGACATTTAATCAGTCTCCTATTTAGAGACATTTTCCCTCACTGTAAGAAGTATACTTAAATAATTGCCATACAAATTCCTATTTTTAACATATTTCCAATGAAGCAGAATTACAGGATCAAAAATCACACTTAATTTAAAGCATTCAGATTGCCAAAATTATTTCCTGAAACTCTTACTTCAAATAGAAAGATTTTTAAAAGATGCATTACTTCCAACATTTAAAGATATTATCAATGTGTTTGGCTCAAATTGGTATCTGCTTATGCATTGTATCAGTCGTTAGCGAGATAATACACTTAAAATATATGTTGATTTTTAGTTCAAAGTTTAGAAACTGACTTTGTAATATATTTTATAAATTTTGTAATGATGTGGCTTATCTTTTTTCTGATTAAAATATGATCAGATTGCCATAAATACTCACATGTGGCCCTGGGATGAAGACACATGTAATAATATGTTTTAAAATAGGAAATTAAAGCTCCAAGTGTTTAAATACCTTGTTCAAAATCCTAATAAATTCAGGATCTTTAGGATTAGGGATAAGAACCCAGGACTCTCGCTTCCATCCCTTCTGAAATTCCCACCATAGAGATAAGCTTGGCCAGCGGCAGGGGAGTGGGGACAGGATATCAACCACCCCCACCTCTGAGCAGGACCCTCCACGTGTGCGCGGAGGCAGCAGAGCCTGGGGTGGACTGACTCCTGCCTTCACTCACTTCGTTGGCTGTGCTTCCTCCACATTGAACACGATAATTCTCACTACTCCTTCTGTGACATCCTTGTCTTCCTTGCCTTGAGGATGTCCTGGTGGTTAGGGACATGCATGGAAAAGAAATGTAAATGCTATCAGCAAAAATGACAGCATTATCCTACTGCAAGACACTCTTATTAAAATAAAGAGCTTACCCCTACATAAAAAGGTCTTAAAAGTTTGGAAAGTTCAAAGCCAATATAGAGAATTGGAATTGAATGGTTTCCTCTTAGGGTAATGACTCAGGGTTGCTTCTAACAACCCAAGTGAATTTGCAAATCTTAGAACAAGCTAAGGCATCACAAACTCACCTTCAGAGGCAGAATTTAAAAACTCGTATGAACTCAAAGTCCTGGACGGGACCAGGCACAGAACGTACTCCCCAGGACTCGCATCTTGTAGTGAAAGTACAGGCAGGACCCAAAACCTGTGCCTCTGGCAATGGCATTTCTGCACAAGGCTTTCCTCCATGTCTGAGCAAGTCTCTTTGAAGAACAGAACCAGGCTTCAAATATCACAGGATCTTTTAGAACCTGGTGTCCCGAGTGAGTGTTATTTTTGAATCTAGTTTGTTCCCAGAGAACAAGGTCAGCTCAGGCATCACTCATCGCCCTGAGGATTGCTGGTGAAATTGGAGAGAAAGCCTTCAGCAAGTGACTTAGGAGTGAGTCACTCAGCTCTGAGCACTGCTTCTCTTTCCTCAGGATACACGCGCTTCCTGTGGGGGTGGGGACATTCACCACACCTCCAAGCCTCCTGATCAAGTGCAGATGGCAGGGCTCTGACACTCAGCAGGCCCTTCCAGCAAATTAAAATGAAAATGGACATAAATGATATTACTCACGGTCACATCAAGGGAGTTCATTTTACCTTTATATCTCCATTAGGTGGTGAAATCTGAACAAAAGCAATTAGCTCTGTGAGTTGGGGCTCTATTTTATCAGGCTTTGGTAAATCATGGGTATTTAACTCATATGTGCTCGGTGAATAAATGAAAGGATCAATTTCTCTAACCATTTTAACATATCAATTCTTAAAGTGGACGGATATTCTCCTTTGTCAAGAGAAGCCAGATAATACTATTTCGAGCAATGAAAGCCCTCTTTTTTTTTTTTTCTTAAAATGTCAATCTTTTTTTTTAATTTTAAAAATTTATTTATTTATTTTAACTTGTTATACATGACAGCAGAATGCATCTCAACTCATAGTACACATTCAGAGCACAACTTTTCATGTCTCTCGTTGTACACAAAGTAGAGTCACACCATTTGTGTCTTCATATATCTTCTTGGGGTAGTGATCATTCCACCATCTTTCCTATCCCACTGCCCATTCCTTCCCTGCCCTCCCCTTGTCAATATTTAAAAGAATATTGGGTGGTCCAGATTAAACTCTTTAATAGTCATGTGTAGCCTCTGTGACAGGTGTCTGTCTCTTGTTCCAATGGATTTGGTTTTCTCTATAATAAACAGTCTATCGTATTGTTTTTAATTGTAAATAACCAGGTTTACTCTGGTAAAATAGGGAGGTGTTTATTAAGGAATATCATGAAATTTGCCCAGTTATTGGAAATGAGAAAGGAGATTCTATATTCAGCTTCCAGGAACAGCACTCAGAGGCCTTCAGCTATAGTGTTGGTATGTGGGTCCCACGACATACACATTCAACAAACGTTGAGGTTGAATCTAATCACCAATGTCATGGTATCTGAAGTTGTGGTCCTTGGAGAGGTACTTGGGTCACAAGCATGGATCTTCATGGATGGGATGCACGTTCTCATAATAGAGGCCCCAGGGAGCCCCCTCACCATATGCCATGTGAGGTCAGAACCAGGAAGAAACCCTCCCTGGACATCCCCTCTGCAGACTCTGTGGCCCTGGGTTTTCAGCCTCAGCACTGTGAGGAATCAGTGCCTGTTGTGCAAACCACACAATCTGTGCTGTCTGTCATAGCTGCTTACCAAGGCTAGGACACCTTCCAGGAAATGGCCAGGTAGAGAAGCAGAGGGATTCTGCAGTGTGGAGAAACATGTGAGTCAGCTTGTCAGTACTGGAACAAAATACCTGACAAGAAAAACCTAAAGAAGGAAATGTTTGTTTTGGTTCATGTTTTCAGCGGTTCAGTCCATGGTCAGCCAGCTTCCTGGCTCCAGGCCTGAGGTGATGCAGAACCTCACAGTGGAAGGTGTAGCCGAGGAGAGCAGCTCAGGACATGGCAGCAGAGAGAGAGAGAGAGAGAGAGAGAGAGAGAGAGAAGGGGCTGCAGGAAGAACAACCCTTCCAGTGCAACCCCCCAGTGACCCGTCTCATCAACCCCACCACACCAACCCACAGTCACCACCAGGCATTCCAACTAGCATGGACTGAAGAGGTCACGGCTCTCGTCATCTAACCACTTCACCTCTGAATATCCCTGTGTTAACAGAAGGTTGTAGGGGACACCTCACACCCAAGCCATGATAGGAATAGACTGCCACCACCACTGGACCAGAAATACTGGACTTCTTCAACACCTGTGTCCAGACAGTGGTTCCTGAATCCTCCCCAGCCTGATGCATATATCCATGATCAATTCTTACACAGCAATGTGTGAATGGTGGGCTCTATGGTCCATGTCTAACCCCCATGGCTGTGAGTCTGCTAAGGTACTTCTGTGTTTTTCAATTCATATTATCAAGGCAGGTAGGTTCTCTATGAAGAGAAGTACTAAAATGTGCTTCTTGATAGATCCGTGAAACTCAATTTCCTTCTCCATGAACCTGGACTTGGACTACATATTTCATTCCCATTGCATTCAGGTAGCATCATTCAGGGAAAGTCAGGGTTCCCTGGAACCAGTAGACTATAGAAAGACATTGTGTACACTTCTCCCAAGTTTGGGACATGTACACAGTCTTGTTCCTTTTCTCTCTTCATCTTCTGACCAATAAAGAGGACGTGGCAGTATCACAGAGGGCAGTGGAGCCATAAAGTGGGAGGATCTTGGTGCCCTGAGTGATGCATGGAGCCGAGCATCCGGCCTCCCATGCAGCCAATCAGCCTTTATCTTGACCATGAGCTACTTCTCTGTCTTATTTTACCAGCTGGAATTAAGGGGCTTATCAGTTCCTACAGGCGACATTGAGGGATGATGGCCATGAATAAGACATGCCCTTCCAAAAGAGGAAAATACATGGGTGCTTTAAAGTCCTTCCCTCTAAGAAAGAGAGAAAAACAAAAACAAGAACAAAGAAATCCCAAGACAACGCAACATGAAGCAAAACCAACACAGTCACTCCAGCCATCACTGAAGAGATAATTCCAGCAACCCCCCACACAGGTGTTCCAGCCGTCCAAGTTTAAGACTCATCCTGTCAGCGGCAATGAAGGTGGCTGTGTTACATAGTGTCAATCAGTTAAAATAACACTTTGCAGAACCTGATGAAACCCCAAACTTTAAAACCACACCCCAGCCAACATACCCATAGGAGCCTCATAAACCCTCTCTGCCCAGGAGATGCACCAAACTGATTTGATGGCCTGCTCTCTTCTGTGAGAATTGCATATTTAATAGATTTCTTGCAAAAGAAAATATGTGATTTGTTTGTGTGGATGCTTTGCTCTGTTTTTAGGCCTTGAAGAACAAGTCACTGGTCCTGTTAGTGTGGACTCCAAAATCCTCTCCCACAGATTCTAGCCCTTTGTACCCAACCCTTCCAATTGAAGCTATTAGTTCAATTGTTCTCTGTCTTCCCAATCCCAAGTGCTTATCATCTTTTCACATGCTAAGAAATGTCACAGGAGGTTAAACTCTGTTGATGGTTGTTAACCATTCAATTGATAAAATTTTCTAAAATGGGATCAAATACAAGGCAAAAAACTATTAGATTGGATTGGCTTTGACCTTGTGTTCCCTGATCTCTGTGTGTGGTGGTAAGAGGAGGGAAGTGGTGTTTGGGACTTCTCTGGGTTGCTGTGCGGGTTTGAGGGTTGTGGGTATTGACGATGGGGTGTACCCTGGATCCATCAGTTGCCTGCAGTGAGACCCTGAGGGATCTACACACACTGTACTTTTTGAGCAATAGATTTCAGCTCTTTCCTATAGACGTGAACTGGAGCCTGCTCTGTGCTAAGCACAGGCAGCGAGGAGAGGCTGCCTAGGTGTTGCCCCGCCACAGCACAGTGGGTGGAGAGGGGGGAGGTGCACGTTCTCCAGGGAGGTCCCTCTTCCATTGGGCCCTGCCTTTGATTTTTCAAAGATCAGATTAGACCTGTCTTCAGATAAATATTACATGGGCTCTGGAGGGTTAAAGGCTGGCTGACGTGCTTCCCACCCCAGGAGAATCTGCTTTTCTGGAAAACCATAGACTTGGCATAAAGAAAGTATGAATGGCCACTCAAGGTGGGACCCCAAACATCAGGTGGCGCATGAAGGACGGGGTGGGGGTCCTCGTGTTGAACTGCAGAGGCTGATACATCTGTCAGCTGCTGAATAAGTCCCTAGGCCAGAGACCCTTCTTCATGGGCAGGCGGACTTGAATGAGAGGCTTTCTAAGGGGGTGGGCACGCTCTCAGATGGGAGTGATATAAGGTGATGGACTTCTGAGTTTATCAGACAGCTAAAAAAACAGACTTTCTCTCCTCCCTGGAAAACTCTTACACATGCCTCAAGGCCCGCTCAGTGCTGCCCTCATTAGGGGTTTCCAGATAGAAGGTAAATGTGTGGTCTTGCATGAGTGGATGTGTTGGGTGAGGAGGGCGTGGGAAATTTAGCAAAGATTCCTTTGAAATGAGGGAGGGAGACGGGAAGAAGTTACAGGGGAGATGATGGAAATCCTACATTAAGCAGAGTGATCTGTGCTCAAACACACAGGGGATCTCAGCAATTTTAACATATGCAGGAGGTTCTCCAGTTCAAGGTGCTGGTGTCAGAGAAGTGTCCTGGGCCACTAAGTCCTCCATTAAGTCTCTCAAAAATAGTTTATTGGCTGCTTATATATGCCACACCTTCTGCTAGGAGCTGAAATATAGCAGGTAAAAGTACACAGTCCCCAGTCCCAAAGGAGAGACCGGCCTTGAACAAGCCACACAACTATAGGGAAAAGCACAACCATGAAATAGTTAGAAAACTGCACACATGTGGTACCAAGTGTAGGACTCGACCTGCTTTTCCGAATTGGCAGGTTTCCCTCAGGAGGCAAAGCTTCTGTTGACCCCTGGGGTGCACCAGAGTTGCCAGGCAAGGGTGGAGAGCCCCCAGGCACAGGCTGTGGAGGGGACTGAGGTGGCAGTGCACAGGGGGAGTCCAACTCACCTGTTGCTTTGGTAAACAGTGTCGTAGGTGAGTCTTGTATTCATGCTGCTCCTTTTCTATGTTCCTGGAGAGGAAGGCATGGATGGATGAGTAAAGAAAGCCTGTGAATTTAAAAGGGTTTCTTTGTTGCAGGGCTTTTCAGAGTCTTGGCTATTTTGTTTCCACTCACAAAGCTGCAGGACCTGGAACTGTGGACTGGTTGCAGTTGGCTGTGGGAGATGTGGGTTTGTCCAGGATGCTACTTCACCGCAGGGCAGGGTTCCCACAAACACGTGGGGAGTCTGGTTTACCCCAGCCTCTCCTTTCACCAACAGAGGGAAATGGAGTGCAGAGGCAAGAAAGACACCAGTCCCAGGTCTTCCTTGCAGGATATGAACTAAAAACCTTTGTTGCATTCACTTAAATGCAAGATTTGATTCATTTTTGTTTAGCTACTCATTTTTGTTTAGCTATTTCAGGAGCAGCCACCTCCACCTACTAGGTTCTGTTGCATTAAAACCACAACTCACAACAAAATTAGGGTACATCTCTTATTTGATCCTTGGCAGAATGCCCTGGCAAGGAAGCCATCCTAGGAGCTGGCCATATTCCAGCTCTGGGATTCCACACTGGGGACCCCTGTTCTGAGCAACTTTATACTTCAAAGAAAGCAGCCATCCCTTGATGGCACCTAGAGGTGCCCTGGCATTTGTCCCATGCTAATTAATGCTCTGCCCATACCAAGGTCAATATTCAGTGTCTCCTTTTTGTGTTGGAATAGTAGACAATACACAAGAATTTTTTTTTTTTTTCCTGGTGCAGGAGAGAACAAAAACATGTGAGACCTAAGAATGTTAATTAGAATTTTTCACACAAAGACTCACTGCCGCTGCTCCCTTGGGGCAAAGGGAAGGGAGAGACATTTACAAAAATATAAATAGATAATCCAACATAAGAGTGTTCTATTATTTATAATCTCTGTAATGACACCTTGGATTTAAGAGCTGTAATTAATTATGAGCCGTGATGAATGGTCAAGGAAAAGCCAATGACCATGGCCCTGGTGGTGACAGCCTACTCGGATGTGAGGACATCTTGTCACATTCAGGCTGCTGATTTATTAGGCACTGAGTCTTACCCAATCGATCTTGCAAAGAGAAATTGCTATAAATATAGAACAACTACAAAGAAATCCATCTGGGGTAGTAAAAAGACAGAGGCGATGGCCCCAAATGTAGATTTTCAAGTTTGTTCAGGGAGCTGCTTCCCTGCATGGTGAGCACACTGGGGCCCATCCTGGGCCTGACTTGTCCCCCCAGCCTAGCACAAAGCTGGGCCCAGGGGAGATGCCTTCAATTATTTTGAAATAATTCTTTGAATTAAACAGAGCCAAGTAGGATCTAATTAAGTTTAAAGAAAAAGTCCGGAAAATAAAAGTCCCCCAAACCTAGGTGGAAAGAAATTCTCCCAAATTCTGGAATAATTAAGGCACAATTATTTAGCCCAGAAGCCCAGAGTTGGGAAGGCGTGTGACAGTGCATAGAGAACAGAGAGGGTCAAAGGGACCACACATTCCAGAGAGCTCATGCTCCCTCCAGGATCCAGGGAGCGGGAGTAGGAATGGGTTCTTTTACATCTGATTTTGAAGCACAGAACAAAGATCTGTCCTAGGAGATGCTGCTTCCGTCTTAAAGCTGTAAGGATGCTTCTGAGGACCTTCCTTCCTAACCTGTGAGACTTAGAGACTGGATCATTGCCCTTCATGGGCGAGCTGGTGAGTTTCCCACCTTCCTGGACCACCTAGAATCCAGGCAGTACCCTCTGTTCTTTGAATCCACAAAGGTGGCATCATGGCACCTGGGCACCATGAGACCTGCCCGGTGGAATCCTGTGGATGGCCAGTCTCCAGGACAGGAGTCAGGCTACAGCTGTCCTGGCTGTGGCAGGGGACCACGGACACTGAATGCTCAACACCAGGACTTGCTCCAAGGTGGCACAGCCACAGCACCTCTGGAAAAAGGAGCCCAGTGAGGGACAGGTGATCAGGGCCACAAGACTAAGCTGGCTGGGAGGACTCACACCAAGGGAGGACCCTCTTCTCCCACCTGTGTCCACAGGCCACATCCTCCACCTCCTGGGATAAAGATCAGGGAGTGGGGAGGAAGAAGAGCCTGGGAAGCCATCTTCTCAAAGGAGAAGCAGAGCTGGCGGACCTCTGATGAGGGGTCATCGGCCGCTAGTAATCAGCCATGCCCACTGTCCACGCACGTGCAGCAGACACCATGCAAAGAGGTCCCTGCAAACCCTGAGAAAACAAGCTCCAAACAGACACTCAGTGACACCCAGATGAACAGAACACCCAGGAAACGTAAGGGACCACTCTCCCAAAGGAGTCAGAGGCCACCTCTGCATCAGGTGCTAAAATCGTTGAGAGAGACAGAATGGGGTTAAGGTCAAAGTTAGAATCTAAGATTTTGGCAGATATTGAAAACTTAATTTTGCCTTAGATCATTTAGGTAGTTGTGATGCAATTAAACATGCATTTAAACAGATTCTATCATGGTAATAATAACAAAATAACTATTGCTTGGGTACAGAGAAATACAATCAAACTGTTTGCAAAGTCATTTGCAGGTGGCCCCAATAATCCACAAGTCTCCATGTCAGATTCAAGCCAGTAATCGTCATTAATTATTTTGCAAATTCTATAAAGCCACATTAATTTAGAATCCATTATTTCTGCAGAATGTGTGACATTTATGCTAAGGTGGAATCAACAGCACCTTTGTCTTGTCTGAGATGAAAGGGTTCCCTGTGCTAGGAACAAAGAAGTGGAGGATTTAAACTGAATAAGGATGAAAACATGTTGAAAAATGGCATGTTATTTGTTCATAAATGATAATCATAACTGGAGAAGCAAAAGGTTCTATTAATCCTTCTCCCCAAAAGCATTTTGGGGTTCTCTGCCTGGATAGCATTTATTAAGTCTTAATGCACATTCAGAGTCTTAATGACATCTCAAAGCTCCCAGCATGCATTTCTCTATGCAATTTCCATAATTCAGACTTTTGCTCATTCAAATTGGCCTTCTGATTTCATTAGTCTATATGTTGTACTCACAACCCAATCTCCTGGAAAAGGCAGTTACAGGCACTGTCTGTTGCTGGACAATCCATGGAAGGTCCTTGTTCCCTCCCTTTGGCTTTGTTACCTGGAGCCACACATCTGAGGTTTGTGTGCCTCAGCCTCTTCTTTGGTTAACTGGGAGTGATGATGAGCCTCACCCTTCAGGTTTGTTATGAGAGCTAAACAGCTGATATTAACAAAGAATGTCCCTGTCCATCTTCTCAGGAAGCCCCAATTAAGATCAGCTTTGCTGGGCGCGGTGGTGCATGCCGGTAATCCCAGCAACTCAGGACGCCTAGGAAGGAGGATTGCAAGTTCAAAGCCAGCCTCAGCAACCCTTAGGTAATGTAGTGAGAAACTGTCTCAAAATAAAAAGTGCTGGGGATGTGGCTACGTGGTTAAGCACCCCTGGGTTCAATCCCTAGTACAAAAAAAAAAAATCAACTTCAATGTGTTAGTATCCTTTTTCATCAAAATGTCATGAATGGCCGTACCCCTGGTCTGTCTGCCAAGGAAACATCTTCCAGTGGATCTGCTCTCTAGCATTTGGGGATCGGTGTTCGGGGACTGTACCATTTGCCACTGCTTCTCTAAGAAGTCACCACAAACTCAGTGGCTTTTGCCGTTCAGTTATGGAGGTCAGAGATCCCTAGGCCACAGTGTAGGTAGGGCTCCTCTCTTCTAGAGGCTCCAGGGGAGAGACACTGTGTTTGTCCTACCAGCTTCTAGAACTCAGTGTCCACTGCCAAGTGTCCTTCTCTGATGGGCCCTACTGCCTTCCTGTGAGAAGGACCTTAAATCAGACTGCCCTCCCAGTTGCCTCTGGAAGATCTCCCTGTGGAAAGGTTCTCAACTTAAGCACATGGGCAAAGTCCTATCTCCCATGTCAGGGAGCACAGTCACAGGTTCTGGGGATAGGAAATGGACATCTTCAGGGGACCCTTAAATGACCACTTTCAGTCTTTAGTTTCACTCCTGTCTCCCAACCTGCTCCACCCTCCCCCAGTCTTTCTCTTCTTAGTGAACAGTAGTGTCTTTTAAAGATGTATCTACAATCACAAAAAGATGCCTGTGCTACTGAAAAGCTTCCCAAGTCATATCAGTCTTGATTGGCATTAAAAAAAACAAACTTGCCAATTAAGCAAATACACATTAAAAAAAAAAAGACGACGAACAAGAGGAATAAACAGATGTCTCTCATTAGCAAAATAAGGGATTTTATTTTTACCAACTTTACTTTTCTTTCTTAATGTTCATGCATAAATGAGATCAAATGAAGGCTTGGGCTAAATAATAAAACCTTCAAGCTTCCAGACATAGGGAACAGCAGAGTTGAGACAAAGGGCACAGCAGCAGGCTTCACTCTGGGCAAGACAACAATGGCCCCTATGAACTTGCTCTGGGGTCATGTGACCTTCTGACATCTTATGCATATAAAAGAATTTCCCAAAGGGGGCTCCATGGATTCCCAGGGAAAGCAAGTTACAGCCTTGACCTTGGCCTGACCTTATGGTCACCAAGGTGTCTGCCCCTGGTTCCAGAGCTCATGATTTGCAGTGATGGTCCTCCCAGCCTGGACATAATCCAGGTTTGTGCAGGGGCCACATAGGTGATGGGAAGGGGTGAAGCTGGCTGGGAAACCTCCTCAGGCCCACACTTTTATTTATCATTTAAGTACTTTCCAAAACAAGTCTGGGCTTTCCCACTCCTATAGAAATACCTGGCTCTCTCAGCCTATCTTTGGCTTCCCCATTTTGAATAAAAGCATAATTCTCAAAAATAGTGTAACCTTCCTCTTAACCCTACCCCAAGAAATGAGACCACAAGAAAGCCCAGCTTCTCAGCTCCAGGTAGATGATGGTGGATGGTGGGAGGAGGGACTGGGCATTATGGAAGCTCCCCTTGCAAAGGGCACTTGGGCTTCTCACCCTGCAGTTGGCTGCTGGGTGATAGGAAAGAAGGTAGCAGAGGAGGGCATGGAGAGTCGGGTGGCCATGAGTGTTGGACATTGCGCCCATATGGATGCTAAGTGCTGGCAGTGAAGGACAGGCACATGAGGACCCCCACCACTGCCCCCCCCCATGGAAACCCCTTTCTAGCCAGCCCTTCCTACTTAAAAGAGCTTCCTTCCTCCATTCCGGTGACGGTTCCCTGTGCCCCCTCCCTGCAGCCACACAGAGGAAGCCAGGTCTGTGCTCTGAACTAAGACAGGGCCAGAGGGTCTCCTCTCCTGGGAATCCCTGGGCCAGTCAGGAGTAGGGAGCTGGCGTCTGAGAAAAGGCAGACTTGGGATGGGAGGTGACGTGTGAGAGCCCCAAGCCATGGAGAGGAGAAAAACCAGAGCAGCGGGGAGAGTGGCCGAGAGACGGAAACTAGACATAAATCCCCAGTGACAATGAGGAGCATGATGGGAATTCAACATTAATGATCAGTCAAACTCTCATCTGAGCACCAGGCCTTACTCTTACCTGGTGACACCATCTCTCAGGCTTGTCTTCTTGAAAGAAAGATTTTGGTCAAGAGACTTAGAATAAGCACAAAGTTGATGGAGTGAAATGGAAGCGAGGGCCTCGCTGAGTCCTCCAGATATGGGTTTTCAGTTTGGTCTGGAAACTTCCCTCCTCAGGTGCTGTACACTTGGGCAGTTCCTCCAGGCCTGGGCCTCAGGGGTCTGCAGGTGCTCCAAAAAGGGCCAGGCCTTAGGCTAGTCAAGCTCTTTCCCTCCCTCCCTCCTTCCCTACCTTCCTTCTTCCCTCCCTCCCTCCCTCCCTGCATTGTAATCACATACTAGTGGGACTCAGGATGCAATGACGCTCTAATTTGCACAGGACTTGACCAATCTCGCCCTTTTCAGTTTTACATCCATCTGTGAAGGAGGTGGTTTTATGGTGGGTCTTTCTTGCCACCCGAGGTGGAGTGATCTTCATCACTCAAGATGGAATGAGCCTGATTTTTTCCTCCATCTGTTCTCCTGTTCACGTCTAACTACCTACTTTACATTAAGGCACTAAAGAGTAGGATTTGGTAACAGCAAACACTATATAACCCTCAGTTTACAAATGGAGAACCCGCCACTGAACGACAGGGAGCCCATGCTGTCACCTGCTTAGTGCCACCTCTGTGGCGCATCAACTTTGTTCCTTTAGTATAACTTTTTCTTTTATTTACCAATTTTTTTGGCCTCCTATAATGAGCCGACTGCCCACCATGCTGGAAGCCCTGTAGGTGATCAGATTTTAAACAGTGGAGCCGAGTCTGTTTGTCCAGGGTGGGAGTTTGATATCTGAGTGATGAGCAGCTTCCCAGACAAATAGATGTGTTCACCACATGCTTTATTCAAATGAGGGCTACTCTCCTCTCCACTAGGTTACTTAAGCTGAAAATGACGCTCCTCTCTTCCTCATCCTGTTATTAAATTTCAGTATAACACACAAAGGGCACCCCTGCAGGAGCTGCCCCCACCCCACCGAGCTCCTGCACAAGCTAAGGAGCCGCGATGGAAACTCCTGCTGCCTGACATGGGAGACAGAAAAGCTTCGTTTTCATAAATGACTTTGGGTTAAAATTATTACGTTTCCCAGAACTTCCCCTAGGGGTTCAAACGTGGGAAAAGCGGCATGAAAGGAAAGAGATGCAGCAGAAGTTGAAAAAGAAAGGGCAGGAGTCTGACTAATGTCATTAATTTTTCATCTCATAATAAGGATGAGGCATTTTTAAAATAATCTAACAAGTCCGAGAAGCTGCACAAATGAATGAGAGTTGCAGTTCTAACTGTACCCGGGTCCCATGCAGGACACTGGGGGACTGTGGCCACGCGGCGTGAGGCACAGGCAGCCCCTCCCCAGCCCCCAATGTTGGCCTTTCTTCCAGAGAGCTCTTTTGTTAGGAAAGAGTTTACAGGATAATTAAATGACCAGAGGAAGTGTATCTAAGGTAAAGCTGCATCATGCCCGGGCTGTATATGTTCAACTTATTTTTTTTTTTAGAGAGAGAGAATTTTTTAATATTTATTTTTTAGTTTTTTGGCGGGCACAACATCTTTGTTTGTATGTGGTGCTAAGGATCAAACCCAGGTCCCACGCATGCCAGGCGAGCGCGCTACCGCTTGAGCCACATCCCCAGCCCTATATGTTCAACTTATACAAAGGCAAGACTTAATGATGTCTGCTCCCCAAAAGCCAACTAACTTGTGTTCTCAGAAATAATATTTTAATGTTTTATAGTAGGATCATGTTGGTCAAAGATCACATCTGGGCACTTGGCAGAGCCTCCATTTCGTTGTCAGGGACATTTGCCCTCATCTGAGGGAGAACCTGGTTCCCTGGGAAATGAGAGTGAGGGTCCACTGTCCCCAAGACTCTGCTCTATGAGGCTCAAGGCTCACAGTACTATGGAGAGGGACACAGTTTTATCTTCTGTGACAATTCAAGACTTAAAAAAGAAATCATAGTAAATTTGACGCCCAATTACCTTTTCATTCCTCTTATTACATTAACTAAAGTCTCAGTTCGATACTGATACCTCCTTAGCACCTCTGTAACAACACTCTCTGGCAACCAAACACCAGATTTGGTTACACTAACTACATAGAACTAGAACTTAGTAGCATTGCTTATGCTCATTGGGTATTGGGAGAGGAGTGATCTTTTCCAGGTCAACTGGTCATATTTATATTTCCATAAGATGTACAACTTTTGCTTTACATGTATATGTACATGAATTACGCACTCACATAACGCCATGTTCCCCTTGTACTCACTTTCCTTTATGCAATAGATTTGGCAATTCGTCCACATCGCATCCCCTTCAGTCATTCTCTTTGCTGTGCAGAATCCCCCTAAGTGAACAGACCACAGATGATTCACTTCTTCTATGGTGGATGGGCCTTTGATGCTTCCCTATTAGGGAAAGGCAAGAATGCCCTGGTTGGGGTGCGTGACCCAGAGAACGTCTCTGGGGAGCATTTGTGCACTTTGGGGTGCATGTGCACTTAGGGATAGAGTTGCTGAGTCATGGGGTGCACACATGTGTGGCACCAATGGATGTCTCCAGAGTCAAGGGGGCTGTTCCCATTCACTCTCCATCATGGATGCGAGGAGTCTGCAGCTCTATGTCCTGGCCAGCCCTTCCCACATGCCTGTATTCCCAGTTCCATAATTTTCATGGGTATTGCTTTGCATTCTCCTGGGGACAGTTGAGAGCCACCCTTGTGTTCTTGGTCACTTACCTACTTTGGTGAGGTGGCCATTAAGTCATTGGCTCATTTTCCCTTTGGGTTTCCTGTTATTTCTGGAAGAAGCTTGTGTCCTTATAACCCCATCTGTGTCCAGAAGATCTGGAAACACACATGATCAAAAGGGGACATCAGGGCGTCACATCGAGCACTGGTAGTGTTCTGCATTTTTTATAGGAATGTGCAGAATTTGCGAAATTCAAGCTGTACACATTTTCTGCATAAACTTAAAAATGTGAAGGAAAGATGCAATTACCAAAAAAATTAGAAAATCACAGAAGGGGGTGTTCACAGTAAGTCCAAACTTGCATGGGTGACTACGAGAGGGGCAGTGGTGAAGGCATCAGCTGGTGCAGCTGGAGGACCAGAGCCTGCTGGAGAGCCTGAGCTCGTGGTGAGCAGCACCTTGGCCCTGGTGTTCGGGAGGGATTGGTACTAGTGTCCCTGGGGATGCTAAGATTTAGGATGCTCAGGTCCCTAAGATGGAAATAATCACCAGAGGAGAAGGAGAAGGTGAAGAGAAACTCTGTGGATTCTCCCTGTCACATCTTCCCACTTTCCACTGATGACCCTGACATCTCTCCAGCACGGGGATGGAAGCCTGGGAAACAGAGTCAGCGAGAACCAGCCCTTTCACCTGGGCCAGAGCAGAGGAGCAGGGGATGGGTCTGAGAACAGCACGTGGGAAACCCAAAGATCGGCCATTGGCTTCTGTCCACCGGCATGTGAGTTTGAAGCCACTAGCTTCTTTCCCAATTCTAGGTTGGGCTCCCACTGCACAGAGTAGGGTGGGTATGCAGCCCCATCCCATGGAAGGGATATCCACTCCCTCCTTCCCTGATATTTCTAGGCTGTAAAATGTCTCTGGAGTGTGTCAGGAGTGGTCAGATGCAGGAAGGACAGGTGAACACAGGGAGGTGATTCAGGTGACTGTGATGCTGTAGCCAAGACCCACCTCAGCTTACATCACAGCCCCGTGGGAAAGCAAGGCTGGGCCCAGGTGTGCAGGGAGCCCTCCCAGGTGCGCTGCAGGGCCTCTCATCATCAGTCTCCCAGTCGGTGGGCCCAGGCTAGGCTGCTGGCACTCCTGAGCTGATAGTGGTGGTGGATGACCCCACTGAGTGCACTTCTCCCACTTAAATGTGAGGGTTAAGAACTTCAAATCTCAAAACAAAACACTTAAAAAAAAACACATTAAGAGTGAAGACAACCTTCTAGTTATTTATCTTTACCAGGGTATCCGTTCTCTCCAAGTTACATGAGAGATAATTTGAGCATGGGAGAAAGAATTGGTCAGCCTGAGTGGGGCCCCCAGGATCAGAGCCAGGTCGACACCCGTGGCCTTTCCTTTAGCCCCATAAACCACAAGAACCTTTATGATGTTTCCCAGGCAATAGCCTTTATTTTGCTTTTTTGTGTACATTGAATATACACTCATGGCAGCTACTACTAGATAAAGAATTCAACTAAGAATAGACTCCAGGGCGCTAGTGGTACATTGTAGAAGAGAGTGCTGTGCTGGGGCACCCTGAGGGAGGGGAAGAAGGGGACCCCCTGTAGTAAGGGAATTCCCTGGATTGGAGTCCCATTCCATCTGTCTTCTGTTTTCTCTCCTGGTGCTGGGGATTGAACCCAGATGTGCTAGGCATACTACATCCCCAACCCTTATATATTTTTAAATTTAAAAGTCCCTGTCTCCACTTTTTGTGACTCAGAGATTCATGACATGTGAGTCCACTGGACCCACCTGCACGTGTTCCCCTCCTTGCCCCTCTTAGGCAAAATACTGGTTTCCGTTCAACTCATGGGTGGCTGGACAGATGGGAGGCGGCTGTCCAGGTGCCCAGGGAAATGCAGCTGAGGATGTGGAGGGAAACTTCACTGGAAGTATTTGTAATTCTCCGTAAATGTCCTCTGAGGGCCTCCCAGGAACATTGTGTGGGTCTGCTAACTCCCTCTCCAACCACACAGAGCAAGTGATGGAAATTTTATCTTCAGTCATAAATTAACTTGGGGAATTTGGAGATATCCCAGAATATCTGTGAGTTGGAGAGGTCTATGAATTTCAATCTGTTGATATTCACAAATAATCATGAAACATTAGAATACTCAGCCTTCGGAGCCCAGGACATCTGGTCCACCTGTCCTCTTCTGGCTTGGCCCTGGCTCATGTCCCCTGGTGCCACAGGCAGGAGTCTTGCGGATCCCGGAGGGCAGTGAGCCTTCTGCCCAAGCTGGACTCATTGAACTCAATCAAAGGAGCTGTTGTTCTGAGCCCGAAACATCTCTGCCTCATTTCCTCCCTTAGCTTCTTCTATTACACAAGTATAATATTCATTTCCAGCTCTGAGTGGCAGATTCCTCCCAGCACTAGAAATGAGATAGAAGAAAGGAGAGGATTCTGCCTGGCACCCCCTGGATGTCCCTTCTCATTTTACGGGCCTCAGAGCAAACACCTCAGGTGGCTGGTGGTTCAGTTCTCACCAACCCAATCAATGGCAAATGGTGGCACTCCTGTCCCAGGACATTCTCACTTAGCACAGGTTTCTTTTGTAATGTTTATTGCCCCATTCCTTGTGCCCTGGATACACTGAATAGGGACCTTGAAGGATGGGGGATTCCTTAGGCACCCCCTATGAGCACACAGGGCTTGTACACCCAGGGTGGCTGAGGGGGACAGTAACAATGGCAAGGCAAACGGAGCCCCTGACAGAAGAAGGATGTTCAGGTCCCTTCTGTAGCACCCCTGGGCACACCTACATCTCCTAATGACTTTATCCCTGTAAGGAGCAGGTCACCTGGAGCAGGGCACCCCAGAGCTGAGACTGGGCATGTACTCCTCACTGATGTGAGCCCCGGCCCCAACGGTCTCAGCACATCTAGCTAACTGCCATTGAAGAGCAGCAGTGTAAAGAAGGAGAACCTTGGGATGCTGGGCATCTGGCCCTCCCACCACACGCAGCCCCTGAACCTGGACATTGTCTCTAACTATCACACCTACCCAAGCACTGCTGTGAGGTTTCCCTGCGTCCAGGGAAAACTGTGGCCTCCAGAATATAATTTCAGGGGAAAAATAAGGAAGGAAAAAGAAACAATGACTTATGTGGTTGTGTCTCCTCCTTCTCCTCCATCATCTCCCCCCATCCAGGCCCCCATCTACCTGAGATCAGAGAGCAGTATCCCCCTGAGCAGTCCTCAGCTGGCTTTCTGAACAGTGACCACCCATAAAAACGTCATGCAGTCTGTTTCCCTGGGGAAGTTGGGTCCACCCTAAGCCCTCCCCCTATGCAGTGGGAAGGCCCCAGCCACCACCTACACCTGGCTGTGGAGAGTGATGATCACACACAGGAGTCCTTGCTCTCTGCCTTTCAGCCTGCTTAGCTGCCACAGCAATGCCCAGACCAGATAACTTAAGAGAAAGGTCTTTCTTGCAGCTCTGGGGGCTGAAGTCCAAGACCTGGGTGCCTGCACTGTCAGGCTCTAGTGAGCACCTCTTCCTAGTTTGCAGGTGGCAGCCTTCCTGCTGCGTCCTCGCACAGAGGACAAAGAGACAGAGCAAGCTGTCCCTTCTTAGAAGGGCAGGAATCCTGCCACACAGTCACCACACTTATGACTTCATCTTAACTTAATCACTTCCTAGAAGTCCCATCTCTGAATACCACCGCATTTGGAAGCAGGACTTGAATACACAAATATCAAGGAGGGCACAGCTCAAACAATAGCTGTTGCAGCCCCAGGTACTGGCATGTGGCAGGTCATTCAATAATCCATGAATGAATGAAAGAAAGAGAGACAGTCCCTAACTTGCTTTTCCTCTTTTGTTGGGACAAGCACATCTGTGTTAGGTCATTTTTTTTTTAGCTAATTTTGTCCCACCAATACTCCCTTATAAACCCAGAGACTACTTTACAGAAATCCCTTAAATGGCAGGAAATCTAATGAGATGTCTAAGACAAAGCAAAATGATAACCATCCTCATGGAGACCATGCAGGTAGAAGGGCAGATATGTGGACTTCCAGTCCTCTCCAAAGCCCAAGGCAGCTGGTGAGATGGCTCTGGGAGCTGGGGCTTTCCACTGCTAACTCCTCAAGTCAGGGGTGATGGTTCCTCAGACCCCCTGCAGTTCCCAGACCTTCCCTCTCTAGCACACTGTGGTCTAACTCCAGCGTTAACCTGGTGTGACTTCAAACACCTGTAATGACTGCGATGACTCCCTTTCCTTGATGGAACCCAGGCAGATGCTCCACCCCAAGGGACACGTTTTGTATATGTTATGTAACATGTTTGTTCTACTGGGGTCTCCTCCCAAAATAGTCTAACCTCGACCTGTCTGCCGGGACTAGCTGTGGTGCTAAGGTATGAACTGCTATTTGTATGAATCAGTGGGAGTAAGACTGTGTCAGTGGAAAGCACTGGATGAGCAAAGATAAGCACTGGGAATAAGACCGGACAACAGACTTCACTGTGCACACCTGTAGATGGAAGGTGTGGACGCCTCTATCAACAGTCCCCTAGACCAAAAGCATGTGCAGTATTGAATTTAAATGTCTGAAGGTGCATTCAGAACTGCTTTAGCTGTCAAAAGCCTAGACCCTTGCCAACTTTTGGATCCTCCTTCACAGAATGACCTTAAAGGAAGGATGGAGGAGGGGGTCCTAGCTGGAGCCCTCTTACACTACAGTTATTGCCAAAGAGGAAAACGTTGCCCAGAAGGCCATGGAAGATACGCCCTCATGTCTGATTGGCCAAAATGAATCGCATGCCCCATTCCTTGGCCATTTAACAGCAAGGGAGTAGTGTGATGTCACTTGGATGAGGCCAATCGCAGCCATCCCCTGGAGCGCCAGCAAGGCTGATGCTGCCCGTCACTGCAGGCTTCAACCTGCTTACCTGCAAAGGGGACAGCACTACACTGGGGCTCAGGTGATAGAAACACTGGAGCTTAACCAGCTCCAAGTCACATGGTGACGGTGACAGCTCTTCCCATTGCACAGGCCTTTGTGTTCTTCTGCCCCACCAAGAAGTAATCAGATGATTTTCTATCTGCAAAGCCTCCTGATCCTCCCTTCTGACATAAAGGAAGCAGAACTCTGGTGTGAAGCTGGAGGCAGCCAGGTAATGGTATTTCATGTTCATCTATTGCCTTTATCTATTTTTACATATTAAAGTGGTTAGCTCACATTAATTATGCAGATGAACTGGCTTCTCTGAGACACTCTGCACATGCGCACCTCCTGCTTTGTTCAATGGATGGCATTCATTTCCATAATTACACCCTATTCTTGACAAGTGATAATGGCTTCCCATTTATACTATTGATGTAGTTTAAGATGTCTTTTTTGAATAAATTTAAGTAAAATAAGACTTTTAGAATAAATATTAAGGAGATAATAGTACAATTATGGTAATTGTGGAGAAAATTATAAGAATGTTCAATTAAAGACTGGGACTAGGAAAAGGCTATCTGAGGAAGAGTGGGAGAGAAGGTTCTGGATGGTCCTGGACTTATGGTGTGAGTAGACCTAAAGGACAGCTGGAAACTGTCTCTGATTAATTTCTAGAGCAAAGAATATGAAAAAAAAACAAGCCTTGTTCTGGTCTTTCTTCCCTCAAACAGCATTTTGACACTCCACTATGGATCCCCCAACACAAAATTTGTTGTGATTTAAAACATCAAAATATTGGGTTTTTTCAAAATTTATTTGATCCAACATTGGCAGTTTCTGTTAACGGCTGCCACTATGGCAGGATTCTGACAACAGCCTGACATGCTCCAAGTCCTATCAACCATCTATTGATTTCTTGTTTTCAAATTTGGAATGACAGATGAATCCACAGGCTGATCTTTGTGTGTATACAACCTGTGCCTCTGCAGACATACACAAACACGCGATTTTAATCATATTTCTTTAACTTTGATTCTTCCAAACAAAATCTGTAAAATCCATGGGCATCCCCAGTATCTCCTGCCCAGGAAAGCCTTCTGCTTTTCACACTGTGGAACTGAAACAGGCCTGGAGGCATATAGAAGTTGGCTCTGGATAGGATCATGCTTACAGTGTTTCCACTGGCAATGTGTGACAGCACCCCTGTAATGCCCAGTCTCACTTGGGGATGATGAGTTTTACCACCGACAGTCCCCCTTCCCTGTGACCAAGGGCATCACAGCGTGGAGACCAGCACCCCTGGTCTGGAGCTGGCCCAGATGCCTCCTTGCCCTGGGTAGAGGCTTCCCAGCAGAAAGGGCTGATCCATGCAGAAGGGGCTCAGCACCACCAGCACCTGGAGAAATGTAATTCCGGTGGCCAAGGGCGCTCTATGCATGTCTTTAAGTCTTTCTTTCTTAGTCAAAAACAGCTTCCTGGGCTTCAGACATCAAATCCATTGTCTCCCAACCTCGAAAAGAGTGTGCCTAGAAAAGGTGAAAGGAACATTTTCTGGAAAGACCTGTCTTGCTTTTCTTGCAGGCTTTTTCTTTCTCCTGGTTGTCTGTGTCGCCTTCTCTATGTCTGTTTTAATTTTGTTTTTTCTTATGATTGTTTTTGTCTGTTTTCCTTCCAAAAGTGCCATCTGTGACTTCTTCTTTTACCTCATTGGTCAGTACCAGGTCACATGCCTGCTTTTAGGCCAATCCCAGAAAATGGGCATGTGTACCACATGTCTGGCTCCAACCAAACAGGTGTCACCTCTTGGGGCTGTTTGTTTGCACTTTATTTTCCATTTACGAGGATGATAGAAAGCAGAAGAGCCACTGACAGAGTCTCAGGTAGGATCCTTGAAGGCCGACTCCTAGTTCTTGGCCGATTTCTGCAGGAAGAGTGAGTCTGTTAGAGCAGAATGCAGGACAAAGGAGAGAGAGAAGACACTTAGAGCTGCCCTTAGCTCTTCTGCATCTCCACCAAAGGCCACTCAGCCCAGGCCAGATAGAGAAGCAGCTCTGCTTAGTGCATAATTATGTACCTTAGGGATGGCCATTGCTGTGCAGGTGCCCCAGTTAACCTGCCCCCAGGGCAAATGACAGCTCAGTGCTCCTGTTTGGCATGAGATCCTGATGCAAAGCTCCCCCCCCTTTTTTCTCTTTGGTGAACAGGAGCGCTCACTGGCCATCCAAACCCAGCTCAGAGCACCCTTTCCCTGTCTGTTCACTTTCATTATTTCAGTGAAACCTGTGTTGAGAATTGAGATTAGAGGTGTAATGAGATTCCCTGCCATTCTAATTGATGAAACATGAATTCTCTATTAGTTGTAATTTGAATTATTAAAAATTTGAAATCAAATATAGAATAATAACTCAAATATGGTGCTTATTATGTCTCAAAGAAAATTAAAAACATCACACCACATTAATTTTTAACAAACCTGTTTAATGACTAGATAATGTGAAATTGTCTCTATCTTATCAGATCAATGTAAGGGCAACATAATTAAACAGGACTTGTTTATTTACACCTTGGAATTGTGGTACTTCTATGCTTTTTACATTTTATCTATGAATTTGAAAATATTTTCTTTCTTATGAGATATTTTCTTGATTTATATCTTATGAAAATTAGTATTAATTTCAAATGAGGGGCATCTGAATTAGCAAAATGTGTGGATCATAAAGGAATTTTGGGGAGCAAATGAATCTGTAATCAAGTCTAGGTGTGTATCAAACTCTGTCTGGTGATTCCTCAACTATTCTACATTTTATTTCTGGTAGAACTCACCAGCTGAATAGGCTTTCCGAATTCCTTGGTCAATGCCTATGACAGATGCATCATCAAAGGTACCTGTGGGGAAATTTCATGGGCACTTCTATGTTGTTTCATAATTCATGAGAGATACGTGTAGAAATCCGACTTTGTCCTTCTTTTAAATGTGCTTGTATGCGGATACGGTGCTGGGAGCTCTGGCAGCCATTTGGGGGCAAGGACCAAGCCAGTAAAGGACCATAGCTAAAGAATATGGAACAGAAGGACGGAAAAGCCTGGGTGCCTGAAGACATTGCAGAGCTTCTGGAAGAAATCCACAGTCAGACGGCTTTAAATGTCTTGTCGTCTGAGGTCATAGAACCCTGTTTTGTGAATCCTTCTATCAGAAGAGCTGTTTCTTAGCATTAATACTCAGTTCCACTGGAGGACTTCCAATGCACCTGAGTTCTGAAGGTGAAATTCCAAGTACCGTCGTATGCAGGTGTGGAACATATTTTGAGTTTCCATGCAGCTTCCCTAGAGACCTTAAAAATTGAAGAGGAATTTTAACAAATAGATATGTAGAGTATCTCCTCCGGCTTCAGCACCAAGGTGACTGTAGACCAACTGTGCTCTCCTTGCCTGGGTAAAGTCCACCACTGGTGTCTCAAACCAACCTCATGAGTAAGTATGGAGGTTCCTCGCCCTTTTCAGGCACGTGCAACCTTGATTACTTCAGGGCGTTTCCTGCATCCCGCATTACCCATTCTATTCACCACATCAGAGGTCTGACCTGGCTGTGTGAGGCCCACAGTTTCAATAAGGAGAGGCTGATGAGTATAGTCAAAACCATAGGGATCTGCTACTGAGTCATGGGAATGAGACATCTGGCCTATTTTTTCTATTTCCAGTGAAAAGCACAACTTCCACAATATTTTGGAATCTCCCATTAGAAAAATATTTTAAAAAATGCATTTCTTATTGTCAGTTTTGAAAGTGGCCTGCAAACAAACCCAAAACTCCTTTAGCAAACTGAAAATATAAAAATCATATTCTAGTTCTAATATACCCATTCTTCCCCCAAGAAAACAAAACTTTTTTTAAAAAAAAGGCTGAAACGGAGCTTTCTCAATATTTTCCATGATTTCACTGAGCTTATAAAATGTAGAGATTTTATTAAACTGTAGACCATGGCAGACAAAGTATAATTTAGGGAGATTAAATGAGCCTGATGTTATATGCCTCTAGTATTTAAGGCATTGAGAAATATCGAAGTAATTGGAAAATGATGTCTTGTGGACACCAGGCTATTTTTCAGCTGAGCAGCTAATAATAAGTCTTTACAATGTTCCAGATGTGTGTGTTTTCCTCTAATAATGGGGAGTTAAAAATAACACTTCTAATCCTTCCTCCAAATGATGAGGGGCAGTCCCACTGCCACCAGGCCAGTCACCGGAGGGAGTGCCGTGGGTGTCTCTGAGCAGCTCCACAATAAAATAAATACGCAGGCTCATCACATTATTCAAATGAAATCTTAATTACTCCAGAACTTGCTCCAAACTTTTCCAAGTGAGCTCTTGATAATGAGCTCCTGGGCTCTTGTCTCCCTGTTCACGCCTTCCTTGCTAAATGGGCTGCAACTGGATGCGCTGCTTGCTGGAATGTTGATCAGTCCTGAGTCGATTTTCCATTCAGGGCCTGGGGACCTCTGGGCTCAGCTACTTTCCCTGCTCTCCTTCCCCCTCCTTTTTCTGGGTGCTTCTGAGCTGTGTCCAAGGTTTTTGTGCCACATGTGATTGACCTTAAGGTTTTTGTTACTTGGCAGGAGTGGAAATGACCCCGTCCCTTCCTCCAGCAAAAGTGCAGCAACTCTCCTCCCCTGCCCTAAGGGGGGTCTGCCTCTGGCTGGGATCCTGCTGTGGGAGTATATTTGGATTCTTCTCTTCTCCAACCTTCAATCATTTAGCTCTTTGTTGGCCCCTAGGCAGGGAGCTGAGGGGCAGTAGGGTGGTGGGAGGTTGTACTTAAAAGCAGTGGGGTGGCACAGAGTGCCGCAGTCTGGCTGGGCACAAAATCACGAGCCACTCAAGCAGGAACAAACTTTATTTCCAAAACTCCCACGAACGTCACGCACGCGGCCTTCTCCCGGGACACACCCCACAAACAGGAAATCCCTCCTCCGGAAATCCGTCCTACCGCACTTCCCCAACCAATGGGAACTCTCCGGGAGTCCTGGGGAGAGCTCCAAAGTAACAGGCCAAGGTGGACAGCAGGGGTCTAATATCCAATTGAATACACATCTTAACATAACCATTATCATCTCAATGGCTTGCTGGTGTCAACTTTCAACCAAAAATGCCATGCGTCATTCCTACTCGGCTATGGCTCTCAGCAACAGAGAAGGAAGCCATGGCCCTGCACTACTTTTCATAGCTGAAGCAGCCTCATCCTCCTGTCTAAAGGGCAGAGATGTGACCTGCATTTGGGGTCACTGGGATGAGCCCTGGGCTGGGAGGAAGACTTGGATCCTAGTCGAAGTTCTGCCAACCCACTGGGTGGCGGGCAGGTTCTAGGAGCCAGCGTTCCCACTGCAGAATGAAACAATGATATTATGACTTCCTTGAAACGAGAAAATACAGGACATGGAAAACACTGCACATGTTAAGAAGAACCTGCAAGTTCAAGTGGACCTCTGCCCTGCCAATAGTGAGGTCACACCTCGAGGACAGGCCAAGCCCTCCCTGAGAGAAGAACAAGTAGATCAGGGTTTCTGGCTGAGCTTTGTCCCTGGAACAATGCATCTCCAAACTGCTCCCCACCAGTGACAGGGAGGGCAAGAGCACCCTCCCTGTGACACAGGAAAGAAAACTAATTCTCTTTTCTCTTCTGGGTCCCTCTCCAGTTTACTCAGTGGGGAACTCTACTCTGCCCTGACATAAATGAGATTCCCTTCTCATGGTTGAATAATTGACCACTGTGGAGTAAACAATTCCCTTTGGAGGAGGCAGGTCTGTCCTTTGCCCTCATACCTGGGAGGCAGCCCCTGAAGTGAGATTTCTATCTCAGGAGTGATCAGAGTATCTTGGTTTTTTATATTGGCCCATTGGACCCTCTGATAGATTGTGCTGCCGAGTTGACTCATGGCAGGGCTAGGCCAAGCCAAAAAGGCCAGTGCTTAAAGGTTTGGGATTTGGAGCTAGGTGACAGCACCGCAGCTCCCTGCAGGGGAGGTGCTGGGAGCTGAGTTCCTTCCCAGTTCACTGAGGCATGCAGACAAAATGAAGCCCCAGGAGAATCTCTGGACCAGAGGCTCCGGTGAGCTTCCCGGCTGACAATGGCCTCTGTGTATGGTCACATGCCAGAGCTGGCAGGGGGGACCCTGTCCAGGGCTCCAGGGGGCACAACATGAACTTCCCTATAGAGCCCTTCCTACGTGTCTGTTCCTTGGCAGGTTCTGCTTTGCATCATTTGCTCTGATCAAACAGCTCCCGGGACTAGCACCTTTCCCGAGAACTAAGCATCTCTCCAGTGAGGGTTCAAAACTGAGAGTGGTTCATGGGCAGCTGGTGTCTGAAGTGTCTTTGGGGACAGGCCCCTCGACCGTGATGCTTGCCTGTCTCTTTATTCCCATCCACGACCAGCGTCTCCCTGGGAGTTGCAATCAGCCTGGTGCTTCTGATTTCACAGCACCCTTCCCCCTGAACTGCCTCGCTCTGCCTCTAGGCCAGACCCTGTAGTGGGAGGACTTCTTGATTCTTCTCTTTTCTCGCCCATGGCCTTTTAGACATTTGTTGACCTCTAGAATGTGTGCAGGAAATTGAGGGGAGGACTTCCTTAAGCTGTTAACTTGGTTGAAGAGTATCAAGCTCTAAGAACCTAGCACATTTGACCCTGCAGCTTGGTGTCCTCAAAGTTCTCTGCTAGGCCAGGCTCGTCTCCTGCAGTTGCGGGGGCTGAGAGGACAAGTTCCTGGTGGACCGGCAGCCGCGAGCGCCTCCTTTGCCCATTGCACGGACTTCTGCCTCAGTTTCCTTCCTCTGAGCCTGCCTCCCTGCACAACTTTCCTCAGCAAGGCCCAGGGGAACGCTCCTAAAATTCACTCAAACCCACATCTTCCCAGGAGCTCTGAGTGAGTCCACTTGCTCCGAGACAGTGGTCTAGCTGGAGTCCATGATAGACACACACATGAACTTGTGGGAATGCATCATGCTGTTTAAACACGTGCAAGAGACCAGTAAGGTGCCAGCATTGACTCCCCATTGCTAGGGTGTGACACTTCTTCCCCTTGAGAGCCTGGGCCCCCCACACTGTAGTACATGCAGGAACTGGCTTGTCCTCCCGGTGCTTCCTGGGCTGGATTCCCTTGTTCAGTGTTTAACTCTTCTCTTCCAGCACCCACCTTCCCTCTGTCTTGGGGCTTGACCACATCTCCAAAGACATGCAGGCTTGTAGAGACATCCCCCAAAGGAGGGCTGGCTCCTTAATTTGTTTCTGGAATTCAAGATGCAATTGTTTCTGGAATCCACCATGTAATTTGAAGTGTTGAAGTTGAAAATAAGCACCCTATAACCAAGCAGGCTGAGTATTACAGGGGCGTGGGTACAGGGGAACAGCTTGGGCAAGGCTGTGACTCTACATCTTCTGTGAAGAGGTGACACCTCAGTTCTTCCATCTGCCAAGTCCAGCGTCTTTCAGTGCCCTGGGCTGCCACAGCCCTGCATCAGGGTCGTCTGGGGACAGCAGTGAGCTGGTAGGTCAAGGTCCTCATCCAGACCTGCCCTTGGAAATGTCACCCATAGACAGAGGAACAAGAGTGCAGGAGCTGTGTACTCCCTGTGCCGACTGTGCTCACCCCACAGCCTGATATCGACCTGAGACAGGTCCCCAAGCACAGCAGTGTACACAGAATCTGGAAGAAAAGAACATTCTGAAGTGGAATTGAAAGGGGAAGAAATCGCCCCTCGCCCCCAAGGAGGCGAAAGAGGCGTGACCAGTGTGTCAAGCCGGCAGCAGACCCTGAGGCTCTTGTTACTGCACTTAGTGGCTCAGGTTATGGGTTGCTTTATTCCAAGCCCTAAAATATTAAATTGAGGATGTCCCCAGTTTTTTACATGATTTCAGAGCAAAGAAATATCAGGGACAATGTCAGGTCCCTTGTGATGTCAGGCAACCCAAGGAGTGAAATAATTTTCAGGAGTAAAAACAGAGCCCTGCAGACCCTCCAATTCTAAAATGCACCTCTTTGGAAAATACTTGTTCTCAGAGAGCAAAATCATTATCTCCATGCTCAGTCTCTGCAGTATCCAAGGTGAAAATCTTCAGCAAGAATAAAAAGAAATTCATCTAAACAAAGGTCCTAGACCAGCAATTAAAGCCAGAGATATTTCAGGTTCTTCTCAAACACCAGCATTGGTTTGTCTGGTCTGCGGGCAGCATCCGCCTACCTAGGGCAAGGGGGTGGTCCCCAGCTGGCCTGCAGCCGGGCCCAGCACTTTCTAGCTACACAGTAATGGCATCTGCTGTGTCAAGCTGGGGAGAGTTTAAACTCTCCTCTGAACTTTCCTGTATGTTTTATTATTTTTCTAAAACCAAAACAACACCTTACCACAACCAATAGAAATTGTATAAGTTCAGGAAAAACATATTTAGCAGGTACCAAGAACTCCAGTGACCGAACACTAATGCAGTACTTGCACTCTGCAAACCAACTGCTAAATAAGAAGTGTTTTTCTTTTCTCAATTTCATTTCAAACATTCTGTGTGCCTTTTATTTTTGAGTCAATTATACTAAAAGTTATGCATACACACAGAGATCTGGGAAGAGCTCCAATGGCCAGAAGCTCGCTGCTCGGTTTTCCATTAGAGAAAGAACGGGGTGAAGTCCTTAGAGAAAAAGACTTTTTTGAAGTTGTGAGAAGCCGTGCTGATGGGGAGGAATATGGAAAAGCATTTTGACTCCTATTCTGCCAGCTCCCACGCTGCTTCAGAGTGGGCCCTGCCCACTCCGTCTGCATCCGTATGCCCAGTGGGGCTTGCAGAAAGGGCAAGTGTGGGGAGCAGAAGTATTAAGATGTATCCAGAAATTGTAGCCAGAGTTGCCAAGATGTCTCTTTCCCTCTGCACCTGCTGGAGTGATGTGAGATGCTGCGAGCATCCTGAAGGGGAGGCCTCGGGGTCTGGGCCAGCTCACCTGCCCACCATCTGAAGCATCTGTAAAAAGCTTTGGAAGAGCAAAGCAGAAGCCCCAAACCTCCTGTGATATCTCATGTCTGTAGCTTCATCACCCTGGGAATGCAGGACCTTCGAGTCCCTGCCCCTGACATGCACACACACAACACAAACACACATACACACACACATGCTTGAGCCCATACACATGCACATCAATATAGACACAGATAAATACAAGCTTACCATCATCCACAGTCACATGCAAATACCCACACACAAACACACGCATACACACAAATGCAGACAAATGGACACAAATGACATCATATATACACAAACATGCACATAGACATATGTATATGCACATAAATACAGAAACATACACACATAACACACATTCAGCACAACCACATACAACATAAAACACATGTTCACTCACACAAAGACCTACATGTAAACTCATGTATACACACACACACACACACACATACACATACACACACATATCCAGCCCAAAACAGGAAGAGTAGCGACCATCTAATAGGTGTAGAAGGTCCCCATGAGCCTTGGGTAACCGTGCCATCTGGTTCCTACCTGACACGGGAGAAGTACTGGACCTCTTCCCGACTTCAGCACCTGGGACTCTACCTGAAGCAACCTTCCCTGGGTGCTAGAAGAAGAAAACATCTTCTTGAAAGTGAGATTTCCCAGTGGTCTTCAGACGTTTCAAGCTCACAGGTGCCTTCTCAGATGGCTAACCAGTGCCAGGCTTTCTGATGGCAGTCTTGTCAGACCATGGAGGTGCGCCTCTGCCCCACGCCATGCAGCTGCACACCACAACTACAAGGTGAGCTTCTCAGCCCAGAAACCAGCAGGGTCTGCCAAAACCTTTAGGACAAACAAGGTGTGTGTCTACCACCTGTGCAGAGAAACCCAGAGGAAGCATGACACCTAGCATGGGAATCAGCACCCACCACAGAATGGATCATCTCTTTCCATCTAAATATCTGAACATGACCATCACACCTTCTCATGAGCCCTGAGCTTGGGGAGGCACAAAGGCTCTGCCCCAATTGTGATGTGCCTTTGGATGTCCAAAGGTTAAAAAAAAAAAAAAAAACATATTGAGCATGTACAAAATAATGCAATCAAGCTGGAACACATTTCAGTGCTTATTTCCATGTGTAAATTGATGGTACTCCATGAGTAGAAGGTGTCTTTCTGCTGGAAAATGAGGTCACTTTATTTCTTCTCCTCTTGTTTTCTCTCCCCTCAATGCACCTATGGGTTCAAACTCCAGCACTTTCCAGTAGCCACTCCTTCTGCATCCCTGTGTTTTGGCCTTTGAAACAGAGGATGTCAACCCTGGAAAATGACAGTTCGCACACTCTGCTCCAAGTGGTGGGAGCAGTAGAAGCATCCAGACTTCTGTGCCCTGAAGTGCTTTCAAAGACCTTATGCTCTCAGGAGCAGACCCTGGGATGGCTTCAGGAGGGACCTTATGCACTCCATCCTGGGCAGAGGAAAGGCCTTTGCAACTACAAGAATGTGGGTGCAATTGCTTTATTCAGACCCACCACTTGGACAGCTTCCCACTACACTCACTTCTCCTGGATCCAGGCAAATATCACTGGACCCCCAGGAGTGGCATTTCTTATTCTATCTTGCTGTTCATTTTCCCACTTTGGTTTATGCCCTGCAGGGTGAAATGCCTGTTACTATACGGAAAACGAGGGTGACTAAATCTGTGACTTGAAATTAGCAAGAAACAAAGCACAGGAAACATTGCTTACATTTTGGTAAGCTGGGACGTATCAGTGGTATATCTGAGAAAAATTAAAAATCATATACAAGGAAACTTGGCCATTTGGTTTTTCTCATTGAGCTGAAAGAGTTTTATCACCAAGAAAAAAAAATGTGACTGCTCAGTGTCTGAGGACAGCTCTGCCATTCTCAGAGGCTCCCTGTGTGAAGCCCTCTAGGGGAGGTAATGCTGTCTCTCACCTCCCTGGCTTTGGCTGGGTTCCCCTGGCCACCAACCACCTCACTGCAGGGCTCTGTATTTGGCTTGCAGCTGTCCTTGGGCTCCTCATCTCTAGAATCATGCAGGTTGCCTTCTGGCCCCACAGAGCAGGCCCCCACCCCAGCCTCAGCTGTGACCACATCTCCCTGTCCTCGGGGAATGGTCGCCCTGCTGCCTCTGTATGACTCATCCTGTAATTGAGTTTTGATGTTCCCATTTCAGAAATGTATTCCCATTAAGCCTGGGCCAAAAGTTAAGCATCAGAACGGAGAGAACATTGCAAGTACCTCTGAGAAGGAGCAGCCTTCACTTGAATAATTATGTTTGGATTAGCAAACCCTTCTCTCTACAGCAGGGGCTGCCTCCCCTGCGCAGTGGAGAGGGGCACCAAGCTGTGTCTTGAAGCAGAGGAGCTCAGAGAACCTATGCCGGCCATCTTTCCAGAGGATCATGTTATAGCAAATGACGTGGGTCTCCTGGCTCCATTCTCTAGTTGGACTGAGGGGGAATAAAAAGAAAGAAAAGAAAAGAGAATCGACTTTCAGTAGCCTCTCTTCTCAACCTTTTCTAGCCTCTCTTCTTTCCTGATTATAACATCCTCAGGGCTCACTGAGCCCCAGCTCCTGGGACAGACCCCACATCTGGTGACCTGTATTTAGTCCCCAGCTGTTTTAGTCAGCTTTTTTGCTACTGTGACTAAAAGACCCTCCAGAACAGTTGTAGAGGGGGAAAAGTTTATTTGAGGGCTCATGGTGTTATTCAGAGGTCTCCATTCCCCAGGGCCCCAGGTGAGGCAGAATCAGGGGGGAAGAGTGTGGTGAAAGGAATCAGCTCATGAGATGATCAGGAAGCAGAGAGAGACTCTACTTGCCAGATACCAAATCTGTACTCCACAGGCACACCCCCAACCCCACCTCCTGGAGCCACACCATATCCACCTTCAGTTACCACTCAGTTAATCACCATTAGGGGATTAAGTCGCTGATTGGGTTAAGGCTCTCATGACCCAATCATTTCTCCTCTGAACCTTCTTGCACAGTCTCACACATGAGTTTTTGGGGGGCAGCTCACATCCAAACCATAACAACAGCATATTCCAGCTCCTTGGACAAAAAGACGCAGGAAGAACACCCCAGGAGCTAGTGTGAGGAGCACAGAGAGGCGGCTGGCTGTGGCGCTCCTGCCCTACATCTCTGTTTCTTCAAGAAGCAGCAGCTCAGTGAAGACCTTCATGAACCATTCTTGGCCAATATCTGTTTCAGCGACTAGGCCATCTTCATATGTAAAAGCTGTGTTCAATCTCCCTGCCCTCAAATTCTCACTGTGCTTTCAAACTCTTCTGTGGTTAACTCACTAACATTTGATATTTTAAAAGCCATTTGGGAGTCATGTGATTCTTCTATTTGCACTTAAATATACAGTGTCCATTTTTCCTAAAAACTGCTTCTCCACCTTCGGCATAGCCATTTCCTATTATGATTTTATTTTATTTTAGTTTTTAGAGTACACATTGCTTTGCTTCCCCACTGAGCATCCCCTAAATGTTTTCTCTCTGGCAGAAAAACAATTGTGAATATTTTCTGGCCAGCTATAGATGGTTCCAACACAGTGTGGAGTTGTAACATTATTCATCTATTTGTTTTTAACCTGTGCTCAGGCACATGGTGAGCCTCATCTGCAGGTGCTTCCTAGGCAGTTACCTTTTTGTGCATATAAATACCATTTTTTGGATTTCAGACTGGATAAGGAAAAAAATTCACACCCTCGATGTCATTGCTGCCTCCTCAGTGCTCCTCCTCGATGCCAGGTACAAACCTGACCTTGGCGCTTCCTTTACTCACAGCAAGAACACTCTTCCTCTTGGACTTCTGGCAAGGCTCGCTGATCAGCATCTCCAACTTGATCAGGGGCCCTTGTCCTTCGCCCTTTGCAACCACAACCGGCCACTGGGACTGCAGGTTTGGCTGGACAGACACCACCATTTCATCCAGTGACGAGACAGTTATGGAAAAATCCTTGGGATCATAAATGTCTAAAGGTGTCCCAGAACCATCACTGAACAAAACCCAAGAACTGACTATGGCTTCCTGAGGAAAACGAAACCAGAGGATGATCAGCTCCCTTCCTGTTTGTAAGCATGTAAGAAGTGTGATTTCCTATAAAATAGGTTCTCAAGCTAACAACTGAGATACATCAACCCCTCTGTTTTAAAATCTGGAACAGGGTCTGCTCTACATGGACACGGCATCAATAACGTGCTGCAGCCCCTATGGCGTGGGGAACAGAAGAATGACTTCAATGGATGTGGTCATGTGTGTATTAGCTGATTTTCATAGAACAGAATTTGACTTTGATGCTTCTGAAAAGAGTTTGAAAGATCACATGACACATCTGATTCAATTTCAGGTGCAACTAATTGGGCTGCTGCTCGAGATGCTCTCATGTCAAGCATTCTTTATTAGGCAGATTGGCTTGAAGTGTCTGAGAAAAGATGCCCTCTGGGGATTGGCATGACTCAAAGACACAGTGACCTTGATATAATTTAGGAGGATTTGCTACAGGTTTAAAGATGGAGGTTCAGAGCCACCCAAAATTAACATGAGCCAGCAGAAATCCTGCACCTCTCAGCCACACTTCTTTAGGTGGCTGAAATGGGATTCCCAAGTACCAAATATTGTTTTATAAAAGTGAAGATGTGATTCTTTGGCTCATACACATACACCCGCTAGAAAGCAAATGCATGTGGACATGAGGTCGGTGTAATGTCACCTGGGAGGAAAGCTCTCCTCAGACTCAATGAGGGGCTGTGAGGCTCTGTTGACTCTGTGTGGAACAAAGCGACCTGGAGAGGAGCTGACCATGGACCAGGGCACAGTCCTCTAGGCTCTCACCTGCTGTGGGGGCCTGGAGGACATTCTGGGCAACCACTGTGGAGGCAATGGCCCTCAGTCCACCCTGTGAGGCTACAGGGAGAGGGACAAGTCAGCTACCAGCTCCATGATGGTGACACGGTCATCCAGGATGATCACTGTCTCCTCAGCCAGGATGAAGTCAGAGAGGTGAGAGCATGTCCCCAGCACCCTCTGCCTGGGGACAACCAGAATATGGCCAGACATTGTCAAATGTCCCCCAGAGTTTCTAACCACCCTCCCACAGGGGGAAATATGATTGCTCTCCTATGATTGTATGTGATGCTGGAGTTTGAACCTGGAGCCTGGTTCATGCTGGGCAAGGGCTCTGCCACTGAACCAAACCCTTGTCTATAGTTGAAGTTTGAGCTTAGTGTCTGCTGGTTAAAATAAGAAAATTTATGCCAATAATTAAAAGTTGTTCTGTGTTTCCTTCATTAAAAAGTGTATGAATAATGAAGATGGATGATTCCTATGTATTGTTTTTATTATTTTCTTTCACACAAAAGCTTGCACATACATGGAGTTACTCACAGATGCATACTTAGATTGACCCTTATAAATGGTGGGTATGATTTGGAGGAGTGTCCATTAGTTTATAGCTTCACAGTGGTAGTTCCTGGGTCCCAAACAACCAGGGCCCTGCCCTCCTCTCCCTGGTTGATTCCTTGGTTTCAGGAACTCCATTGCAAGGTCAGTGATGTCAGCCAGACCACAACTCCTTTGTTGGGAAAGAGAGTTACATGCCACTGGTTTTCAGTCTCTGTGGCTGTCCAGAGCAAAATTATCCATGCAGGCTCTGCTGTGTCCAACGTTCCCATTTCCCATCCCATGTATCCCCGGCCACCCAGCAGGTCCTGGTTGTTCCCACCCCCATCCCATGTGTACCCAGCCACACAACAGGTCCTGGGCATGCCCACCTGCATCCCATGTGTCCTCTGCCACCCATCAGGTCCTGGGCATGCCCAACCCTCTCCTGTGTGTCCCCGGCCACCCAGCAGGTCCTGGTTGTTCCTACCTCCATCCCATGTGTCCCCGATTACCCAACAGGTCCTGGGCGTGTTTGCTGTGTGCAGAGCTTCTGCTTCTCACTCAGACCCAAGAGGCACATGCACTGCCTCCTGTCTTCAACCTGCTTTCACTCCAGAGGCAGCTACAGGACCAGGACTTGAGTCAGGGGTTCCCAGACTGTGCTGCTGAGACCTTGGGGAGCTTGTGAACATCCCCTTGCCAATATGCCAGTCCACAGCAATTAAACCAGGATTCCCGGGGTTGGAGCCAGTCTCTGATGTTTGGAGGAGCATTTGACACTTCCAATGTGCACTCCTAGCAGGGTTTGGGCACCTGGGTCCTCATGTTCCTCCCTGTGACATGGGGATGTTCCTGCCCCTCACAGACCATTGTAGCCCTCAGGGAAACAGCCCATCAGTGCACTTGTTGTGATGCCACACACTGGAGTGCTCAATAGAACTGAAGTGTCCTTGTTAATGGTGCTGGCCAGAGCTCTCAGGCTGCATTCTGTGGGACCACAGAGAAAGGGGGGCTCACCCAACCTTAGGAAAGCAGAGCCACCTCCCAGAGCAGGGTAAGCACCAGGAGGAGCCCGACGGGCAGGGCAGTTCCCAGGCACTACCTCACTGGAGCCTCACCCAAGCCAGAGGGTCCAGGCTCCCCACCCAGAAATGGGGCCCTCTGGTGGGTGTTCAGCAAGTGAGGGGTTAATCAGATTGGTATTTAGTAAAGTTCATTCTTGAGCAAATATAGTTTTGTGGTTGAAAGATGGATGGAGGAGAAGGCGACTAGATAGACGAATCCTTGGGGCAGCTCCATGCCAGGTCCTGTGGGTGGCAGTGGGCTAGTGAGAACGGCCCCAGCTGGAAGTCCACAGACCAGAGGACCTCGGAGCAGGGCCTCGAAGCAGAGCTTTGACACTTGTGCGTGAGCCCCACTCGCATATTCCTCTGCCCCCTCCCTACCTGGGGCCATGTGTGAGCCCACCCCTGTGCTCCCTGCCCCCCATTTGGGCCATCTGTTTGGCAGCTGTGAGGTGACAGGCTGCCTCTGTGTGTGCTGTGGTCTTATCTTGAAGCTGGTTGGTTTCCCTGCATTTTCAACTAACTTGCTGAGGCATCTAAACCAACTGGGAGTTACCCAGAGCAGAAGTGTCATTTCTCAATGAAAGCAGCATTTCCAGGGGCTGAGGGAAGTTTAGGGAAGGAGAAACAAAAGTCTCAGAAGAAGATTCCTCCATTTTCGGCAAGTTAACACGCATTCACTGAGCTTTCCTCACTCAAAACCCCCAGGGAAAGAAGGTTTTGGAAAAAGTAGCTAGCAGGGGCTTCTGTCTATATTTTGGGAGTCAGGAGCAGTGAGGGACACCAGATGACAACAGGCCTTGCACAGGTTTGAAGGCACAGGAACCCTGGACAAGCATCTGTCCTTCCTGACGGGGTGGTGCCTGAGAGGCAGGAGGGTGCAGGTTACCACAGGGACAATGGGCAGTGGCAGCTGAGACAGAAGCCTGCACTCTGCCCTCACTGGCTTTGTAAGTCAGGTTGTTGGAAGACATCCACACCCACGCCTCTGCATCTTCCTAGGTTTCTCCGGTCTCTGCTCTGACTCCTTGGGTCTCTGGCCAGCAGCAGCCTCAACTGCTGCCTCTCCAGCCCTCTACCCAATGTTGTGCCAGCATAAGCCCTGGCGCCTCATTGGCTGGGCCCGCATCTCTCACCATGCCTGTGTTAACAACTGATGCCTTGAAATCTCTACCTGGGAGCAGGATTACAGCAGAACCCACCTGGCAGGATTTTCAGAATTAATTAATAGAACCGCTGCTTGGAACAGTTTCTGGTGGGTTGGGGGTCATGGAAAGCCTTAGCCACCATGGTTGGTGCATATGCATCCCGGGATGCCCCATCACTGGCCTCCCCAGAGACTCAGGGGTCACCCAGCACTCAGCCCCACTAGTGGGACACTGCTCTGCTACTTCCTTAAGGCTGAGCAGCTGCTAAGATAGAGAGACAAGCAGCAATAGCAGCCAGCTCTGTCTTCTCCAATCACACTGAGGACTTAAGTGGCTGTTAGACTTCCCAGGACATAAACACTCTCCTCTCTAATCCACTTTCTGTTTACACAACAGGATAGGCACTTTACCCCTCCATTCCAGCTTTGCTTTTTCTGCCTCAAAAATCAGACATCCAGCCCCAGGCAGTTTCGGTTTTCTCATTAGGACCCCATGCTGGGGAATTCATTGCCTCAAAAACTCTTGATTTCTGAGCTGATAACTATTTCTAAAGTCAAAGCAAATCAACTACAACAGCAAAATCGCTTATTTATGATGGTCTTTGGGAAGGCTTTCTTCTCCTTCACTTTTTTCCTCAGGGTATTTATTCTGTCTCTTTATAGACTGCAATAAGCTGCTAAGAGCTATCACTAAAGGGGATTTCTGTTATTGTAATTTGCTCTGTAGCAATGCCCCACCAAGGAGATCCCAGCTCTAATCCGGGCCACTGAATGTCTCCATCAAGCATTTGGCTGAAGGCAGCACATGAGCTCTGCTGCTGAAGCAGCAACTGGGAAAGCTGGCCTGCAGCTGACCACATCCCAGCACCTGGCAGGGAATGGGCCACCCCGACCCCCTTACACCCAAAACATCACATCTGCAACCTGTCAGCAGAAATGCAGGCTTTCAAATGAAATCTCCTCTTAATATATGAGCAGTTCATCAGGGAAATTGCTCTGAAATTTTCTTTCCTTGATGCATCTCTGCCTGGTTTTGGTATCAGGATGCCTCCAGAAATTTTTTTGTGTTTTTTCTATTTTATTGAAATATGAATTTTCAAAATAATTTCTAATTGTCTCCTGTATTTCAATAATGTCTGCTGTGATGTTTCCTTTTTCAATGCAAATTTTAGTAATTTGAGATTTCTCCCTCCTTCTTTTCATTGGAGTGGCTAAGGGTTTGTCAATTTTATTTATTTTTTCAAAGAACCAGCTTTTTGTTGTGTCAATTTTTTTGAATTGTTTGTTTAGTTTCAATTTCATTGATTTTCATCCTGATTTTAATTACCTTCTGTCTTCTACTATTTTAGTGTTGGTTTGTTCTTCTTTTTCTAGGGCTTTGAGCTGTAATGTCAGGTCATTTATTTGTTGACTTTTTCTTCTTTTAAGAATGAACTGCATGCAATGAACTTTCCTCTTAGCACTGCCTTCATACTGTTCCAGAGATTTTGATAACTTGTATCGGAGTCCTCATTTACCTCTAGAACTTTGACACAAAAATTCTCAATAAAATTCTGGCAAATCACATAGAAAAATATATTTTAAAAAATAGTGCCCCAAGATCAAGTGGGGTTCATTCCAGAGATGCAAGGTTGGTTCAATATATGGAAATCAACAAAAATATAATTCATCACATCAATAGACTTAAAGATAAAAATCATATGGTTATATAAATTGATACAGAGAAAGCATTTGACAAAATATAGCACCCTTTCATGTTCAAAACACTAGGAAAACTAGGTACAGTAGGAACAAACCTCAATACTATAAAAGTTATTTATGCAAAACCTAAGACCACCATCATTCTAAATGGAGAAAAATTGGAAACAGTCCCTCTAAAAACTGGAACAAGACAGAAATGCCTTTTTTTTTTTTTTTTTTACCACTTCTATTCAACATATTCCTTGAAACTCTAGTCAGAACAATTAGAGAAAACAAATTAAAGGGATACAAACAGGAAAAAAAAGAACTCAAACTATCACTATTTGCTGACAACATGATTCTATATTTAGAAGATCCAAAAAACTTCACCAGAAAACTTCTAGAATCAATTAATGAATTCAGCAAAATAGCAGGATATAAAATCAATACCCATAAATCAAATGCATTTCTATATATCAGTGATGAATCCTCTGAAAGAGAAATTAGAAAAACTACTCCATTCACAATAGCCTCAAAAATAAAATAAAATACTTGCAAATTAACAAAAGAGGTGAAAGAACTCTACAATGAAAACTACAGAACACTAAAGAAAGAAATTGAAGAAGACCTTAGACGATGGAAAGATCTCACATGCTCTTGGATAGGCAAAATTAATATCGTCAAAATGGCCATACTACCCAAAGCACTATACAGATTCAATGCGATCCCAATTAAAATCCCAATTACATTCCTTATAGAAATAGAGAAATGAAATCATTTGGAAAAACAAAAGACCCAAAATAACCAAAGCAATCCATAGCAAGAAGAGTGAAGCAGAAGTGTCACAATACCAGACCTTAAAGTATACTACAAAGCTATAGTAACAAAAATGGCATGGTATTGGCACCAAAATAGACATGGTCTACCAATGGTACAGAATAGAAGACACGGAGACAAACCCACATTAATACAGTTATCTCATACTAGACAAAGTCAACAAAAACATATAGTAAAGAAAAGATAACCTCTTCAAAAATGGTGCTGAGAGAACTGGAAATCCATATGCAGCAAAATGAAAATAAACCCCTATTTCTCACCATGTACAAAACTCAACTCAAAGTGAATCAAGGACCTAAGAATTAGACCAGAGACCCTATGCCTAATAGAGGAAAACTTAGGCCCAAATCTTCCTCATTTTGGATTAGGTCCCAATTTCCTTAACAAGACTCCTAAAGTGCAAGAAATAAAATCAAGAATTTATAAAGGGATGGACTCAATGAAAAAACCTTCTTGTCAGCAAAAGAAACAATCAATGAGGTAAAGAGACAGCCTCCATTTAGGGAGAAAATTTTTGCCACACACATATCAGAAAGAGTACTAATTTCCAGAATATATAAAGAACTAAAAAAACTTACTTAACACCAACAAAACAAACAACCCAACCAATAAATGGGCCAAGGAGCTGAACAGATATTTCTTAGAAGAAGATATATATTCAATAAGCAAATATATAAAAAATGTTCAACATATCTAGTAATTAGAGAAAGGCAAATCAAAACTACTCTAATAATTCATCTCACACCAGTCAGAATGGCAATTATCAAGAATACAGGCAACAATAAATGTTGGTGAGGATGTGGTGGAAAAGGCACAATCATACATTGCTGGTGGGGCTGTAAATTGGTGCAACCAATTTGGAAGGCAGCATGGAGATTCCTTAGAAAACTTGGAATGGAACCACCATTTGACTCAGCAATCCCACTCCTTGGTCTCTACCCAAAGGACTTAAAATCAGTAAGACAGCCACATCAATGTTCATAGCAGTTCAATTCACAATAGCTAAACTGTGGAAGCAACCCAGATGCCTCTCAATAGATGAATGGATAAAGAAACTCTGGTGTATATACATAATGGAATATTATTCCATATTAAAAGAGAATAAAATAATGGCATTTGCAGGTAAATGGATGGAGTTGGAGAATATCATGCTAAGTGAAATAAGCCCATCCCAAAAAAACCAAAGGCTGAATGTTCTCTCTGATAAGTGGATGCTGATCCATAATGAGGAGGGAGGAGGCATGGGGAAAATGGAGGAACTGTGATTGGGCAAAGGGAAGGGAGGGTGGGTAGGGTGCATGGGGGCAGGAAAGATGGTGGAATGGGATGGACACCATTACCCTAGGTATATGTATGACTGCATGTATGGTGTGATGCTACATCATGTACAACCACTGAAATGAAAAGTTGTGCTACAATTATGTTCAATGAATCAAAATGCATTCTGCTGTCATATACCTAGTTAAAATAAATTAATTAATTTGAAAAAATATGAGCCATTAATTTTCTTTTTTAGAAAAAAATGCTCAGGTAAAATTGAACATATGTAGGACCACTGTGTTATCACAGTGACAGGCCCCAACACAAAGGCATATACTCTAGGATTTTCCATTATAGCCAATATTTTATTGAGATAGCCTAGTCACCTCCACTTGCCATGTCCTACCTTCTTGTTCAGAGATGGATTTAGGGAAGAGGATAGGATAGGATTCAGTCCTTTGATGCAGGATACTTCTGGAACATACTTCTTGCTATGAAAAGAGATGCCATAATAGGTTTCCCCTGGGGCACTGGAACATGTTACATCACAGAGGATCCCTCCTATAGCCTGAGGGGCAACCTGACTATGGCAGGACACAGTGACAGGAGGAGTGTAAGAACCTGGGCTGTGGGTACAATGGGATCACAGACTTATCCAACGCTTGGGGTGTTTCGTGTTAGTTGAAACAGTAAGATTTTTCTATTTTGTTAAGGCCATTTGAGTCAGGGTGTTCTGTTATCTAATTAATCCTCATAATAATCTTGCAAGGTAAAGTGAGCTTGTACTTCTGATTTACAGAGACAAATGAGTCTCACCTAGGCCAAGTGGCCAAGGGTGCACAGTGAGGAAGGGATACAGCCAGGATCTGAATGTGTACCATCTGGATGAAAAAGCAGAGCTCCTTTTTATTCCTTTAATTTTTTAATTGACAAAGAAACATTGTATGTATTTGTGGTGCACAACATAATGTTTTGAAATTTGCACACATCGAGGAATGGCTATATGAAGTAAATTGTGTATTTTCTCACATGCTTAGTTTTTGTGTGTGCTAATAAGATTTGAAATATACTCTCTCAGCAATTCTCAGTAACAAAATATTGTTATTAACGATAGTCCTCATGATGGATCAAAAAAAAAAAAAAAAAAAAAAAAAAAAAAACAATCCCATAAACTAACTTGTTCTTCCTGTTTAAAGGAAACTTTGTGTCCTCTGCCCACCATCTCCTCAGCCTTTCCCTCCCAGCCTCTGGTAACTGCAGTTCTACTCTCTGCTGTATCAGTTGGTTATGGTTTGGTTCTTTCAAGCTCCCTGGAAAGCTGCTGTGTTGTGAGTGTGCTCCCCAGTGCAGTGGGGTTTGGAGGTGGGGCTTTAAGGCAATGTTTGGGTTATGAAAGCTGTAACCCCATTGGTGGATTAGTTCATTCTGTGGATTAATAATTTGAATGGACTTCTCTTGGTAGCCCTGGACGGGTGGGGTGTGGCTGGAGGAAGTAGGTCTCTGGGGACATGGCCAGGACTACATCTGTCCCTGGCTCCTTCCTCCTGCTCTCTGCTTCCTCACTGCCATGAGCTGAGCAGATTTCCTCTACCAGATCCTTCCGCCATGATGCTCTTTCTCACGTTAGGTCCAGAGCAATGCAGTTGGTCAACCATGAACTCAACCTCTGAAACTGTGAGCTCAAATAAACTTTTCCTCCTCTAAGTTCTTCTTGTCAGGTATTCTGGCCACAATGATAAAAAATCAATTATTACACCAACTTTTTGAGATTCCACATACAAGTAACTCCCACAGCAATTGTATTTCTGTGACTAGCTTATTTTACTTAATATCTTCCAGGTTCATCTACATTGTCAAAAAAGACAGAATTTCCGTCTTTTTGAGACTGAATAGCATTCCACATGTATATATGTAAAGTGTGTGAGTGTGACATTTGCTTTATCCATTCATCAACTGATGAGTACTTAGATTGGTTCCATATCTTAACTAATGTAAATAACATTATAATCAACATGGGAAATACAAAATATCTCTTTGACATAATGATTTCATTTCTAAAAGGGAAATAGCATGATCACATGGTAAGCCTAATTTTACTCTTTTGAAAAACCCCGTATGTTTCCATTAGAGCTGTGCTAATTTGCAGTCCCACAGAGGGTACCAGGGGTCCCTTCCCTCCACATCCTTGATAACCACCATCCTAACAGGTATGAAGTTCTAATATACATTTGAGTTCTAATATACATTTCTCTAATGATCAATGATGTTGTGTTTTTTTGTATACCTGTGGGTCAATTGTGTGTCTCATTTAAAAAGAAAAAATCTATTCTAGTCCTTTGTCCAATTTTAGTTGGGTTATTTGTTTTCTCACTATCCAGTTATCTGAGTTGCTAAACTAAAATAAATTAATTAAGTCCAAAGTGCTTCCAGAGTAGATTTTCTGTTGCCAGAGAAGTATCTTCCAAAAAGTTAATACTTATCAACATTTGAGAGCATCCTTGGAATAAAACTCAGTACAAAGTTCTGCACATGCTGATCTGTCTTCATTCAAGCATTTTCTCTCTCCACTTGAAAGATTTGAGAAGCAACACCAATGCTTGCAAGCGAGGATAGGATCCCAGGCTCACGTGCATCACGCCATCCCGAGGACAGAGTGTCTCCCTGCTGAGACCCTGCTCGTGGTGCTGCTGGCATCCTACAGAGTTGTGACCAGGGGAGCAGATCTTCAGTATAGGTGCCGTGGGTACAGGTGCTGGGGCAACAAGCTTAGGTGCTCAGGGTGGGCACTTTAGTTAGTCATGTAAAAGGCAAAGCTTTTGGTAGGTGAAGAGGTTTTTTAGGGGGGAAATAAGAGGAGGGGGCTTGCAGAGTTTTGCAAATTTCTATTAAAATATCTTAGGACAATTTCATTACTAAAACAAATACAGTTGCAAAAATAAGAAAACTATGTACTATGGCTCAACGTATAAAGCTCCAAACACTGTCTAACTCTGTGATTTCAGGGACAGGGTAGGAAATAATGACAAACAGTGGCTTCAAAGCACCTTCCACACAAAGTGCAAAAGAGGGACTTAAAAAGACTCCACCTGACAAGACCTGTCTGATGCAGAATAAGTTCTCTGTTGCCAAGAGAAGGCAGGTCACCCATGTCACCCTCTCAGCCAGTATTTCTCTAGAGACCAGGCTTCCAGAACCCAGCCAAGTCCAGGTGTTCTGTGAGAAACGCTGAGAGCAGTCGTCATGCCTCAGCCTCACAAAGGTTTTATCATTGACGCACTTTGATGTCCCTCACCATGGCGAGCACCAGCTGAAACATCTGTTTATGTCAGCCCTGTTCTGAGCTGCGTAACACGTCGTAGCTGCAAACTCTGAATCAACAGAAATGACTCTTAGTCCAGTTCTGCCCACGTGTGCTTCATGTACAACCTCCCCACCACTGCCCTGGCGAGACTGTGGGGGTTCCTTACTTTGACGATATCAACATCTACCCTAAATCCACATCTATGTCACCACTAGACAGACAGAAACACTCATCTTCTCTTCGGCATCCACAAAGTAATTCAAGTAACAAAAAAGTAGTTTGTCTATTAATCCTCAGGTGTCTGAACAGAAGTGACATTTCACCAGGTACTTCTAGGATAAGGAAAGCAAAGACAAAAGAAATCTATGTACGGGCTGGAGAGGTGACACAACATCACTCGTGGTGCATGATAATGCTGGGAAGGTTGAGGACAAAGCAAACTGGAATGAGCCTATTTCACTGGAAGGATGAAACTTCTTCTCAGACAGAAAAGACCCTGTCCACCTGTGAATGTCGGTCCCGCCTCCCACCCAGCTGAATTCAAGAGAAGCAGTGAGTTCAGGTTGTGCATAAAAATCTCTCCATTCTCAGCAAACATGCCAACAGGGAACTTCAGGACATGGCACTGTTGAAGGAACGTGAGTCTCAGCATTGCATCTGGCCTGAGAGCTGCCATTGCTTGGCCTCTGGCATAATAGTTTCCTTGACAGTGGGATTCCAATGCCAGGAGGGAGAAACTGAGGTGGGTTCTATTTTGTTCATTTTGTTGTTTTTTCCAATGTGTCGAACCACCTTACAAACTCATAAATTGGTGCCTTGTGGACATTGTTTTCTTCCTGGCTCTCGAAGGACTCTAACATAAACAAGTGCATGCTTCATCACAGCTGTTGATGAGGAAGCTCTGCCTTCCTGGAGAAGGAATCTGGGGTCAGGCAAGCTGCATGCTGGAAATGATTACTGATGTTCTCCTTGGACAGGTACTACAGACCTGGATGGGCATGTCTGGCTGCTGTAGTTCAAGTCCAAAGTTCCTAGCTGGTCCTGAAGGTTTTCAAATCCCAATCTGACTGTCTTTTTTCAACCAACAATGTTGCATAAACCATGTTCAGGGAACACAGCCTTAGGGATTCTTTTTTCTGGAAAGCTTTATGCCCTGTTGAAACGGCTGTCTTGAAACCTCCTGTGGATTATCTCTGGCTCTCATTTGAAGATGTTGGGGAAAGTCTTCATGGACGAGGAACTATGGCTAAACAGAAGCTGCAGAGAGCCAGCAAGGCCTCCTCTCAGCATTGTGACTATAGTTGGAGACAGAATGATCTGCCCTAAATAGAAGCAGGCAACTCTCAATATGTAGCAGCTTATTTTAACCATCATAGGCTGCAGATGCTTCCTTTGTCCTTCCCACATTGAATTGGTTGTCTGACTTTCAAAGTGGGACACGATGAAATATTACAATAAGCATCTTTAATATATAGACAGCCTTTCCAACCAGCCCCCAGATAAGCTTGTCAAAGTAGATTGTGAACCCTGCCTATAACAAAAGAGTCCCAGGTTCAATTAAATGCCTCACAGGTGGGAGGTCTGGTTACCATTCAAGAGTTCAGAATAGCCCGCACAATATACAAAGGTAGAGATTTCTTTGGAAACTGGATTTAAGTCTTATTTAGATTTCTGAGCCTGAGGATTCTGTGTGCCAATCTACTGATCCAGCAGGGTCTCATTCAACACCTTTGCAGGGAGCCCAGAATGAGTTGGTGGCCATCTTCTGGCTTCCTGGGGCTGAGGTCATATATGCTTCACTTCATAACATCTCTCACATGTCACAGTGATAATCAAAGTTTAAATGAAAGGAAAATATCCACATTGGAGGACTCTGACATGTTCGACATAATGTCATGTACATTTTCTTGGTGGTCCATGAACCTCAGGCACCTGATCTAACATATCTACTCTCTTTGCTGCACATGCCATCTGTGATACCTCTGAGTGTCTAACATTTCTAAGACACTTCTGGGGGCCCTGCATTGTGGTTCCTAGCCCTCAGAGAGCTCTCTGAAAAGAACCATGGATTATTTATAGGCTGTCAGCAGCGAGGCTGAAACACACTGGTAACCATATAGATTGGCACCACCCAGAGACCACCACCTTGGGGAACCAAGTTCTCCCCAGATAGCTCAAGTCTGAAGGACATAAGCAGAGGCAGGCCTTGACTGGTCAATCAGCACACTGCATCCTCCTGTCAGCACTGATTGGTTCAGCAATAGTCAGCTGATTCAATTTCAGCCAATGAAATACTCAGAGACCAGCTCCCTTCACAGCCCCCTCTGCGGTGCCTGGGAACTCCAGGTACTCCAGGGCTATAGTCAGTGGACAAGTTTAGGTGGATCTGTGGGAAGAAGCTTGTGAAGGTCAGTCCTGTAATTTCTTTTCATTTTTAGGGGAGGGGCTGTCATTGGTCATTGAACCCAGGACGCTTAACCACTAAGTCACATCCCTAGCCCTTTTTAATATTTTATTTAGAGACAAGGTCTCACTAAGTTGCTGAGCTTTGAACTCACACTCCTCCTGCCTCAGCCTCCTTAGCCACTGGGATTACTGGAGTGCATCACCAGGCCCAGCCTGGTTCTGTAATTTTGGTCAGATCACATTCAAGAGTAATCTTACTCTAGACACCCTCATTATGTAATGCAAACACTTCGCTTTTCTTGCTTAAGTAACTGTGCCAGTTAACTTCTTCATAACTTGCACCTATTAGCACTGGCGGGTACAAGATCCATGTCAATCCTGGAGCATCTCTGTCATTTAGTAATGCTTCAACTTGGAGAAACACTGAGCATTCCGAAAAAGGACATATGTGGGGCAACTAATTAAGGAGTGATCATGGTTTAGTCTCACTTTAAGCACTAATATATTTACAGGGGTCCGTGGATTGGTGGCTTTTGTGGTTGAACATGTATAGATACTCCCCAACCTATAATGGGGGTTGTGTCCTAATAAAAACATCACAAATTGAAAATATCTTGAGTTGAAAATGAATTTATTATATCTCACTTACTGAAGATCATAGCTCAGTGACACTGTGGTTCAACCTTGGATTGTGTGGCTGGGTGGCAGCCGCCATTCAACATAAAGGGAGGGTATGGGTCATATAGCATCTGTCTAGCACCGGGAAAGATCAAAACTGAAGATGCAAAGGCATATCCCTTCTCCACCATTGCAAAATCAAAACTCAAATGTCAAACCATAGTTCACAGGAAGCCTCCTATCTGCTAGGTGTCTTCTAGCTGATCACACACAGAGGTGACCTTGCCAGGGAACTCAGGCCTCTCTTTTAATTAATTATCTGGAGATAAAATACTCAGTACATACAGTGCACTTCAGGAGGAATAAACATAATTATCACAGCAGTTTCACATCTTATGCACTATTTCCCCAAATAAATCCAATTTGAGGATGAAACTCAGGGCATTTCCCCCTCTCTGGAGTGGTGTCCCTTGACCCTGCTTCTCCCCACTTCCAGTGTGGTGCTTGGGGGCACCATTTGCAAGGCCCTTCCCAGCCTCCCTGTTTCCTTCTCTCTGGACATACTTAAAATCTATGACACTCAAGCTATAGATTTTTTTTCATCTCTTCAATATTTAAATTCACATTTACCCCTTTTCACCAGAATTTTATTACAATTTACTGTCTATTCTTGTATTGCTGGCATTAGCTGTTACAATAGGTGCCCCTTGTCTGCTGCCTATATTTCATTTTTCTCATTTGTTTCATTGTTCATTGTTAAATTATTTTTGTCTTGGATCTTCTGCACTCTACTTTAGATTGAAAACCGGAGCCATTGCTATATAACAGGCGACAATATAGTGAGGATTTTCACTTCTGTGTTTTCTCTGCAGAGGCGGCCCCTCCCTCCTCCCTCAGCCTGCTCCTCCCATCTCTCGGCCTGACACTCACCCTGCAGTGATATCTACCCTCTCCCCCAAGTGCACTGAGCATTCTGCAAATAGCCAAGGCTCTGCCACTGTGAGGAAGTGCTTTCTCCATGATCTTCTGGTCAGAGGCCCTCTACAGGCTCTCATTTCCTATTTTGAGACCCTTTCATTCTTTTTCCAAATCACCAAAATAGTTTCTTGTAATCCTTTGATGAGCTAAAATAGCACTTTGTCCCAATTTTACCTGTGTGTTTAGTAAGCCTTTCAGAGCAGAAGAAAAGGCATCATTCATCTCTACATCCTGGACTCAGCCTGGTGAAAGACACCAGGTGTGTGACTGACAGATGAGGAAATGAATGGATGAAAGGAGAAAGGAAGCCCTTGTACTTCCTCCTTGGCCCACGGGTGGTGTCAGCCAATCAGAGCCCCCAGAACCCTCCCACACAGGCAGCTGCACAGGCCCTAGCAGTGGCTGACCACACCCTCCCTCTGAGTGTGTGATGTGAATTTGGAGGGGACCATCCTGCTCCTTTCTGTCCAGAGTTACAGGAAAGAGCCTCGAGGTGCTCATGGCAGCTTGGGAGGCTTCCTGGAGAGGAACAGAAGTGAAGGGCGCACTCTGTCTCATGTCTGGTCCTGTCACCCCCAAGGCCCAACCTGTGACCTTGCTCACCAGTTCCCTCTCCACCTCTTCTCTACATTATTCTTATCTGAGGACAGTTTTCCCTCTGGGAGACATTCAGCAATGTCTGAGGCAGTTTTGGTGGTCGCAGCTTGGGGAGTGTTGCCACTGGCATCAGCAGGCAGAGGCTGGCATGCTGGCAGCCAGCCACCAAGCACAGGGTGGGCCCCTGAACACACCAAGAATCATCGTTCTCAAATGTCAGGCTGAGGAACCCTGAGCCCCTCACTCCTCACTCACAACAAGGATCGTAACTGGCACATTTGTACCAGACCCCTGAAGGCCACGCCTGGCATGGAAGGCTGCACCCACCCAGAGAGGCTCCCACCAGGTGAAGTGTGTACCTCCCCAAAAATTGCTTAAAGAGCCCCGAAAACACAAACATTATTTGACTGGTTTGCCCATGTTGGGGACAGTCAGAGTACCTGTTCGTGACCTGAGATCCAGCTGGGCCTCAGTCTGGACCATCTAGTGACATGAGCTGATGCCCCATCACTTCCCTCCATCCCTCTTGAGTTGCATTTCTGGCCCATGAAACTGAAGAAATCCCTGTTGCTTTCACCGTACGTTCTGCAGGAGCTCAGAAGAAGGGGACAGGAAGCTGCCTAACTCCGAACATGGCCGGTGTTTATACTCTGAGCCAAGCCTGAAACAGGACTCTAGTTTGTCTTTTCATGATCACAAAATAAACTTTTCTCCAAAAGTGAGGACAGTGTCAGAAAGGGTGGGAGGTCAGAGACAAGCTCATTATGGTTGGAAGCCCCCAAGTGAGGCGAGCCCAAGGGGAGGAGGTGAGCCCGTGGTGACGCCACTGAGTGACAGGAAGCCAGGGTTGTGCAGCTTCAAGATGCTGTGTCCAGGGATTTCACTGAGGAATGCTGCTTCTTACTGGAAGTAGCCGAAATGGAAGGAAAACCAGAACTAAACACTTAATACTGAAGTTAATCTATGCAGCAGGAACAAAAGGTGAAGAAGGAAGCATTGTCTGGGAGCCAGCCAGCGAGCACACAGGCCACATCTCCGGTTACAAGGAAAATAGGCCAGATGCAGTGGTGCAAAACTGAAATTCCAGCAGCTCACGAGGCTGAGTCAGGAGCATCTCAAGTTCCAGGCCAGCTTTAGCAACTTAGCAAGGACTGAAGTAGATTAGCTAGATCCTGTCTCTAAATAAAATACAAAAAAAGGGGCTAGGGATGTGGCTCTGTGGTTAAGTACCCCTGAGTTCAATCCCTGGTAACAACAACAACAACAAAAAAAGAAAATATAGGTGGCTACATTACTGAATGAAATAAAAATTAAGCAATAGTTTGCTTGAAAATTTCTATTTAAATGCCACGTCTGCGCAGGCGGTGCTTCAAACATTTCTGGACGTTCTACACACTTCCATACTTCCTTCCAAGCCCACAGCACCACCAGCTGCTCCCTCTGAAACATTATTCTAAGCCATGTTGAGACAGGGCCCACTGTAGGGATAAAGGGCAGATGTGCTCCCAAGGCCTTAACCTATGGCCTAACACACATTAGAAGTGCCCTGTGTGTCCCTCCCTCGCCCTCCGCTCCACACATTCTTATCAACCACAAAATCAGGTGCATCATGGGTGCCAGGATGCCTTTGCTATAACAACACCAAAAGTCACCTAAATGAGAGAATGAGCCTGTTCGGACCATTGCAGAAGGACCAGAGGACAGCGCTGCCTGGGCCCTTGACCCACTGGCTGCCCCTCCTACCCCGCCTCAAACTCACTTAGCTACTCCAGCAGCCCAATCTGGTCCCAAGGCGGGTGTCTGCAGGAGGGGAAGGGAAGGAAAGGCAGGGCAACCCGGGGTTCCTCTTCTTTCCCCAGCAAGACAAAGGCAGAGAAGGCGGGTAGAATGTGCACAAAGCAATGAAACAGGACTGATTGGAGTCATTTTATGTAACACCTCCATTATTCTAGTAAGAAGAAAATGCAAATGTAGTTGTGCAGATGAAATCCCAATTGCTTAATTTGAGAGGTTCTGTGTGTACGACACATTGTTATGTCTGTCTTTGAGACTGTCTCTGAGCAAAGTGAACATAAATAGTAAAATTCATATGAATAATTCAAATTGTCAATTTTCTTTAATAACATTAAATAGCAAATTTAAAACATCATGCCAAGTCAAGAGAGGAGAACCTGTGGAAGCAAGAAAAACACTGTATAACTTAGAACCTTTGACAAGTGTTTTCCAGGCTCATTGAAGAAAGGGAACTGCATTTTTATTTTATCCCATGAACTTTGGAGCCCACTCTGACCACGGACTGACATATGCTTGTGAAACACAGATGTGATGGACCTTGTGTATATCCAGAGGTGGCCTGGCTGTCCCTTCCTAGAGCACAGAAGCTGTATTTTTATATGCATGGTGCCATGTTTCAGCTGAACATCAACTGCTGTGCGCTGCTCATCCTTGTCTGTCACTTGTATTTAAGTTCCTGCAGGTCTGGGTCTGACTCCCACAGGAGTCAGATGCATATTAAATGTTTGGTGTCTTGAAATTTTCTCCTCAACCAGGCTGCAAAACTCTTGCAAGGTTTTTATGTCTGCTTTTAATGCCTGGAGTGGTGCACACAAGAGGGGACATTGGGAAGACATGTGCTGATAGGCTCTGCCTGCTGACCCCCAGTGCAAAGGGTAGCCTGGCTCTTCTCCAGGTAGCCTCCCTGGGCCCTGGAGAGAGCTCCTTGGCTTTTCTCAGAGGACCTGAGGTCCCCGGTTGTGGCATGTTTCCTGTTCAGGACAAGTTAATCCTGCACAACCCTGGAGGGTTGTCATGGAGATGCATGTGGGGGACACAGGGAAAAAAATCCATCTGGAGAAAGAAGGAGAAAGCAAGAGATTAGAGCAACTAAGTACTTCTGGTCCAGCTTTGCCTAAATCCATTGTGACCCTTCAGATCGTGGGCTGGACATTTCCTCTGGGGATCTAGGGTGTGAGACAGACACCTGGCCCTGCATCACTGCCACACATCAACCAGTAAGGCAGCTCCTCAGGAAGGCTCTTCCCTGGCTGCCCAGGTACAGCTGTTGTTCCAAGCAGATGATTCGCCCAGATGTAACTTCAGGTTAGTTTCCTGACCAGCTGGCAGCAGGTGACTTTATCCTTCTTTTCACAGAATGTCCATCAAAAGACACCCTGCCTTACCTCACTTTCCTCAGACCAAGCTGGAAACAAGAAGCTTCCTGGCCCTGGTGCTGGGACAGCTTTGTAATGCTAATGCTCCTTTGAGCCCTTGCTGTACCTCATTAGTTCCTGGTCTGGTTGTACTGAAGCCTGAGAACTTGATTACTGTAGAGGCATGTTGGCCTTCACTGTCTGCCCAAGCAGCAATGGTGTTTTATTTATTTATCTCCAAGAGTGAGAAAATTCGGCCCCATGCTGACAATGCTTGATTGACTTCAGATGTTCTGGAAACTGTTTCACCAGCAAACAACACAGCTACTAATCCCATCAAAGCTGGAACTCCTCCTATAGTCAGAAGGAGACTCTCCAAGGATCTTCACACCCTGCAAATTGCATTTTGCTTTCTTCCCATGAAGATGTTCAAAGAAACTAAGAATAAAGAAAGCTCACTTTGGAGGTGGTGTGCTTGAAAAGGCGGTGTTTGAAAAAGTGCCTTCCAATGAACGGAGCTCCACCAACTGGGGGTGTGTTCAAGGAGCTGAGGAGGCTCCTGTGCCTCTGGAGACCCACCTTGACTGGAAGGAGCTGGCACTGCCACAAAAGCTGCCTGCGTGCAGAGTCGGGATGGATATAGTTAACATAAGTGACATTAAAACCATGACAACTACACCACACCTATTGAAAAGATCCACTCAACTTGTGCAGCCTCAGGATTTGAAATAGAGGCCAACATCCTCAGCTCTGGAAACAGAGCCCACGTCCAGTCTTTTCCTTGAAGGTCAGGTCAACCTGTGAACCTCGACTTTGGCACCATCTTTAAGCAGTTGTAAGTGAGGCCATCATGTATGAGACCATTGTCTCCCAAAACCATTCAGCTGTGGGAATGGGCATCAGTGTTTTAGTAACTCCCACAAATGGGTGATAAGCAAGAATAATGCAGCAGAAAGGGAGTCTGCGGGGCTGGGAGGGCCTTGCTGGGGAGGGACCTGCCTTCATGGAAAGAGTGAGGAGTGCACAGGGCAGCCGCACATTGGGACCTGGTCAGAGGAGAGGCAGGGACTTGCAGCGTCTTCAGCCCCTGAGCAGACCTGGTCTTTCTAACCCTTGAATGCCTTAGAACATCAGAGCTCTTTGGTCCAAGCCTGTCCTTCAAGTTCATAGATGTCAAAGTTATTCATAGTGTGTCTTTAGGAAAAGGAACTTCCAGTAAACAGATCATTCCAGGTCAGCATCTCTAAGGATTAATAAAGCTTTTGAAAAGGGTCTTTCATAAATCTCTTGTTTTAATGAAAATCACTGGTGATTTTATAGGGTAGTGGCCTTCAAAAGCCATAAGTTTGGCTTAAATTAATTGATATTTTATTTTCTCTCTCTCTCTCTCTCTCTCTCTCTCTCTCTCTTTTGTGGTGTGGGGATGAAATCCAGGGCCCTCACATGTGATAAGCTCTACCATGAGCTACATCAGCCCCAATTAGTTGATTATTTTGTTGTTATTTCTTTGTAGCAACCATGATATACTATGTGCCAAGGTGCCATGACAGACTGAAAAATAAAAAATTACAGAAATGGTGAAATATCACTTTCTCCCCTCAAAGGCTTCCCAAGACCCTGCATCAACTTTTTCCAAGTGAACTCTCAAGGGGGAAGAAGTTCAGCCTGCAAAATGCCAAATTGAAACTGGCCCAAGCATTTTTTTTTCTTACATATTTCTTTGTAACTGTATCCATCTTCCGAATTCTCCTGTAGTATCTGTACCTTTTCTCTCTTTTCTCGAGCCTCCAAGAAATTCCAGTCACTACCTGCTTTTGATACAAGGAGAAAACTCTTCTAACTCTTCAATATTCTCTGCTTATCAAAAGATAAATAGAACACTGAGCCTTAGCTTTGCACTTATTTTTGAGCCAGTCTTTATATATTTTTGTTGAATAAATAACAAATAAGTTGGGGGGTGTGGTAGTGCACACCTGTAATCCCAGCAGCTCAGGAGTCTGAGGCAGGAGGATAGTGAGTTTAAAGCCAGCCTTAGCAACTCAGCGAGAATCTGTCTCTAGATAAAATATAAAAAAAGGGCTGGGAATGTGGCTCAGCAGTTAAGCTCCTGGGTTCAATTCCTGGTATCATACACAAATACACACACACACACTATATATATTATGAAATGTATTATATATATATATATGTATACATATAAAACATATTTTATTTTAAAGAGAGAGAGAGAGAGAGAGAGAGAGAGAGAGAGAGAGAGAGAGAGAATTTTAATATTTATTTTTTAGTTCTCGGCGGACACAACATCTTTGTTTGTATGTGGTGCTGAGGATCAAACCCGGGCCGCACGCATGCCAGGCGAGTGCGCTACTGCTTGAGCCACATCCCCAGCCCTAAAACATATTTTAGATGTATTATATTTATATAAGCTGTAAATACATAATACATGTGTGTATGTGTGTGTGTGTGTGTGTGTGTGTGTGTGTGTGTGTGTATGTACTTGAAAGCAAAAGTAAGGAAAGAAATTGAAATGATCCAGGAGGGATGACCAAGGATGTCGATATATTTGAACTCATGTCAATCTGATTTCTAAAATTAAAATCTTCATCACTAAGTCGAATGGACTCTCCCAAACTAAAAGAGAAAATCACACTGCAAATCTGAGTGATTATTCCTAGTATTTCAAGCCAAATCCTGCTGAGGGTCAAAGCTGGGGTACCAGAAGAGAGGGTCTGCCTGTCTTGCTCTTTCATACCTGAGCTGCCCAACCCTAACCCTTGGTCCTGGGCAGGAATGCAAAATGGCGTCCCTTGGCAAGTGTCAGCAACATGGAGATTCAGCAAAGCACAGCAGCACCCCTTCCCTCCTGCTCATACCTTTAGTCATTGGGAAAGTGTGCCCTTGCCCATGCCAGGCAGCACAGATACCAGGAGTAAACTAAACCTGATCTCTGCTCCTGGACATCAGATCAAAAGGAAGGATTAAAACAAGCATTTAACCAATTGAAGGCATAAACCACTTATATATCATGGTATTATAAAGACCTTAAATAACACCTAATGAGCATTTAATAAACCCTTCTTTGTATGCCATGACCTGTGCTAGGTAATTCGTGCCTGGCCCTCGGATGCTCACCTCGGGTTACTGTCCACAGCCTGCTGGCAGCCCACCGTAATGCGGCAATGCACTCAGTGTCTGTCTTTGGTGAGCATCTCGGCAGATGATCAATATTCTTATCATGATCTCATAATCCTTACAACACCCTCTTAAGAGATTAATGCTTCAGTGTTCCTTTTAATAACAAAGGATAGAAGCTCAAAATGGTGATATGACGTTCACTGTCCTGCGTTATCCTGGCCAAAATGCAGTCTCCAGTTATTGAACCAAACACTAAGCTAGGAGCTGCTGGGAAGAGATTCCACAGGTGTGACAGATAGACTCTGAACCCAGATGAACTGAAGTTAATAAAACCACCAACAACCAATCGAGCTTAATCCAATCAAAGGTAGAATTTAAGATCCAAGCTGAAATTTACCTGAAAAAGAAGAAATGCCCCATGTTTTACAGCAACACCTCCTGCCTGAGCTTATAGCCTCCACCCTGAAGGCTGTCCAGTGAGTTTTGGATGTGGCTATCCAGCCTCTGCAGTCCTGTGGCCAACTGCTTGCCATGCAACTCGTAATGCATGCATATCATATTGGCAGCTGATACCTATGAAGTATCAGTGGCTACTTGGTACGACCAAGATCAGTTTGAAGTCCACCATCTTGGCCAACAGCCTTTGCTCCCCCCACTCATGGCAGCAGATAAATGAAACTAAAATTGCATCTTACCTAACTAAAAACAATCTTTGAGGGTCAATAATTCCAAAAATCTTGATTTAAAAAAAAAAAACATACCTACAGATTACATTTGTTCCCGTGAAGTTCTGTAAGTCAGAGGAATTTCCCAGAGCCCAAGAGCATCTTCCCCAAGGCTTATGGATGGTTCCATTTTGGATTTGCTCCTCTTATGCCAGCTGAGTTCCCAGACCAAACTCTGAATGTGACTCTCAGGATAATGTCTGTTTATTTCCCTTTCTTTGTCCCTAGGACCCTCAGTTCCCACTTCTAAAACCATAGGGCAGGGATAAACTTCTGCCAGAGAAAAACTAGGATGTTTGTTGCTTCAACTTCAACAACATTGATTCTCCATGTCTGTGGCGGGCGTGTGCTGTCTCTGCAGTCCACTGAGCCTGCTATTTAGACTCTCTTCTTTGGCCTCTGATAACATGCCATCACAGCGGCGTGTGCTCTCAAAACTCAGCTACCTGTTGTTCCCCGAAGAAAACAAAGAAGGCTATTTCAAATATGATAGCACTTGGGTAAAAATTCAATAAAAAATCAGCACTGCTCAAAGCACAGTTATTATGTCAAGGGAGTAGCAGGAAATGAAGACTGCAGAGCTGCTTCCCTTCCCACCGTCCCTGCGGACAAATGCGTCCACCAGTAGCTTAGAGTCCCAGGGAGGTAGCTGACCGGCCACAGGAGGGTCATTACATAGGACCCTCCTGTCCAGGGGGTGCTGCATTGTATTTAACAAGTTTTCTTGATTAGGCAATATTCACCTCTTGCATGACAAAATGTGGAACAGGGCAGCTGTGACCTCTGTGGAAAGCTGGAGAAGTGACTACAAAGACAAAGGGGAAATAAACCAAGAAAGACCCCAACCACCTCAAAGCACAGAGAGCAGAGACCAGCTGCAGTATGGGGCACACAGTGAGCACTCAAGTGAGGGTCATGGTCGTGAGGCCATCGCATAGCACAGTCCTGATCACCTGCTGGGAGGCTCCTCTCCTCATACCTGTCTCCATGGCCAGGTCAGCAGGGACCCTGGCAGCTGTTTGGGGGACATGACTCAGGTGCCCCAGACATGCTGACTGGTCCATAGGGGAGCAGCCAGGGCACACATGATGAGGAGGAGGTAATGAAGGGCAAGTCTCTGTCTTGGCTCTCCCCTTGCAGGCAGGCTCCTGCACTCAGCAGCAGTTGCTGCTCATTTTCTGGCTCAAGGAGTGGGAAGGGGGCTTTTCTGTAGGCACAGCCCTCATGCAGCACATCTGCAGAGAGACAGCAGTCAGAGCTCTAGTGCTGCCCCCAGCTCATGGTGAGGGGGCTGGCCAGTCTCCTGCCCAGATGCCTATGAAAGGCTCTTCCATTATAATGGTACAAAACTATCCCTCTTGAGTCCCCAGGGAGGGTTCCTGACCCAGAGTCTCTTCCTGTTTCCTATTGTCCTGAAGTAGTTAAGACAACGCTCTGGCTCACATTTCCACATATCAGCCAGAGAGGCGTCCAGTCCCTATACCCTCAGCTGCAGGTCCTTGGTGTCACTGCTACGAGACAGCTGAGTGAGCCTAGCAGGACATGAACTGAGAGGTGGCACAGATGTGGGCTTAGCTCAGTTACTCTGCAAGCTTCCTGGCTGGGCCCACATCAGCACAAACCTCACTGGTCTCTGGTTCCTCATGTGCACCCTTGGGAACAGTAAATGCTACTGCAGTCCTCAGGGGTGATGTTGAACTGACAAGGAATGAGGGAGGGGAGGAAGAAAGGAAGAGGAGATACAGAGAAGGAAAAGGGAAGAAGGAAAAAGAGGAGAGGGCCAGAGTAGGTGAGCAAGAGGCAGGTTGATGGTAACAGAGGAGGAGAGTGAGTGGGAGGAAAAGGGTAGGAAGACAGCCATCATGGTGATGAGCAGAGAAAGGACCATTTGGAACCCTGTTCCTACAGGGTCCACAGCACAAACACCCCTGAGGCCCAGTTGGTGGCACATATGAGCAGAACAGCCTAGTATAGACCCTGAGGGACAAAGCAATGACCCTAAGAGGGTGGTCTGGATCACCCCTGTTTAAAAAAGAAGAAAGAACACTGACTCAGAGACAGAAAGTGATTTATCTAAGGCCACCTGCCTGATCAGCAGCTGAACTGGAACCTGCCCACCTCCAAGTTCAGGCACCTGGGCACCTCAGTCCTTGGTGGGAATCCCATAGAGAGTAGATGCCACTGTCCATCATGGAGGCTGGAGGCCAGGTGGGATTGTCCTTGGCCTGGAGGGGCCTGAGCAGAATCCTACTATGTCACAGCAAGTAACCACACAGGAGAGATTGAAGATGTGCCCCATGGCTCAGCATCTGCATGAACAGAGAAGTAGCAGGTAAAGAGACCCCCCCATGTCCTTCCATCACCTGGGCCCTGGTCTCCTGCCCACGCTGAGCAGAGGCTGACACTGCCTGTCAGGCTTTTGAGAATAGGCAAAGTGTGAGAATCTCCTGGGGGGGGCCAGCAAGCAGGGCCCTGTGAACTGACCCCGGATCACAGCAAGTGCCAGGGAGGGCAGAGAGGACAGCTGGGTAGAGAGGAAGGAGCTGAGCACAGAGGGACAGAGCCCCAGGGCTCACTAAAGCAGAGGAGGGTGAGGTAGAGAAGGAAGGGACACACGCCATGCTCAGCTAGAGCATGACACAGGAGAGGAGCACAGAGACCACAGAGCCCAGAGATGGGGGGATTCTTAGAAACAGCAGAGAGCAGGTGGTGCAGAGCATGGTGAGATGGACCTCTTGCCCCTTTGCTTCCTGTGGGGTGCTGGGCTCCTGCCAGCTAAAGGGCTGCCTAGCCACACAGCTCTGCTCTCAGAATGATGAGACACAGAAAATCCCAGAAGGAGGTGATGTTGTCATTCCTGCTTTATAAAATGGGAACCCGTGGTCGGAGATACTACTTGGCACGTCTAAGGTCAAACATCTGGGAGTGGCAGGTGGGAACTGGAGAGAGACCAGGTTACAGGGGCTTGGCCTGTGGAGCTTGTGCAGCCTGCTGTGTGCATGAGCCACTTCACAGGCCCAGCGCTGCTGGCCCAGCTTGCCCCTTCTGCCTTGGGCATTGTGAGGGTATATGAGGACCCATGATACCCTCAAGTCCCAGGAATGAAGACAGTGGCCAAGGGCTCAGGGCATCTTCGCACAGCCGGGCACCAGGCTTCCTCTCCAAGGAGCTGGGATGGGGCTCGGGGAAGAGGGAGGCACTCACTGACTCATCACCAAGTTCCCTGGGCAGAGAAGCCACAGGCCAGGCCTCCATCATCTCACAGCCCTGGGGCTAGAGACCCGAGGTGGGGGGACACATAGCAGCATTCAGGTGAGGGCCTGTCCTGGTGTGTAGACCATGACCTTTTGACTGTGTTCTTGAATGATGGAAGAACAGGCCACCTAGGGGCCCCTTTGCCTTCTTATTCAGACACCAGTCCCACCACTAGGCTCTGTCTCCAAATGCCATGACATGGAGAGTGATGTCCACAACAGAGGCTGAAGGGGAGCAGATGGGCATTCCTCATGCAGGTCCCTTCTCGTAGTGTGAGGGGGAGAAGGGACAGCAGGGGACCCAGAGTGCTGAACCCAACACCCCAACCCAATTGTGTTGCTTCTGTGGCAAAAAAAGATGGGGTGGGGTTTGCAGACAGGAGAAAGTTGGGGATTGCAGACGTGTTGTCATGGATTGTCCCTGTGGGTCCTAACGAAACTGCATCTGTCCTCTCAGGGTAACCTGGCCCTGCTGACACCAGGGCTTAAGCCTGGATGAAGTGGTTTGGCTCTCTGGCCACCAGAACTGTGAGAGGACACCTTGATGCCACTTGATGTCACCTCGCTTGTGGCAGTTCATCCTAACAGTAACCAGAGACCATCACAGCCTCAGAGTGTCGAAGGCAAACGCAGGAGCTGAGACAGCCCCAGGCCAGGCGCAGGCAGAACAGTGTTGAGGACTGGAGCTGAGTGGGAGGAAACGGGAGAACATGGAGCCCACCCAGGACACCCTGGGCTTCCAGCCTCTCAGGGGTTGGCTAACTTGTGATCCCAGGGCCAGCACTGAGTAATCCGCGCACAGGTGTTTATGCCACCTCCTCCTGGCGCCCGAATCTATTAGCACTCAGCCTCAGAGCTGGCCCACCCATCTCCCTTATTTAATTAACACCTGGACCTGCCTAGACACACTCTGAGGGGAGCGCTCCAGCAGATGGCAATCCTTGTGGCTGTGGGAGCTCCTGTCCTGGACTGTAGCCCCATGAGCTCTCGGGCAGCTCCAGCAAGCTAGGGGAGGCGCAGATCTCTGGGTGACTCTCCATCCCTCGAGGCAGGTCTGGTGTCTGGATGTCTGGCAAGGGTATGGGAATGGAAGACAGGGAGGCAGAGATCAAAATGGACAGAGAAAGAGAAAGAGACCAAGGATCTGAATCTCTCTGCAGAGTCAGAAAACAGAAAGACTGAGAGAGAAAAAAAATGTAAATGAAGACAAAAATTAGAGACAGAGAAAACCCAGGCAGAGAGATAGAGGCACAGAGATGACCAGAGGAAGAGGAGGGGGGGAAGGGGGAGGAGGAGGAGGGAGGAGGAGGAGGGAGGGGGAGGGGGACAGGAATGGGAAGGGAAGGCCAGTCTGGCTTTAAAAGGAGACCAGAAGTTCCAAAGAGAGGCAGAGAGTTAAATAGAAAGAAAGGAATAAAGCAGCACAGAGGGATGAAAAGCCGGATAAAGATAAATGTCCCAGAGGTAGAGAGGACTCTAAAGGACCAGGGAGTCAGAGGAAGACTGACCAGCTCCCTGGAGGTCGGTTGCAGCTCGCAGCCTGAAGCCAGGTCCTCCTGCTGGCTCCTCACACTGCCCTGTGTGAGCCCAGACGTCAGGCTCCTGGCGCACACTCAGAAGCATCCCAGATAGGGAGGATGTTGGGAACCTGGGAAAGGAAGGCCTGAGAAGAGCAGGAAGGAGAGGAAAGGGTTCCCATACCCTGGGACCTAGCGCTTGCCCTAAGCTTCTGTGAGGCTGAGGCTCAGGAGGGTCAGCTGTCTGTCCCCAAGGCACTCAGCAGGTGGGGGTCACAGACAATTAGTCAGAGAAGGAACACACTCCCAGCAGCCATTCCTGCTTCATGGAACTGCCCTCTTTCTCAGCACCAAACCTGCAAAGTACCAAGCATTGCAGTGCAGGGCCTCAGAGCCCAGTATCCAGGGTAAACAGCCTGCTTCAAAACCCACTTCTAGTTGCGTCCTCAGTTTCCTCATCTGTAAAATGGAGATAATAGAAGTTTCTATATCTCAGACTGCTAAATGATTCACGGTAGTCGGGCATTTAAACACGTAGAACATGTACTCTGCACAGTTGCTGCTTGATGAAAAATAACTTGACTTCCTTACTCCCAGCTCCCTTTCCCTGGCAAACTTCTATCCAACCTTAAAACTTATTCCAATTTTGCCTTGACTCTAAATCTTTCTCAGATGAGGTGTTTCCTCTTAGGAGAATTAGTTCTTTCTTCAAATATACCATCATGTCATTTCAAAAATATCCCCTCTTCACACCACGGGGACAGTCAGCTGACATCTGCCTCTCACCTTTCCTATCAGTTTCTGAGGGGAGAGATGGGTCCATATGCCTAGAATTAGGTTGGGGCCTGACACAGAGATGCAGCTTGAATGGATTAAGAGAGCTCTGCAGGGCAAGGTGTGTGAACCCATAGGAAGGACAGGTTGGTGCAGAAGGTCTGAGCACCCAACCCTGCACCCTGAGTCCTGAGCGCCTCGTGGTCCTCCCAGCTCTCCCCTGCTTCCCATCAGGAAGGGAAACTCATCACAAGAGTCTGTCTGTCTAGGACACTTTGAAAATACCTGCACATAATCAGGTTGTGTTGTTACAGTCAAGTCTGATGCCAAACCTACTTGGTCCCCAGAGCCCTTGCAGTAACTGCCTCTCAGCAAGGCCAAAAGAGGCAGCAATTGCCAAGTTCCACAAAGATGGCATCTCACCTTGGGTTCTCTGGCCCGGTGCCAACCATCGGGAATGGGCATCCTTCCTTTGTGTCCCTTCAGCAATGAGACTTAAAAAGAGATTGTGATGTATATTTCTATGTGATAATTATTCACCACTTTTTTTTTCTGCCAAAGAAAGAAGTGTCTACTGAACCAGCTGAACAGATAAATTAGATGGCTTGCTAAATTATGATAATCCAAAGTGATTTCAATGGGCTGCTCCAGCTCCAGGGCAGAGATGCTCTGGATGGGCCTGTGGCAGCACAGGGTCTTGGTTTCTGGCATTAGATCAACACCTGCTCCTTCCTGCCTCTCCCTGCATCTTAGAGGACTTATGACATATCCACGTGATGTTTGCTATTGCTGGCTTGTTGGTTCAGGGTCTCTTGACCTCTGGCTGTGTCCTTACTCTGTTCCCTCCCTGCTTGGAGTCTCCTTCCCCACCCATCTTCTGGGGGTGAAATGTGTGACTGCACAAAGCAGGACAGACACTGATAGACCCTGGTATTTCTCTTGCTGGAAACACACATACACATGTGCACACACATGTACACACAGGTGCACTCACTGCCCTCCCCTTTACTGAGAGGAAAAACCTAATTGTTCTCATCCTCTGAAATTAGCATCAGTGATTTCAGGAAATCATTGGGTTTTCCCTAATTCTGCAAAGAGCTCTTCATTTGCAAAACAACCATTTCTGACCCCTCATCATTCCAGGGAAGGACACTGGACACAGCAATCCTCATGAGGATCATCACAAAGGTCTGTTTTTGCTTCAAAGCATCTACCCCAGAAAGGGACCCCGGCTTACTTTCACGAAAGAAAAGGAGCCTCAGCTTTTTCCCCCTTTTCCAGCACTGTCACCAGCAGCACAGGGTCCCTAAAACTTGTCCCCAGCTAGGGCATGGACTCCCTGAGCCTTCCCAGTCCTCCCACAAGTGAGGATGGGCTGCACAGAGCTGCCGCGACCTCCCAAGAGAAGGAAAATAAGGACACTTGGGGAAAAGGGAGCAGACGTCCAAGCTGGACTCAGCTCCTTCCTCCGACTGCTGCTTCCGAGAGGAATGCCTCCATAGACCATCTGGAAGAGGGGCCCTGGGGTAATGGTTCTGCATGTTTGGTTTGGGCTTACCCTGCTGGGAAGTCTGTCATGCTGTTTCCTATACCTGTGGCTGGATGAGTCACTCTGGAGGTCCTAGATCTCTCCTGTAGCTCAATCTGTGGACCCAGTGCCCTACATCAAGGGTGCTAGCACCTGCTGTGAAATGGGCCCATCCAATGCAGAAAGCATGAGATGCAGAGCTCCACCCAAGAGGCCAGTATTGTTGGAGACAAGAGTTCAGGGGACTTGGGCTGTGAGAGGGTCCCACAGGGGCATGCTAAGAGTCCCAGAGATGGCCCCTGTTCTTCCCAGTTCTCCTCCTAGTCAAGACCTGTCCACAGTCCTCTCACACCTGCTGCCAGGTGCAGACAGAGCTTCTGGACTGTCATCTGAAGTCTGGGAGCTGCAGTCTCTCGCCCTGCACTGAGGGAAGTGAGTTTCCGAGCTTGGACTGAGGTGGCCACGCACCACTACATTAGTGACTACCTTGTGCTTTGGGGAACTAGCCAATGCCAAGGTGTCCATATTTGGAGACAACTTAGAATAAGAGTGTTTGTTTGAGCTACTCTGGTTCACCTGCTCTACTACTGACAGACGAGAGCATTTCTGAGAGAGAGAGAGAGACTGGAAACAGACAAGGGGAAGTCCACGAGGCTCAGACCAGGGAAGGGAGGCCAGCAGGACATCAGCCCCCTAAGAACACATGGGGAAGGTTAAGGAAGAGGGCAGGTAACTCAATCAACCACAAGAAGTTCATTCTGTGACAAGTTGGCCATGGATGAGACAGGACCTGCTGACAGTGAACCAGAGGGAGTGTGTAAGGTAGTCAAGTGTGGACTTGCTCAGCCTCAGCTCTTGGAAGTTAAAATGGACTGTCCTGGGTTTAAATTTAGCCCCTACCTCCTTCTTCCCCAAGTGCAGACATGTGTAGGCTGGTGGGGAAGCATCGAGACTGGTGCTGCCCTGTGGATTTCTGCAGCCTCCTCGTGCTCAGAAGCACCTGGCCTGTCCTCTTCCATCTGAGTCCTCAAGGCCACCGTCCTCCTGAACTCTCCACGGCACCTTAGTCTAAAGAAATCTGTGTGGGAGGATGCTTCTCTGCTGCCTCACAGGCGGCCTCAGTAGACACCGCTGCTGCAAGGAGCTCCCACACCCACTCTTGATCCTCACCTCTACCTCCACATTTTTAACCCTTTGAGGAGCCATGCTAATTGCTTTTCCTCCTCGTTCTCTAGAAGCGAAAGGGAAGCCACTTCCACAAAAGGACACAATGCACTCCTGCCTTTTAACAGTAGCCACAGACCTGCAGGGGGAGGTGACCTGGGCTACATTCTTCAAGGGCCCTCTCACCTATGGTGAAAATGCTCCTGCAAGTGTGATGGTTAGCCACACAGCCAAATGCCCAGGGCAGCTGAAGATCCCCTGCATTTAAAACAAAGGATGTTTGTGCCAGTTGGTGACACTGAGGAGCTGAGCTCCCCGGAGAGCTGCACCTGTCCTACAAAGGAAGAGGACAAAGCATCCTCTGCTCATCCAGTCCCAGTCCCCTCCACATAAGAAGACAGGCACAAGGGATTGTGGCTGGTCCCCTGCAGATCCCCACAGGGACACACACCAGTCACACTGAGGATGGTGGATCCACGACCTCTTGCTGGTGGGCACTGGCAAACCTGATGGGCACCCGCCTGATGGAAACCCCTGTCACCCAAGCACCGTCATCCATAGGCAAAAATTCACTAGAGCCGAGAGGCCTCCAGAGTATCAGTGCCTTGCACTTTCTCCAAGTGGGCCCAGGCCTAAGCTTGCCAGGCCACAGTGCGCCTCATGGCAAGTAACAAGCGCCAAGAAGACCTCAGTCTGCTTTGCCAGCTTTGTTGGATTTTCTGCTACACTTTAATTTCAGGGACATGCATCATGTGACATATATGCAAGTATATGATGTCTATTTGTATGTACGTGATGATCATGTGTTGCCGGGAAACGAGTCCAGCATGAGCCCAGTTTGCTCTGATAAAAGGGTGGATGGCTACATATGCTAGTGAAGCAAGCTCCAGGCCCAGCCAGTGATTTCCTGTGTGTGTGCCTCTGTGTGCACAGGGGACACCAGAACAGATCCACCATGGAAGAAGAGTGAGGGCAAAAGGAAAGGGCCTCAGCACTTGTCCACTCCTCCTTCATGAGGCCAAGATAGACAGTGTTTGGCCCATGGTCACACCGTGAGGCAGAATAAGTGCAGATCTCCTGCATGGAGTCCAGGGCTCAGGAGCCCCCTAAAAAACACTGATGGGTGCACCAGATGGAGGGAAGGACACAGCCATTCTGGAGCAGGGGCTGGAGGGGAGGATGTCTTACATGTTACTTGGACTGTGGCCAAGGTGGCCTTGTGGGTGGCATTGGAGAAGGAGCTCAGGAAAGACCCTGGATTTGCTAACAGGCACCACCTCCAGGAATTGAGGCTCTGCCTTGGCTCTGGCTCCCTGCATCTCCTAAGCAGGTAATCCAGGCACCATTTCATGACTTCACCCTGATAATAAGTCACCTCCATTGTTATTGATTACTTCATATTTACCTGAGTACTATCTCATGTTTTGTTTGCCCTGTATACATTTACTTTTAAAAGGAAGCTTACTGTTATTTCACTCAAGTATCCCAGCATCATTTGCTACAAACAGAAGTAAATATAAATGATGTAATGAAGGAAAAACAGTGTTATCTGATTGCCAGGGGATCTAGCCAAGGCTCTGAACCCAAGATCTCATGGTTCTATTTTAAAAAAAAACAGGGGTATTTTCACTGAACAGGGCATATGGATGGCATGTAGACATATGAAAAAATTCTCAGCATCATTTTCCATTATAGAAATGGAAATGAAATGCATTGTGAGGTACAACTTCAAATTTATTAGAATGATTAAAATTTAAAAAATATTTTAACATCCAATGCCGGCAAGGATGCAGGGGACCTGGATCACACATTGGAATGCAAAGTGGGACCACCACTCTCAAAAGGGTGTGGAGAAGTTTTATAAAATGAAACATGCAATCATCATCCAACCCAGCAACTGAATTCCTGAGCAGTTCCCAGGGAAATGAAAGGTCATATTCACACAAAAACCTGCACACTTTGTTCTTAATAGCCTCAAACCAGAAACAACCCAATTGTCCTTAAACCGCTGAATGAGGATACAAACTATGGCACATCTATGCCTGGGATACCACTTAGTGATCAAAAGTAACCAGTTATGGATAATACAAAAAAAAAATTGTGGATGAATCTCAAGGGAATTAGGCCGATGAAAAAATCCAATCTCCAGGTGTTAAACACTATATGATTCCATTTATGGAATAAGCTTGAGACAGCACAAATATAGAGATGGAGAGAGATGAGTAGCTGCCAGAGTCAGGGGTACCATGTCAGTACGAAGCACAGGATGAACTTATGTGATAGAACAGCTGGGTATCATAGTTGCAATGGTGGTTAAATGCAGTTTGCATTGGTAAAACTGCAAAGAACTAAATGCAAGGGTACACATGGGTATGAAAATCACACACAAATATTAGTAAAACTTGTGAAGTTTGAACAAGCTTTGAATTGTATCAGGTCAATTTTCTTTTGCTAATATTGTACTATAGTCAGGCAAGATGGGAAAGAGAATGAAGGGTATATGGTAGCTCCCTAGATATTTTGTGCATATTTTCTGTGAATCTATAGTAATTTTTTAAAAATTAAGTGAATTTAATGAACACCTGTACTCAACAAAAAAAAGGTGGGGAGAAAGTTAAAGAGGGGTGAAAACAGCACATGTAGAATCTAGGTATGAAAGGCAGAAGAGTGAAACTTTCTTGTTGACTGTCCCCAAAATATCTGAAGATCTTTCTCTCCACAGAGCACAGAGACCTTTTCCTGCTCTCTGCTTTTGTTCTCTTGTCCATGTGATTGACATCACCTGCCCACCAGGAGCATGGTTCTTTGCTGTAGTCAGGCTGGGCACAAAATAACCGAACCACCACAAGGCACTTGTAGGTTCAAACAGGAACTCCTTTATTGCCTGAACTTCACCAGCACTCCACTCGCACTCCCAGGGAACTCTCTCAACTCTCTGGGAACTCCGTGAGAACTCAATGGGAACTCCACAGGAACCCCGTGAGAACTCAAAAGTAGCAGGCGCCAGAGGCAGCAGGAGCTGCCCTATTGCTGGACAGCAGAGATCTATATACAACTGAATATACAGCCTGTTTCAATCCAGCATCATCCAGTCACAGCAATTATACACAGCTTAACTTAATTATCATCATCTTAATGGCTCGATGGTGTCACCTCTCAACCACTCCTTCTGGCAAAATGCTAGGCACCATCCCGACTGGGCTGTGGCTCTCAACAGACATTCACTGTGAACACCCTAGGTTATAAGGGAGAGCCCCCACTCCTTAGTCTAAATTCTCTGGCTTCCACCAAGGACCGCACACACAGCTCACATCCATCTTGGATTATTACCACTGAGTCCCCAGGGCCCTGGCCGGAAGCCCCCTCTTTTCTACACTCTTTGTGGAGTCTTTGACTCTTTATTCATCTTGGCATTTGGGAATTAAACAGACTCAGGTGTGTCTTGGTTGTTCATTGTCTGTCTTCCCCTAGAGCACACAATCCTGGTATCAGGGGCTCGTTCTTTGTTCCTTTGATGCACCAGGGTCTGGCTTGTAAGGGGCCCAGCCAACATTTTTTCAAATGTCATTGTATGAATTGTTGCTCAGGCCATCTCAGGAGGCAGTGCATTCGGTGGCCACATAGTGACCTCTCCCTGCCCATTACTACCACTACTATGAGAGACCAAGTCTTCCTTCTCAGAATACTTTACACTCACCTACTAGGAAGCTGCCAGTGATTTGTCAGATCAGGGCTCCGTGCTGCCACCTGCCACTAAATTGCACCCCTAGCTGCTCAACACTAGTCATCTAAGATGTGCAGGGTCCCTGGCATGTGGCGTATTTGTGTGCTGCACATTGGCAGTGTCTTAATGGCATACTTGAACATGTGTTCAGGTGGCATTGGTCATGCAGCCACAATAAGGAGGCTTCAGCTCGATGGCTAAAGTCCACAGCTTTAGTTGCCTTCTGACCCTGGGATTGACTACCCACGGTGACTCCCTGCTCTGGATGGCCTTAGGCCCCCATGTGCCCCTACAGAAACTGCATGTAATGGGAGCTCCATCATGACCTTCGTATATCCAGATAAATGTCTCACTTGAAGACTACAGAGGATGAAAAAGAAGAGAATAAAGAAGAGAAAACAGGGAAACTGCTGAACTCTGAACTGGCCGCATCTGAGAATGCACCTTTATTCAAACCAGGCATGACAGGACCTCAGCAGAAAGACCTGGCCAGTTTGGGGACCAAGGGAACAAGAGGAGGTGAGCCTTTCCAATGGCCCTGGGCACAGGGGAGGGGCAGAGGAGACGTGAGGAAGAGACGGGTTCCAAGAGTTAGTTTCCTTCCTTCCCAGGGGGGTAACCAGCAGAGCAGAGGGCTGTGGATTAGGCAGATCCCAACCCAGAATAGCCAAGTCTGGAGATGTTTCTGGTTGTCAGAGTTTCCATGGAAGGTACCTGACACCTGGTGGATAGAATCCAGGGGTGATGCTAAGCTGCCTGTAATTCAGAGAACCCCTCACAACAAAGAATCATCCAGCCCCAAACATCAGCAGCCCTGAGGTTGAGAATCCTGGTGGAGATGACAGCCCTGGTTTGGACTGTGGAGACCATGAATGCAGCAGGAAGGGCAGCCCCCCTTCCATTCACACATACCCAGTGATGCCCCTCCCCACTAACTCAGGGATACCCACACTGTTTCCTCTTAGCTGTGGTCAACCCTCTACTCTAGTAGAAGACTAGTCATGTCTTCATCATAATCTCTATCTGAAGAGGAAGCTGCAGAGGTTATTTTATTGGATTGTGTTCTGAACTGGTTTGAGTGTTCATATGTAATGGAATGAGACAAGAGCCATTACTGATAAGAAGCTGGAGGAAAATGAGAAGTTATTTTTTTACCGGAGAATGCAGGAGACCCAGGAGAGGTCACAAGAGGGGTAAATGGCTTGTATTTTTTTTCTTTTGAGAGTAATGGCCTCCCTTTCAAGTTCAGATATAGATTCTAGAGTCACACATAGAATGGGGGTTGCCAGTTTAGGGGCATCAGAAGACATGCTGGATTCACAGGACACCAGGGACTAGGGTGACAGAACCTACTTCTCTGCACTTTCCCATGTCCTGGGTTGGGTGCAGGAGTTCTTGGTTGTGACCCTGGTTTTCATGTAAGATCACTGAGTTCATAAATAATCACAGTTCAGTGCAATAAGACCCTTCCCCATCCTCCTCTACACAGCTGACCCCTCTCTTGTTGCTCAGGAAAAAATTAACGAAACTATAGCAGGGCTGGTGCCATCCCGCTCACAGGCCTGTGCCCATCAACAGATCTTACCAGCTTTACCTTCAAACGCAGAGAGCCCACGGCTTCCATGGCCTCCATTGCTGAGCCCAGGCCCAGGTTGCCCACCTTCCTCCTACCTGGAGGAGTGTGTGGCTTCCTACCTGCCTGCTTTGATTGGCCTTTGCTCTACAGTCACCACAGCAGCTGGAGTGCAGCAAATAAGGTCTACACAAGATGTTCCTCAGCTCAAATCCTCCCATGGCTCCCTATTTCCCACAAGGAAAAGCACCATCCCCAGGTCCATGGTTCTTACTGAATCCTCTGCCTGGAATCCTTGGCTCAGCTGGCACTTCTGGATTCCATCCTTACTCACATGCCACCTTGTTGGATAGAATTTTCTTAGAATGTATAGGCTAAGCCTTCTTTAGACTCCTAGGAGAGCCACAAGCTACCAATATTGCTCAGCTCTTTTATTTTCTGTTGCCCAAAGAACAGAAACTTTGTCAGGTGTGATGGCACATGTCTGTAATCCTAGTGACTAGGGAGGCTGAGGCAGAAGGATCACAAGTTCAAGGTCAGCTTCAGCAATTTAGCAAGGCCCTAAGCAAATTAGTGACACCTCTAAATAAAATAAAAAAAAAAAAAAGGGCTGTGGATGTGGCTCAGTGGTTAAGCACCCCTGGGTTCAATTCCTGTTATGAAAACAAACACACAAACAACAAAACAAAAACCCAAAGAAACAAACAGAAAGAACAGTTTTTGATGCTATTGTGGTTCTGGCCAATGTTAAACTTCCAGAACCTGGAATCATGCCTGCCATGTACAGGAGGCTCCCAATGAAAAGATGAAATAAACTACCAAAAATTAGACAAGAGGTATTGTTTATGTGGCTTCATACATGTGCTATTGCTACAAAGCTCTAGGGGGCTGTAACACAGGTCACACTTCTCAAGAATATCAGGAATCAATTAGCACAAGAATCTTTGCCTTACAAGTTAACAAAGAAATACAAATAAGAGCAATATGTTGCTTCACTTGTCAAATAGCAGGTATTTTAAAAGATAAATTATTACTGCCTAGCACCAGTGTGTGTGCACATGTCCTACATTATCTACAAAATGAAATTGATACAACTTTCCTACAAAAATGTTTGGCAATATTTTTTCAAATGTTTTAAAAATATTTGTGTACATGGAACTAATCTTTCCATTTGCAGAAATAATCTAAGGAAATAAGAAGTAAACAAAGACACATAGGAAAATATTTTCTAAAGTGTTGCTTATAATAATAAAAACTTGAAAAAAATTCTTATATTCAGTAAGAAAAGTATTGGCTAAATGAATTGCACTTCAGGCGTTGACTCTGTACAGTAAGATCCATGAGGATTCTTGTCTTTCCCTTGGTATACTGGATATTCTACATCCATAGTGACCATTGCCAAGGCCAGATGTAGTTGAGTCTGGAATTCAACAGGCATGACTAGAATGGAGAGCTTTAGCTGGGGTCTAGCAATTCAGCAATGGATGAATCGAGATTCTCTCCAGCTCGGTCCTTATCCCCCATCACATCTTTGCCTCCTCTAGGTCCCTAGGTAAATTTAGCAGTGTGACTCACATCTGAAGGGTTCTCAAGGTCTCTGTGGAGCCCCATGAGGCACACAGCTGAGCCATCAGATGGCAACCTGGGAGGAGGGAACTAAATAAATGGCCCCACAAAGAGAACACACCTTCTGCTGTTAAAAGTGAGGGCTTCTCTCCCAGTGACCCCCTAATTGTTCATCATTTGAGATGAGTGGCTGTTCTGCCAGGATGGGCTGTGTGTCCTGCCTGTGGTGATGGCATCCAATGGGGACATGCTGAGGACAACAGAGCCTTCCTGGTATAGGCCTTTGTGCTCCTCCTGGGGAGGCAAACACTACCCAGAAGACCAGGACCTGGAGATGCAGATCTTGGGTCCTCCCTCATCTGTAGGGCTCAGCAGTCATCAGCACTTTTTCTCTGGACCCTAGGAAGAGGGAGAGGGGACCCCAAAGTGAAGGGTAGGAAGTCACTTCTATTGGGAGAACTTCAAAGTCCCCATCCAGAGCAGACACTGTCTGGGAACTTTCAGCCTTCCCACTGCAGCTCCCTGAGACAGGGCACGTCCTGCATCGTGGAGAGGGCCCATAGCCAAAGGTCTGGTGGGCAGGGAGAGCACAGAGTTCCACTGTGCTTTTGGTGACCTCTACTTGCTGGCCATCTGACCTTGGCAAATTTCCCAGACACATGTGTGCGCCATTAGCACGTCGGCCACAAGAGGGCGCTGTCAGCAGCATAGCCCAAGGCTCCTAGGCATCAGGGGGAGGGCACCCTGCAGCCTGGACCTACTCCTGACAGAGGATGCTCTCCCTCCCCTCCTCCTCTGACTCCTCCTCTTCTTCCTTCTTTGTCTCCTCCTTCTTCTTTTAATGATATTCCAGAAATATTACCCTCAAGAAAAATTCCTTAAAGAATCGACATTTTGAAGGTCAAGTAAAAAATATGAAGACTTTGGGTGGTGTCCACACACAGTGTGCCCAGCGGGTTTGCAGATTGCAGTCAGCGTCGTATAATATGAAACAAGCATGCACCTTACACCCGAGGGTGACCATAGTTGCTGCCACATCCCCTCGGGGACTTTGTGTTTGACAGGGCAGGACACCATGGGCATGTTTCCGCCACTGTCTCAGCAACGTCATCTCTACTTGGTAGATGGGAAATAGAGGCCTGAAAGAGCAGGTGATTTGGCCAAGGTCACACAGCAGGACTTTGACCCCCAGCCTGCCTGTCCCAGAGGCAGTGTCCACATAAACTCTGCTCCTAAGTCTCTCCTCCCACTTTTACATGGTACCACTTCCCCTTCTCTCCTGGGGACAGAATATGGCCAGCTAAGCTGGATGTCTCCATTCAGGGCTGGTAAGGGGCTGACACACATCACCCCAGGTGAGGTCACCTTGAGGATGGAAATGGCCCAGGATGAGATGGGTCTGATCCAGGCAGCTCCCTGCGGCAGTGCTCCCGATGAGCTATCATTAAGTAAAAGCTGCAGTTTCTCTTTCAAACGCAGCTGTTCTGCCTGTGTAGTCTATTCTCTGTTCACAAACCCCATTCAGCTCAATGTGCAAGCTGGCTCAGAATGTTCCTGAAGGCTGGCAGGACAGAGTTTTCCATACTCATCAGTATTCTCCCTTCAAATTCCCAGACAGTCATTGACCACGGCAGATTTCATTAATCCTATCAGGTGACCCTCCGTCTTGTCTTCAGAGGAGTCCAGGACTTTTTGTAAATTCTCTTTCTCTGTCTCATAATTAGCCTCAGACTGACGGGCTGAGCCAGACAGGGTGACAATAGTGTCAACTCTATGTGTGACTTGAGCAGCCACAGAGCCAAGAATCTGTCATGGTGGATGCCCATTCCTGATGCCTCCAGTGTGTCCACCCCAGGATGTCAGAATGCCACTGGGCAAAGTAGAGTATCAAGGTTTATCACAGATACAGCAGGAGCCGGTGGCAAGGAAGCCAACCTCAGTCACAGAGAGACTTGAGCTCAAGTTATGTTTCAGCCATTGTGTCATCTCAAGAAAGTAAATTTGGGGGGAGATTTGCTGATTCTTTAGATTTTGAGAGGTTTATCTTATAATGTTCTCGAGAATTTCTTTTTCCATTTCAAAACATTTATTGAATAGATGCTGCCTGTAGGTAATAAGTGAAGACCTCTGGGGGGTGACTGTATGCAGGGAGATCATTCTCTGGCTGGCAACTTCCTGTTTCCTAAACTGTGTGTTAATTGTACAAATGCTCCTTAGGGTTGGTCTTACAGCTCGCGTGCACGTGCTCTGCCTGCACAGATTCAATGCTGTCAGGAGATTCTCGCTGCTGCCCTGGAGTCCTGTGCTCTGGATTCCCCCTTCGCTGACTTGTCCGTCCTCCCAGAGAGAGTCCATCCTGATCACGTGTACCCACGCACACAGGCGGGTGAGGCACGCGGGCTAGGCGTGGTCTGCTGTTCACACAGCAGTAGCATGAGAAACAAAGTGCTCTGCCCTTTGCTTTTCTCTTTGAGCAAAATATGTTGGCAAATGTCCCAGGTCAACAGGAAGAAAATTCCTTCTAATGACCACTGTCCTGTCAGGCAACTGTCTAGTCCATGCTCCACTGAGGTGCCTCAAAGCAACAGAAACTTCATTGTTTTCCAAATTTGCTGTGAGGATTAATGCTGCAGGGTAACTTTGGGACATGCAGGTCTCCACCCTGCTTGCTGCCATGTATCTGAGGGATAAAGGCCTAGGGGTGAAATGCCAATCTAGACACACCGCCCTTTCCCTACCAGCCAAGTCCAGCTGTCACACTGGATGTCGTGCGTAACTGGATTACACATTGTCACTGTCACCAGACACCAGGAAGAATCTGGAGCCATTTATCAAGGCAGTGTATTAACTTGCTCAGCAAGAACACTCCTACTCACTCTCTGTAAAACCCGCTCCACTGCCAGGGACACCACAGACACACCTTGAATTTGTCCATGAGGAAAGACAGACAATAGCAAGGGTGTAGAAGAAAACTTTGTGCCTTGTGATGGGGACTTTAAAATAGAGCAGTCACTTTGACAGAAGTGTTTGGCTGTCTCTGAAAGTGTTACACAGAGATTTACCAAGTTCCACTGCTAGGCGTCTATCTATCCAGGACACATGAAAACTCTGTGCACATGAACTCTGGCACCGAAACCCAGAGTGGAAATGCTTCAATGTTCACCAGCTTTGAATGGATTCAAAACCTGTGATGTCACCAAGGCCCACTAATATACAGATTAATCCAAAATTCTTTTAAAAAACGTGATAGATCCACACAATGAAATATTGTTCAGCCATGTAAAGGAGTCAAGTATTGATGCATTCTACAACATGGATGAAGTTTGAAAACATTTAATTCTACAAAAAGAAATTAGACACCAGAAAACAGATACTATATGGTTCTATTCATAGGAGATATTTATAAAAGGGAATTCTGGATGCAGACAATAGTTTAGTGGTTGACAAAGGCTGGAAAGGAAGAAGGGATTAATTGTAAATGTGTATTGGGGCTTTTGCTACCCTGATGTAAAACTGAGGTGGCCATTGTACTATACGGATAGTTACTGAAGACCACAGCCTTGCACAGTGGGGAAAACAGAGGTGGAAAGACAGGGTGGCCTCTCCCCTCACCTGGACAGCAATGGTTCTTGCAAGCTCTTTATTATTTATATAATTTATTGAAAAATTTTGCAGTGAATATTGAACTTTCTGACTGATGTCAAACTAGAATTCTGCCTCACTGTCCTCATGGACCCTGATTGAAATGATCAACAGAGTCGAGTTGTGGGGTCCCTTGGAGGTAAAGGAGCCCCAGCCTGCCCGGTCCCATCCCTCTCCCCCCAACTCCCAGGGTCTTCACTAGTCCACATTATGAACCTGGCTTCCTGCAGGGATTTGATGTAGGGCATCCTGGCCTGGGTGGCCAGCTTTGTTTTAGGCATCATGGAAATTTTATGAATCCCCATCTAAATAATAATAATAAATAAAGAGAGGGGTTGTCCAAAGAATAGTGACATGTACCTGGGCATGGCACTGGGAAGAGCAGAACACAGCACAAGGATATGTGTGCTATAGGGGTGCATCCTGGGGGGGTGGCAAGGGGACAGTTGAAGACACAAATGAGGGAGATAACATCAGATGCATTGAAACAATGGTCCTCATTACATGATTAATGTCAAGAGTGGTGTCAGCCTAAGGTGGCACAGAGAGTTGCTGGGCAGGTGTCCATGCAGAAGTACCTGTGCCTCATGTGCAGTGGCCTCTGCAAGCCCTACTCATGTCAGGGCCACCTGCTGACAGTCACTATAAGGCTACTGTACAGAAGAACGCTCCCTCATGACCTCCTGGCCCCACTTACTTTTGTTTTGGTTGGGTTGACTAAGCATCTCCACTGGATTCTGACAGCTTCCTGATTCCTTTAGGTGGACCACAGAACCCTATGTGGCTTGAGGAGGCAGGAGGACAACAGAGGGGACCTAGGTCTAAGGACAGACTGCACTCCTTTCACTGAACTTTCCCTGGGGAAGACTTCCTGGCGAGGTCTTCTCTGCCCAAGAGCAACATCACTGTCTGACATCTGGCTTCCTAGGGGCGGTCTGGTGTGGCCATTCTATAAGAGGCATGTGGGTGTGGACTCAGTTGCAGGGCTGTGCTAAGGGCACCCTGCACCTTCATTCCTTGGTGGTTGGAGGTCAACGAGTCATGCCAAGCCAGGTACTTACGGCAGATGACCAGGCGGCCTGCACACCCCAACTCGGCCACCTCCCTGCAGAAGCCAGCCTTTCTCACGCAGCTGCCACTTCAGTGGGAGTCTGAACAGCCCACCAGGGAGACCTGATGGGAGCTCTGATTGGACACAAAGTCCCAGGGTGGCTGCCTCACAGAAAATTAGAAGGCGTTCTGTCCCATTAGGTGTTCTACCACCCGGGCAGCTCATCATGCTGAGTAATTGCCTGTCTGCAGGCTCTCCTCCCAGGAGAGAGATCGGGCGTTTCCACCGTTACTGTGAATGAGCTGCTTCATCAGCCAAAGGTAAATATTTTTCAGAGGTGCGTGGTCAGGGGAGACCATCCGAGCAGACCAGGGTGGCTTGAGGTCTGTGTTACTTCCTTTTTGCTTTTCTTTCTTCTACTGTTAAAAACTCTATGGCTCCCTTCATCTGACCTTGAGTAACTGACTTGCCTCATAGTGTTGGTGTGTGAAACTTGAAGCTTAATTGCAGGGAGAAACCTGTAGTAGATGGCATTGATGATTATCCTACGTTGTCTTTTTCTATTTTTTGAATGGAGTGGGATTTATTCGAGTGAGAAGAATAAAGATAGAATTCCTGCAGGGCGGGAGGGGAGTGGTAGCAAGTTCTCCCATCCTACATTTCCTTAATGTTACATTCACACTCAAGGCATGGTCAGTTTCCTCCCCTTGACCTCGGCCAGCCTGTGGCCACAGTATCAATCACTCTCTGTAAGCTCTGAGCTGAGATGTCCACAGGCTATTCAGCTTCTATAGGGCCCCACGTGGGACCCTCTATCCCATCCCTATGAAGATGCCATATTAGGTGTGCTGACCCACAGTGTCAGCTGCCCACCAATGTCACATGAGCCCTCTGATGACTCTGCTCTGGCTAAGGTCACTACATCTGTTAGGGTTGTCCAGAGAAACATCCAGTAGAATATGCAATTATAAGAAGGAGCTGTTAGGCTCACACAGTCACAGAGTCACACAGTCACAGAGGCTGAGAAGTCCCACAGTGTCCATCAGCAGGCTGGAGAGCCAGAAATGCTGCTCAGTCCTGGAAGCCAAAAACCCAGTGTGAGGGAGGGGCTGACATGGAGACCTAGTCTGAGGCGGAAGTCCTGAAACCCCCAGCAGAACCACTGGTGCAAGTCTGCTGTCCAAGGCCAAAGCGCCTGGAGCAAAATGTTCAAGGGCAAAGCTCTAGAAAACAACATCTGCTCAAGGTCAAGGAGGGTTGAGCACAAACAAGAAAGGTGTGGGAAAGAGCAGGGGAGAGAGAGTAGAGTGAGATCCAGTGGGAAGCTCAGCAGGAGGCTGAGATGGAGCACTGCATATACCAGAGCACAGCCCATGCCTCAGGCCAGGTGGACAGTGTTGAGGGCCAGAGGAACCACATGCAGTCTCTCTGTGCTCAGGGTCATGAGCCAGCCACAGAAAGGCAGGAGCACTGGTGCACACTCCCAAGTGGATGAGCCCTGGTGACATGACTCCAAGGGCAGGAAGCCAGACACCAGAGAAGAGGCCATGTACTGTGTGATCCCATCCGTGAGAAATGTCCAGAATTGGAAAATGCACAGACACAGAGACATTAGTGGCTCCCTGAGGCTAGGGGTGCTGACAGGAGGAGGGGGGGATGGCAGGGAGTTTCTTCTTGGCATGGTTAAAATGCCAAGTGATGACATTTTAATGGCAGCAATGATTGTACAATTCTGAATATGCCAAAAAATATTGAATTGAGCACTTGAAGTGGGTGGGTTTTATGTCATATATATAGGCATGTACAGAATACATGTGTGTGCCAAACAAACACGACCTCTCTTCTGTCAAGAGTGTGTAGTAGGAAAAAAGAACTTAAAGAAAATCTAAATGTATTCTTGCAAGTAGATTGTGATATTAGTTTTTTAAAAAGGCTAAAATCAGGAATACAGTATGTAAAATGTGTGATGTAGCCGAGTGTCCCCCTCTGGTCGGTGGAGTGACACATGGCTGGGTGTTCATGGTCACAGTTATGGGGGAGTCTGTGGGGGTACGTCTTTGAGCTAGTGCTCAGGGGTCATGATGGTCTTCTGTCAAATAATTTGTGTAGCATTTCTTTTCTAAAACCTGTCCTCTATCTTTTTTCAAGCACAGAGGCCTGAGGCAAAGGAAAGTGATAGTTTTCTTCAGTCTTTAAGTCTTCAAAATACCAGCATGTGGAATTTCTGGTAGGACTTGTTTTATCTTTTGCAGATGAAGATTCTAGATTGTGTGGTCCTGGAGCATGTTCTAGGCTGTACCGCTGGTAAATGAAGTGCGGGAATGTGTCTGAATACATTGCATTATAATGCCTCCAGAGAGATTGAGGAGCGAAATGGGGCTGCAGCGACATCCATCATCGGCCTCCTCCGACAGCACAGGAGCCGGAAGAGAGGCACTGAGGACAGGAGGTGCACCTCTGTATGGCAGAGCAGGCAGCCCAGACATGGAGGAGGGAGGTCTCCAGAGCCAGAGCAGTGCTCTGACTCCACACTGCACTGGACACTCGGCTCACCAGCTCGTCCAGCCGCAGGGATGGTGCTTATTTCATCAGTGAGAGCTTTACTGTGTGTGAGCCGCTCAGCCTGTTCAAAGACCCCTGTCAGGGTGTGAGAGCCTGGCAGAGCAGGAGCCCCCTCCCACTCCTGGGCACTCAACCAAGCAGAACAATTCCAGTCGCAGAGTCCCCGTGCACTGGGTCCACAGTTGCTGCTAAAGTGTGCCGTAAATATTAATGGCATTGGCAGAACCTTTAAACATTTGATAAGTCCCATTCTTGCCGCAGAAACACCAGACTTCTATTAGTGACTGATGAACACCAGTTTCTCCCCTGAACTGGTTCAGCTGGGTCAGTTTTTCTAATCCATCTTAAGAAACTGCACATCAGCAAGGGTTTTCCTGAAGAGATGCGGGTCAGTTGAAGCAAATGCCTTTATACTTCATTTCTCCCCTTCGTTTATATTTTGCTGACTCTAGTCTGCTCTCTGGATCAATCCTTCTGTATTTCTGTATTTCCAAATGTGTGCTAGGAAGTGGTTTACCATCTAAGTGCTCTTCTCTGGCCGCTGCTGTAGTAAGTTTTGTTACTAAATGTGCTGGTTGGTATTGCCATGCTGCAATAATGGTAACTCTGGGGATGTGATGAGCCCCCTTTCCACAGCAAGAGCATACAATGGCATTTGCAAAATGCCTGGCTTTAATCCTGGCCAACAAGGAGTGCTACTTCTGGAATTGCACTGTGCATTCACTGGGCATACATTCTCCTTGGGATGTGCAGTTTCCTCTTTCAGCCCAGAACAGGATGGATCCACTAGTTAAAACCATGTGTACATAACTGAGCAGACAGGAGTTTGCAAAATATCTTTCTTAGTCAACACAGAAGCATGGAAGGTCTATTTGCCTCAAATTTATTCTGGAAATCAACAGCCTCTTGGCAAACTCCTCTCTGGTATACAGCCTTAAGCAAATGCTGACAAACTTGCTTTGGGACACAGATCTGCAAAATCCTATGATGTGAGTGTTAATCAATTTTAATATGAAAATGAAACTGTTATCACTGATCATTATGAAAATGCTTTAACCATTGAGAGTCATTTCAGGACTCACTAGAAACATAGAAGGTGTAGGAAATTTGCCCATCATACCAGATCCAAGGGAGCAAGTCCACCACACACCTGTTATCTGCCCCACTCCTGCACCCAAGGTGAACGGTCCCAGCACTCTGTTCAGCAAAGGCCAAATTTGTCTCCAGAATCCATTATATCCTAGTGTTCTTATTATAGCTGTGACACTTAGATTAAGGTATTAAACATATTTTTTTTTCACCCTCAAACCAAAGCAGACTTTAAAGACTGCAATGAGGAAATAACATTAGAAATGTGATAATCTAAAAATTCAACCAAAGGAAGTCTAGGTGCCCACTGCTAAAGATCCACAGCATAGAATAATATTCAAAACTTTCAAAAATATGAAAAGGATCCAGGCTTGGTGGCACATGCCTATAATCCCAGTGATTTAGGAGGCTGAGGTGGGAGGATCCCAAGTTCAAGGTCAGCCTCCTCTGCTAATTAGCAAGGTCCTAAGCAACTTAGTGAGACCTTGTCTCAAAATTAAAAATAAAAAAGGGCTGGGACTGTTTCTCAGTGATTAAGAGCCACTGGGTTCAATTCCTGGTACAAAACAAACAAGCAAACAACAAAAAATAACTATATATGAAGAGGAACTCTTGTACTGTATTGAAAAGTTCTCTAAGGAGCGCTGCTGGGTACACAAATAATGCAAACAGCATAACACCTCATCTTCAAACACACCCAATTCAAAATAATCCCATATGTTTTCCATATATACAACGTATAGTAATGTAAATAAATGGATTAAAAATTTGGATTAAAATGCCATAATGGTAACAGTAGTTAATTTTATAATTTTTGTTAACATTCTTCAATTAAAAAATGGAAAAATGTGCATGAAGGAAATATTTTTTCTATTTACATATCTATTTTGCAAAAAATTGTGCTGGGTAGCTGGCAGCCCTCCATAGTTGGAAGGAGTAAAGAAATCCCTTTGTTGAAGAAAATGCCACAGCAGGACATGGTGTCAGGGTGTGTGGAACTTAAATTAATCTAAATGGATTAATCCCCTTCCCAAGCCTTTTGGCAATATTGCACATTAAATGTTTATCTGCTTACAGAAGGAAGTCAAAACTCATTAGTCCCTGCAAGAAACAGGATTACACACAAAACAGCTTAACTGAAATGAAAAGAGAATTATTTACCCATGTGAAAGAAATAAAAGAAGAGGCATTTCAGCACCCTAGAGCTAGGACTAACAGCAGAGGACCAGGGAGGGCAGAAATGGTTTCCTCTGATCTCAGCCAGGGCCGGGCCTCTTGGAGGACAGGCTGCCAGGAGCTGCGGCTATCCACAGATGCCAGAAGCAGGAGTAGAAGAAACAGGAGGTGGGAACTGAATTCCCCACTCTCTTTTCACACCCTGGACCCTAGGATGCTACTCAGACTGAGTCCCACACACAGCCATCAAGAAGGGTACCCAGGCAGGCAGGTGTGGGCCAGACCCGCCATCCCAGAGCAGAAATGGAGGGGGCATGGGGCTAACATGTTGGGTAAGTGGCCAGCATGGCTGCTATTCAAGGAACTTTTTTTCTGACCTTGATCCTCCTTTACAGTGGTACCTCCTCCAATGCCATTTCAAATCCCATAAACTTGAGAAAATGTACTCACGCACACACATACTATTGCTGGGAGTGCAAATAATGTGAGCTTAGTTTAGGAGGAAGCAGCATAAGCCATATATACTGGCCATGTCCTTAAGAACCAAATATCCTCAGCTTAAAACAAAAACAGAAAGAAAAAAAGAAAGAAAAGCAAGAATGCCCTGAAAACCCTACAATTTATAAACTTATTTTTCACAACAAATACCTCTGTTTTGTGCTCATTCTCCCTGGGGAAGTCTAGATGTGATGCCATTTGATATTTCAGATCCAGGAGAGAACGCCTAATGGATCACAGGTCCCACCCCCAGTGGAAGGGGAAACCTTGATTGAGAGCTTCAGCACCTGGTGTGTGGTCATAAGAACTCAATGTCCAAAGGAACCTTGGTAAGCTGCTTCCAAATAGGGGAGATGGACCTGGGTGCTGGACCCATCCATAGCATCTGGTTCAGGATGCACTTTTCCTGAGAAGACTGCCCTAGGAGGAGTCCTCTTTTTGAGTCATCTTCCAAGTTCACACCTCACTTTTCTAAAAGTAGTCCATAAGAATAGACTCCAAATGCATATCCCACACCCATCTATCATATGGATCTCTCTGGTCTTAGGAAAGTGGACCAGTGACAAATAACTGAGCCACTGGGAGTCATTGATTGGCTGTCAAGGACCCAATCAGGTTTTGCATGGAGATACATAAAGACTGCCGGGAAAACTGAGTCAGAGGAAGGGCAGAGCATTAGTAAGCAATTCCAGGACAACTTCCTCCAGGTCTCCCAAACCCCCTCCTGGCTTTTACACTCTGATGCCCAGTTACTCAGTATAACCTTGGGTTTCCTAGTTTAGCATGTTTAAGAAGGTTTGTTTGTTGCATGTAGGAGTTTTGTCTGGGTTCAGGTCTACTAAAGGATTCAGATCCTGTTTTTTCTGGAGTAAATATTTTATCAGAACCCCCAATTAACATAAATCCATGAGAGAAAATACTGTCATTTTATAAAAAAAAAAGGAAAACCTAGAGTGTTCACATGATTATGTTTGAATTTTTCCCCAGTGCTCAAAAATATGCCTTGGGAAAAAAATTAAGTTCAGGTTCTAGAATATATGTGTGTGTATTTACATCTAAATATGGATATATATGAATAAATATATAGAATAAAATAAATAAAGAATAAAGAATAAAATACCATAAATAAGAATAAATACATTATTTCAATATCTCTTTCCCTTACTTTTCTCCTTACTTTTTGTTTTTAGTTAGGAGGAGATGGATCTTTTTTTTACATTTTAAAAGATTTTTTAATACATTCAGCCACCTCTAAATGATAGTCATATACATGTATATATATACACACACACACACACACACACACACACACAGACACATACATACATACATGTATGTATAATTCTGAAATGAAGGATACAAATTCAAGTTCGATTCAAAACTTGATGAGAAATATGGAGTTGCATACTTTATGAAATAAATTATCATTTGTGATGGTTGAAGAGGGGCTGGCTCTGATCAGATGGTAGTAAATCAGGATGGGAATAGCTTTCTGCATCTGAATGCAAGTGGGAAGGCATTCTCTTCTCAAACATACTTGGCACTCCATATATTAAACTCCCATCCAACAAAAACGATAAATCTAGGTGAAGAAAAGGATTACATTTTAGCATACTCCATACAAACTACTTCCAAATTCTAAAATGGCTCAGGTAGTTAGGCTGAGATCTCCAAGCCTTCCAATCAACGGGGCCATGTTGGTGAGGAATGAGCTGTGAGCAGCAGTGGGCACCAGGGGACAGGTGGCTCAACTGTCATTGTGGCCTTTGTATTGAGATACTGCTTCTCATAACTGTGTTTAAACATCATCCTTTTTTTTCTCCTTTTACCTTTCTTTTTTACTGTAAAAAAATACATAAGTGCATATTATCATGTGTCTTTGTACTTCATTTTTAATCAATCTCTCCAAATCTGAATTTGAATGTGTTGGGTTTCAATGACAATGTTTACAAAATTTTTCACATTACCAACCCCAAAACCAGAACTAAATCAAATTTACAGGCACTCTGTATTCAAGATTTATGAAACCAATATTGGAAAAAAAGTTTAATTAGTGGCCCAAATGAAACCATAGTGTTCTGAAGATATTGAATTCTAACCATCTGCTTGGCATAGGGAAAGCAACAACAACAAAAACATTTTCTTATCCTTATAAAGAAAGGTACAGAGGGAACTAAAATATTTCTTCAATCTTTCTTCTTGATCTGGGATAACTTTAAAGAAAAACTGAAAGTCTGGCGATTGAAGTTGTTGAAGGTATAAAAACAACCAAACAAACAAACAAAAACCCCAAAACACGTAAGACTGACATCTCCTGCCTGCTCTGTAGGGACGGGAAGCTTGCTGGCTGTGTGAGACTCACCTCCTTGATGTACCGCTCTTTCACCATCTCCAGACAGGCATGTGCACACTGTTCCAGCATCCCTCAGCACCCCAGGGTGTTCTGTTGACAGCCCATGTGGATCCCATCACTGCCTATGATCTCACCCCGTTGCCATGGATGACACCCATTCAGCCTATTCAGGCCCCCATGACTTTGGGTTCAACCATGTCTCACTTTGGGAAACAGAAAGAGACAGAGGAGTTGGTGTTGCACCTCTGAGCCCAGGTTCTGCGAGGCATGAGTCTTCTCCTTGTCCTCTTGGCTTCTCCTCCATCTTCCCAGCAAAGCAAGGCCATGAAGCCTGCTGGTCCGAGGGAGGCGAGGGACAGGTAGAGCAGGGCCAGCTGCCCCAGAAGCAGAGCCACTCCAGGAGGCCAGCCATCCTACAGACTTGAGGGATGCTAAATCAATACATTTAATAGGTTTTCATTAAAATGTATTCAATGAGCGTAATATATTAACATTGGTTAATATATTACATAGTAAATAGTTCTTCTGAAAATTCTAGGAGTTCTTCATGCTCTCCATCGGGAGTCTGACTTCAGTTTCTTGGAGTTTTATTAATTAGCCATTCTCCATCTATTTCACTTTATGGCAAATGGCTTACTGTTGTGGATTGACCCCTAGCTCAGCTGCTTCCCAGGTGTAAGCCCATGGGGTAGCAACTCACCTTTCCCTGCCTCTTTTTACTGATGTGTAAAAGGGACACTGGAGCAGCTGAGTGGCCATATGGGGCCCTGAGCAAGAAGCCCAACCCTCCCGGGTGTCCTGTGTAACAAGTGTGGTGGTCTGACCCTCAGCATTCCCCAGGAGTCTAAGACAGCCAGAGCCCACGGCACTTCCCCGAGGATAGGAGAGAGGAAAGGGAAAATCCATCCTCCAAATATTCTGATATTTACTGAATCTCTCAAAGTTGCTACCTAAGACATTTGTGAAACAAAATGCTGAATTTGGAGTTTATCTAAAAGAATGGTCTTCTGTGACTTACTCACATTTTATATTGCTACAGAGGCATTTTCTGAGTAGAACAGTTTTCCATTAAAATAAAAATATTAGTCTGAGAGTAAACATTAAGCTTGTCACTTAATACTTTTGATTTACATAAGCAAAATAGGTAAGTGTCAATGTGATAGACCATATTATTTTCAATGACTCCATAAAAATACTTTTGAATTAAATTGAGCTTTTAAAATTTTCATTCTCTCTTGATAATTTCATTCAACAAGAAAATAAACTTATTAAGCTTTATTGGGCAGTATTTTTCAAAACTGCAGTCCATGGTCAGGCAGTCTCTAATTCAGTAGATTGCTCATTCATTGCATGGAATATTGACTAATCACCAACATGGGGATTCAAATACGAAAGGTACAAGGCATGTCCCCAAGCCCCTAAACACTGCCTTCCTTGGTAACTGCCTATCTTCCCTTCCATTTTCTCTGATCATTCATTAGCCCTGGTGTCTGTTAGCTTTTTGTTTAATCTAAGCTCAGCAGAAAGCAATTGGAAGATGAGACTACCCTGTTGCTGCTGTTGGACAAGGAGCTCTGTTACTTGGAATGGCTGCCACCTCACAACTTATGGTTTTCTGCATTTTCTTTTATTGCTGCATTATAATTATATGTAATTATGGGGTTTGTTGTAACAAATTTGTACATGCACATCATATGACACTATAGTTTGCCAATATTATTCCTCACTATTTACCCTATTCCTCCTCTCCTCCCTCCCCTATCCCTTTCCTCTACTGCTCTATCTTCAGTTTTTACAAGATCCCCTGACAGGTTTATTTCCCTTTTTCCTCTCTAGCTTCCACATATGAGAGAAAACACATCACCCTTGACTTTCTGAGTTCTGCTTATTTCATTTAACATAATGTTCTTGAGTTTCATTCATTTCCCTGCAAATGATATAATTTTATTCTTCTTTATGGCTGAATAAAACACTATTGTGTTAGTGCTACATTTTCTTTATCTATTCCTCCATTGATAGACACCTTGGCTGGTTCCATAGCTGGGCTTTTGTGAATTGTGCTACTATCAATATAGGTATACATGTATCACCATAGTGTGATGACTTCAATTCTTTAGTATAAATACTGAGGAACATGATAGCTGGGTCAGAAAGTAGTTTCATTCTTACTCTTTTGAACAACCTCCATAAGGATTCCATAGCAATTATACTACTTTACAATCCTACCAGCAGTGTAAAAGTGTGTTCATTTTAGTCCTATGTATTCCCAGCATTCGTTATTGCTTGTAGTCTTGATGGCTATCCTTCTAAGCAGTGTGAGATGAAATCTCAGTGTGGTTTTTATTTGCATTTCCCTAATTGCTGAAGATAGTGAATAGTATTTTATATATTTTCTGGCCATTTGTATTTCTTCTTTTGAGAATTGTCTGTTTAGTTCATTTACCCATTTATTAATTGGGTATTTCTTTTTTAGTTCTTTATTGTTTTAGTCAGCTTTTTGGATGCTATGACTAGGAATTGTAGGGGAGGAAAAGTTAATTTAAGGGCTCACAGTTTCAGAGGTCTTAGTCCATAGAAGGTCAATTCCATTCCTCAGGGCTACAGGTGAGGCAGGAACAACATGGTGGAAGAGTGTGGCAGAGGGAAGCAGCTCACATGACAAACAGGAAGAAGAGAGAGAGTCCACTTTCTAGATACAAACATATACCCAAATGCCATGCCTCCAATTCCCTCCTCCTCCAGCCACAGCCCACCACTTCAGTTACCACTTAGTTAATCCCTATCAGGGGATTAAATCACTGATTAGGTTAAGACTCTTATGACCCAATCATTTCTCCTCTGAAGTTTCTTGCACTGTCTCACATGTGAGCTTTTGGGGGACACCTCACATCCAAGCAATAACATTTATATTCTGGATATTAATCATCTATGGAAAAGTAGCTAACAATGTCCCCTCCCCCATTTTGTAGGTTCTTATTTCATACATTCCCGGGTCTTTTTACATTTTGAGTTGAATTTTGTGCAGGGTGATAAAAAGGGGTCTAGTGTCATTCTTCTCTACATGGACAACCTGTTTTATTAGCACTATTTGTTAAAAGACTCTCTTTCCTCCATATGTTTCTGACACCTTTGTCAAGGATCAGATGACTATCTCTGTGTGGGATTGTCTCTCTGTCTTCTATTCTGTTCATTGGCCTATGCATCTCTTTTAATGCCCATGCCATGCAGTTCATATTACTAAAGCTGTGTATAATAATTTGAAATCAGGTATTAAGATGTCTCCAGCATTGCTTTTTTGGCTTAGAATGGCTTTGGCTATACTGGGTCTTTTATTCTTCCAAATAAATGTCAAGACTGTTTAATTTAATTCAGTGAAAATTGTAATTGGCATTTTAATGGAGACTACATTGAATCTTACATTGATTTTGGTAGTATGGTCTTTTAACAAATATTAAGTCTCCCTATCCATGAATGTGGGGGGAAGTTTCTCCATTCATGAACATGGGGGGAATCTCTCCATCTCATTGTGTCTTCCTCAATTTTTACTTCAGTGTTATGTAATTTTTTTGCAGAGGTCTTTCCTTGCTTGAGTAGATATATCTTTAGATGTTTCTGAGACTATTTTAAATGGGATTGTTTTTCTCATTTCTTTCTCAGCATATTTATTATTGGTGCATAAGAAAAATACTGACTTTTTGTTGGTTTGTAACATGCTACTTTGCTGAATTTGTTTATTAATTCTGTAAGTATTCTGGTGGATTTTTTGGATCTTCTAGTATATGGTAATATCTGCAAATGGTGATAATTTAAATACTTACTTTCCTATTTCTGTCCTTTTTGTTTCATTCTCTTGCCTAATTGCTTATCCTTTGAGTAGTGGCTCTTCCATGTAATTAGGTGCCCCAACATTTGGGGCATAAATTATTTACTACCATTATATCCTCTTGTTAGATTGTTCCATTTATCATTATAAAGTACCTTTCTTTGTCTCTGCTGATTAATTTTGGCTTGAGGTCTTCTTTGTTGGATACAGAGTTGCTACTTCTGCTTGTTTTGTGGGTCCATTTGCATGGTATATCAATTTCCATGCTTTCACTTTCAGCCTGTGATTGCCTATACCTGTAAGGTAGACCTCTTTTAAACAACATATATTTGGTTCTTGTTTTAAATCCACTGTGACAATTTAAGTGTTTTAATTGGAGATCCAAGACCATTTGTATTCAATTCTACAACAGAGATATTCATTGATTTCTGACATTTTGATTTATTTATAAAGTTTAATTTGGTTCTATTTCTCATTTGCTCAATTACACTTCAAATGATATGTATCCCTTTCAGAGCTCTGGGTGTTGTTTATTATTTCTTCTCTGTGCAGTATTTCTTTAAGTATTTTCTGTAGTGCTGGATTAGTAGTCAGAAATCCTTCTAGTTTCTGATTATCTTCAAATGTTTTTATTTTTTCTTCAATTTTGAAATATAACTTTGCTGAATATAGAAATTTTGGTTGACAGTTATATTCTTTTAAGGTTTGAAACACATAATTTCCAACTCTCCTGGAATTTAGGGAGTCTGCTCTAACAAGGCAGAAGTAAATTCTGATTGGCTCGTGTCTAAACGAGGACTTTCTCTTGAGGCTTTTAAAATTCCATACTTATTCTGTACCTTAGACATTTTAATTGTAATGTGTTGTGGGAAAAGAATTTTTGAACTTGTCTATTTGGGGTTTTGAATGCTCTTGTATCTATAAATCCATCTCATTCTCAAGGTTTGGAAAATTTTCTGTTATTATTTCCTGAAAGAGGTTATTCTTGTGATTAGCCTCTATCTCACTAACTTCTTTAATGCTAATGTTTCTTAAATTTTGTCTTTAATATTGTCCAAGGTTTCTTGCATATTCTGGTCATTGTTACTTATTTTATTTAATAGTTTTTGAATGTTCAAGGCTGGCAACTTTGCCTAACAGCTCTAAGATTCTATCTTTAGCATGATCTATTTTATTAAAGAGAATTTCAACTGAACAGTTTGATTTATTGTGTATTTCATTTTCAAGATTTCTGTTTGGTACAATTTCAATATCTCTATTTTCTTATTTAATTTCTCATTCATATCTTATAGGATTTTTTATGTATTCAGTTGTATTTGTATTCTCTTGGAATGCATTACTTATTTTTATAATCATTCTTCTGAATTCTTCATCTGGTGTTTGACCTCAACATATTTGAGTTAGTGGTGAATTATGAACTTCAGGGAGTTTTATGTTACTTACCTTATTTTTTCATGTTTCTTGCATTCCTACATTTGGTTTCATGGGATGATTTTTCTCTTCCATTCTTATCTGTGGGTATTTTTAAGTCACAGCCTTCACTTGTGAAAGTGTTCTGGATGAGGTTTTTGTAAATTTTTCAAAATATTTCCAAGTGGCTTTTGTAGTGTATTTTCCTGCCTATTTATTTGGTGATGATTAGTGTATTCTGATGAGTGTATAGGGTTTCAGAGCTTGAGAATTCCACTTTTTCTGTAGGTCTCAATAGAGTGGTGTCCTTTTCTAAGTGTGGCAATTGTGTCACATATAATCACGCTGCATACAGGGGTACACCCACTGTCACTTCTTTTCTTCACTTAACACTGTGTATATTCTAATATTGTATGGAAGTTATTTAGATTTTGACTTCTCATAAATTTTGCACACACAGCCTTTGTGTTAATTCTCTCTGATTTTGCTGTAGGCATGGACAACTATGAGTGGGACCTGCAGGTTCTGACAGCTGTTCTTACCTGGGGACTGCTCATTTGCATGGGAGTTTTGTCTATTCTGTTTTTCATATAAAAGTATTATTGACGTTCGAGCATGGTTAGTTTGTGTGTGGAGCAAAGTGCACTGTCACTTGTCTGGGTTTAGCTCAGGAACACAGTCTCTACCCTGTGAACTCATAGTATCAAGATACCCAGCACCTCACAAAAAAGGAATAACAAACAACAGCAACAACAGAAGCAAATAATATAAAACATTATAATAAATACTCCGTGCCTATTATGACATCTACAGCATATATTACCACAAACAGAAATGGTGGAGTCAGAAATTTCCAACAGAAAAACAATAACAATGAACATGATCTAGCCTTAAAGTAAACAGCAGGTGTCAACTATGCCATTTACAGTACTAATAACTGTAATAACACAAATAGTAGTGACAGGAGTTTTATAAGCCATATAGTTTTAGAAGATGGTAAGATACAGTTCATTAAGAAAAAAGGGGCTGGGGATGTGGCTCAAGTGGTAGCGCGCTCGCCTAGCATGCATGAGGCACTGGGTTCGATTCTCAGCACCACATAAAAACAAAATAAAGATACTGTGTCCACCTAAAACTAAAAAATAAATATTTAAAAAAAGAAAATATGATAGGAAGGTAAAATAAATCTTCTAATGTTTAAAATATTAACATAGAAAAAACAGAACAAATGTAGCAAGGGATGACTCTAAAGTAGAAGGAGAAAAAAAAAAAAACAAGTAAAGAAAGAGAGAGAATTTGGCTATTAGAGGGAGAAGAAAGAAAAGGAAACAAAAGAAACAAAAATCAAACCAAAAATCTAACCCTCAATAGACGAGGCAAAGAAAAATAATAATCATTTCAAAAAATGTTTAAAATAAAAAGAAGGGAAGAAGTGTGTGTGTGTGTGTGTGTGTGTGTGTCTCCACAAATCTTAAATAATTTTCTTCACTGAGGTAGTCAGAACTGTCAATGAGGAAGGATGGACACTACCTATGGCTGACTGTCCTTTCCATTTCTTTTTGGGCTATGTACCCCTTAGAGAGAACAAGGGCTGGGGTGTTGTTAGACCCTTCCTCTTTTTGTGTTGTTCACTGAGCTGCCAGCTGGAGTTGCCTAACACTGAAGGTGGCTGAAGTAGTGCCCAGCTTCCCTTCTCATCAGTATAAATTAGGACAGAATGGGAAACAGTGTCAACATGAGTTTTGTCCAGACAGACCAGAAGGATGCACTCCCAAGGTAGGGTTGTTGCTTGGTTATAAGCGGGGAGTTCTGGTGACTGGGGCTCAGGTCTAATCACACCCTTTTTTTAGGTGGTCACAACAAAATCCGGCCTGGAGAGATTAGATCAACACACCTCCAGGGCCCAACAGATGACAATTTCTTCTGGGAGTCTGGATCTCAGGAGTCTCCACTCCTGAGTCAACTCTCCCAGGTCTCTCAACTCTGCTTCCCACAAACGTGACCTTCACAGGTTTAGGACCAGAGTGTTCACACCCACCTACTCAGTTTCCTGTCTTTTACTGTTCACATGTGCCACCAGACTCAAAGATAAAGTGAGTTTCTACATCTTTCATATCTCTGACTTGAACCCCTGTAGATACCATCTTCTCTGTGCCTGTTCCACTCATGTCCTGTACCCTAGGTCACATGATAGACAGTGGCTGGGACAGAATGGCAATGTTCCCTATGACCTCCTGACTCTCACTGCAGCATGACCTCCTCAAGATGGCCCCTCCTCTACTCTCCACTTGCCAGTTGAGAAACTCAGAGCACTTTTCAAACAACTAGTCACTGTGCAGCCACTGGATCAGCTAAGTCCAGGCTGCTTTTCTGTTCTATGTTTTGTTTTTTCCATATCACATTCATCCACTGTGATTCTCTGTGTTCTGTCTCCCCCCTGCAGGAAACCAGCACCTGTGTCAGTGCTGCTACCACTCTCTTGGCTTCAATGTACTCTTTCCTGACCTTTGTTCTATGCACCCAAATATCTGAGTCTCTAAGAGTTTCTGACTCTCCAATATTGAGTTTCAGTCAATTTCCTCTTTCAATCACTTTTTGAGAAGCATTATTCTTGCTCCTTGAATCCTGAGCCACAGAGCAAGTGGACACGCACAACCTTCCTCTACTCCAACATCTTGAATCATCACATCACAACTTATGATGTAATATGATACACAAGTCAGTATATGGATGGATGGATAGGTAGATTGATAGACAGGTGGAACCAAGCACATCAGAAGGACATTATTTTTACAAAACTAAAATAGTGCTCCTTTTTTAAGCTCATTCTACAAATGTGATGTGTTTGGAAGACAGAAGTATTATCTCCACAGTGCTGAGCTATCCCAGCCATCGACCAATCCATGTATCTCCACCTTAACCTTATGGTAGCATAGTGCAATAGACTGTGATAATACTGATTTTCATAAACAAAAAGCATCAGTTGAGCACCAACTATATATCAAGTATGTGTCCAGAATCAGATAATACAGAAGTGAGGAAAATAAAATTTGTGCATTCAAAGAGCTCCTTTGGAGTAAGACAGACCACGGTCAAATCAATATATAACATGCCAAGTAGCAATAAATGCAAAAATCTAAATAAATCAGTGTAAGGGAGGAGTGAGTGAGGACAAGGATTATTATTTTATGTGGGTCATTGATTATTCCTAATCAGAAAATCTGAAATCTAAGAGAGATTCAAAATCCAAAACATTTTGAGCACTAACATGACACCACAACTTGAAAATCCCACTTTTGACCTGCAGTGATGGTTTGCACTAGTAATCAGAGAAATGCAAATTAAAACCACAATGAGATTCCAGATCACTCCCATAACAATGGCAGTGATCAAGAACACAAGTAACAATAAATGTTGGCAAGGATGTGGGGAGAAAGGCACTCTTATATACTGTTGGTGGAACTGCAAATTGGTGCAACCTCTATGGAAGACAGTATGGAGATTCCTTAGAAAACTGCGAATGGAACCACCATTTGACCTAGTTATCTTACTCAGTCCATATGCAAAGGACTTAAAATCAGTATACTACACTGACACAGCCAAATCAATGTTTGTAGCAGCTCAATTCACAATAATCAAGCTATGGAAATAACCTAGATGTCCTTCAATGAATGAATAGATAAAGAAAACATTGTATATATACACAATGGAATATTACTAAGTCATAAAAAGAAGGAAATTATGGCATTTTCTGGTAAATGGATGGAACTGGAAAATATCATACTAAATGAAATAAGTCAATCCCCCGCCAAAAAAACAAAGGCCAAATGTTTTCTCTGATATGTGGGGAGGGGAAGAATAGAAGTCTTTTGGGTTAGAGAAAGGGGAATGAAGGTAAGGTAGTGGGAGGAGAATAGGAAGGACAGTGAAATTAATCAGACATAAGTTTCCTAGCCTTGTATTTGAATACACAACCAAGGTAACTCCACATTATATATAATCACAAGAATAGGATCCTAATTAGAATAAGTCATACTCTGTATATTTATAATTTGCAAATATTCTACTTTCATGTCTAACTAAAAAGAACACATAAAAACATTAAAATATTATATAAAAATACTATCAGGCTAGTGTAGAAAGTGAATATAAAACATAATTGAATTTAGAGTTCCATGAGGGTCCCATCCACAAAAATCTCATTATACTTATGCAAGTATTCTAATATTAAAAAAATCTGAAATAAAATAATTCAAGTAAGAGATAGTCAACCTATAATGCCTGCTTAAATAAAACAAATACCATAAAGATCATACACTTTTAAAAAATGCCCAAATATTATTAATGACCTGTTTTAGCTGTGTAGTGCTTTAATTTTCAACTGAACACTAATCTTATATTGGATTCATATGATTCATTTATGATTTTAGATCTATGGCCAAATCTGGAAACCCCTCCAACAAGCATCTTTCACACATGATATGAAAAGTCATTTTCCATAGACTACCAATGGTCAGGATCCAGTGAAGGAAAACAAATATGGTGGACATGGTGTTGCAGAAGCAATTTTTTGAATCACGGAAGCATAATGAAGGAGGTTTGTCTGCCAGCACCAGATTCTAAAGGGACCATCCAGTCTCTGATTCTCTTGCTAGCTATCACGGTATACTCTAAGTTGGACTAGGAGATTTCCATTGACTGATGGTATGTTCAGATACTTGTTGTACCAATCATGGCCTACCACATTCCTTCAGAGTCAATGCCTAACCAGATCAGTGTGTGATTTACATATTAACTGCTCTGTTCTACTTACCTTTATCAATACCAATGTTATCAACACTGAGTATTAGTGTGGGAAGTTTTTGTCTCCATACCCTGCAGAAAATACTAAATGAATGATGAAATTAAATCGGACACATTTTCCAGGCAATTGTTGGTGTTGGGAGGGCTCCTAGATAGAGGATTTACAATGAGGTAGGAGCAGCAGAGTTTTCTAATCCCTCTATGACTTCAAATCAACTAAGAAGTCACACTGGGATAGTGGCCAGGAAAAGAGGGTATGTTAGATTGGAAATGTTGAAAACAAACCTCAGGCATCTGGAGGAGGAGAGGTCATATACACAATTACTCACCTGCATTTAATTGATGCCCAGAGAGTTTGATGAAAGCTAAGTACAGACTAAGCTAAGCCCAACCAGTGACAATAGCAAGTCTGGGATACCACATGTGAGGAACTGGTCTGAAATGACCAGAGCGGACTTCACTGAAATGTATGCTGAAGATGGTTTAGTAAAAAATACATTTCCACCTCAGGGAACTCTCTGCTATGCCCTCTGCCTTGAAAGCATTTATTCCAAGATTTCTATAACTAAAAAGTCTTCATTATCCAATTGCAGTCAAAAGTTGCCACCCTAACAGACTTTTCTCCCCAACTACCAACCCAGCCCACCCACCTCAATTATCTTCCCTGGTTGTGTTTGCATAGTCAATTCATCCCTCATTTATTTTACTTATTCATCTATATGTTTGTTGTCCTTTTTATTATATTATAAGCTCCTAGAGATAAGGAATCTTGTCTTCTTCCATTTGTTGCTGGTTTTATAATGCATGTAACAGTATTGTAACACACTAGTTACTAAATGAATGAATGACCCACTTGTCTTATAGATAAAGAACCTGGAGGTAAGGGATGATGCATACCTTGTTTAAGGTCACACAGCCTTAGAGCTTAGAGTCAAAGACTGAAAGTTAAGATTCTTGACTTGTGCTGAATTCATCTTTCTAGGTCCGGGTAAAACAGAATATTTGGAGGTGTAATATCAAGTATGATTTCTGAAAGCTGGTGTTTTGAAGACACACATGTATGAGGAAAAATATAATTAGTTTTGTTTAGTTTGTGCAGTCAAGGCTTGTCACCTGGGAAAAGCCATTAAGACTTTCCTGAAGCACATACGTTTCACCTCCAGAAGGATATTTGGAAAAGCTTTTCTGCCATGGATAAAAAAAATGTAATTTAGAACATGGTTTATAACACAAAGGTATTTCACAGTATTGCCAATAATACTTAGTAAATCTCATGAATGAGATACACTAATTTGGAAATAACCACAATTCTATTTCACTGTAAAACTATTATTATTAAGTCAGAGAGTATTTGTTATTTAGGAAAAATAATCACACTATGCTCCTCAGGGCATTGCTAATTTGGTACATTGAGCTGATGTTCTAGCAGTCTTGTCTGGAACTGAATTTGATAATCCTATGTCCAGGGCTACTCTCGGGGCAACTGACTGCTATGTACAAAAACAACGTGCTCAGCAGCACTGCCTGGGGAACTGAGGGTAACACGACAACCCACATCAGACCTGTACTCAGATAGACTGTAATTATGACAAACATGACATTAATTTAACAGAGACGAGTAACTCTCACACTTCCAGCCTGAGAGGAACACTGGGAGTCCAGGCCTCACACTGCACAGCTTATTAAATATGCCTATGACAAAGAATCAGAATAGGGACTAAAAGCCACAACAATATCAAACTATGATATCTGAGAGCATTTAAAAGATAGTTACTCCAAAACATAAACCAGATAGGATATCCACACTGTTAGTCAACTAGCTCCTTTTCAAATACTCATTAGAGAGAAAGAGGGCTGGCCAAGGACCTAGGAGACACTGCACCTCCTAGAACAGTCAAAAGAAAGCTCAAACTCTGGTGGTCCCTAACCCTGGTCCTGCTTCTGTCCAGGGTTTTTTGATGTCCTGTGTCCTGGAAGGTGATTTCTGCAGGAAAGAAGGAGGTAGAAGGTTCCTGATTGATATGACTTTCCATTAGCATTGGGACAACCTTTCAGGAAATGGATACCAAGAGCGTTTATCTAGTACCAAAGAGAAAAGGAAAAAATAGGGTTGCAGTCTCCATCCCTTCTAATTATGTCCCTGTGGCAAAGACAATTTTTAGGTGGGCTGTGACTGGAAATCTCCTTTCCCAGGTGTGACTTCAGTGGCTCTGCACACATGAGAGCAGATTGTTCTCTTATGCACTCCCATGTGCAGTCACAGGTTTCCTAGGACCATGCAACCACAACTGTAAAAGTGAAATGAAAAGTGTTCAGAGGTAAGGAAGGAGTATCTATAAACATCAGGGGAGGCTTCATTATTGAAACGTGAGAGGAAATGTGATTCTGAAGTGCTCATCATGCTGGAAATACACCACGTTACCACTGTCATCTCGTGATGAAAGCATTGATATGTAACTCAGACTATAAGGTGAGATTTCTTGTCAGTTTCCTGAGTACTTGGGTACACTATGATCATGCATCTCAAAAATATTCTTCTACTAACAAGATCATGCTCATTACTGAAGTAGATGTGACTTAACTCTTCTAGGTCAGGAGATGATGGAAAGAGTCTTCAAACAAAGGTTTACTTAGCCCCTGATGATGGTCAGTTACGTTTTGCCATACTTACTATCCTTACTATCTAAGCACTCAGTTCTTGCCTGACTGGCTTTTACAGATGAGCACGACACTCCTAACATCACAGTAATAGGGTTGGTGTTGTGGCTCAGCGGTACAGTGCTTGCTAAGCATGTGTGAGGCCCTGGGTTCGATCCTCAGCACCACATAAGTATAAATAAACTAAAGGTATTTGTCTACCTACAATTAAAAAATAAATATTAAAAAAATCACAGTAATATTTCAGGCTTCACAAGAAGAAGGCTTCACAATAGACTTTCTAGGGGGAAAGTCGATCCAGCAACACAAATTTCTACTCCTCACCTTCACTAGTTAGTTCATTAAGAAGGGACCTGAAGTCTTGGCAAGAAGATGAAGGTTATAGGAAAGGAATCATCTGTATCCTCCATGTGCCTGATTTGCAGGTTGCGAGATGTTGACGGTGAGATATTTCAGCCTTTCTTGCAGAGGAAGAACTAGCGGTTAGTGCTGGAGATGTACCTCAGTGGCACATCTCCTGCCTAGCACACACAAGGGTCTGAGTTCCCTTCCCAGCATCACAAAAACCAAGTGTAGTTGTATTGGTGAAAATCACATTGAAAGAGTTCTCTGTAATGCCATAACCTCTTCATTTCCATGGAATGGTGCTAGACTTAACATAAGTTTGCTTGTAACTCAGTGTCCATTCTGAGTCCAGTGAATACCCAGAACCACAGCTCATCCACAGTTCTTTGGTGGTTACTGCTCACTCTTCAGATCTGAGTTCACCATGGACTATCCAGGAAAAGTGTTGCTATCTTTCAAGCTGTGTCAGCATTCTGCTATTTTCTAGAGTGATCTCTTGTTATGCATCACTGCCCATTTCATCATTGTTTTATATGAAATAATTTCAGATTTACAGAAAAGCTGTAGGAGAAAATGGCCACCTCACCCAATCCCCACTGATGCTGACATCACACACAGCCATGACACAAAAATCAAAAGCAGGAATTAGCACTGGTGTGTCATCAGGCATTACCAGCCAATGGAATTTCACCACTAATGATTTTGCTGGCTGCAGAATTCAATCCAGGCATTTAGTTGTAGCATCTCCTAAGTCTCCTGGATCCATGACTGTTCCTTATTTTTGCCTTTGATAAAATTTAAATGTTTCAGGAGCACTTTTCAATTATTTTGAAGAATGTACCATTTTCCACTGGCATTTTTCCATGACTACCTTAGAGTGAAGCATTGCTAGTAAGAATGCCACAGAGGGATGCAGGGTCTTGTCATATCCTTGACATAGCCTATGGTTAAGGTAAAGTCTTCAAGATTTTGCCACTACAAAATTATTGTTTTTTATTCTCCTTTTAATTGATCAACATGTGTGGGGGGCTGCTCTGAGACTATGGCAATGTATCAAAGTGTTATCATTTAAAGAGATTCTAACAGATGGGGTGTGGGGCGGGAATGGGGTCACCATTTCTGCAGTCCATTCCTTCATGCAGATCCATAGTTCCATGGGACACTTTTCTCCTGCATGAAGTATGTCCTTAAGTGATCCACTATACACAGTGGTGACTATAATAAAACAGAAAGCATTGTACACTTCAAAGTGGCTGAAAACATAGATATGAAACATTTTACCACATACAAAAAAGGCGACATGAGAGATTTGATAATTAGTCTGGTTTAAACATTTTACATTATAAACACGTATCAAAACATCACATTGTGCCCCACAAAGGCCTATGTTCAGTGTTTGTCATTTACAAATAAAATTTAAATTAAAAAAAATTATAAAGAAAGGACTTTTGAAGTGAATGTCTCCTACTGGCAAATTACTCCAACTGTCACATGTCTGAAATATAATTAGCATTGTTTTAGCTTGTGAAAGGTGTTCACTGGTTAGAATGCTAGGTGAACAGTTTATTTTGCTTATTTTTGAGCTTTCAGGACTATAATTTTTGGTTTCTCTGCCTCCTCATCTGCAATGTTTCCAGTGAGAAAACTGCTGTTGTTATGTACAGAACCATGAAGATAATGATGGCAGCTGTTTGCTTTTATGATTTTCTCTTTTATCACTGGTTTGAATTGGATTATGATGCACCCTGCTATTATTTTCTTCATGTTTCTTGGGCTTCATTCAGTTTCTTGGATTTGAGGGTTTATAGTTCATTAAATTTGGAAAATTTCCGGTCATTATTCTTTCAAGTGTCCTACTCTCCACTCCTTCTGGGACTCTTTTTGGAATTATTGCATGAATCACTCAATGTACTCCTCTGTATTTTGGTTTTCTCTAGTTTGTTTTGGATAGCTCCTATTGTTATATGTTCAAGTGTATTATCTTTAATTCCATGGCATGTAATCTGCCATTAGCCACATCTAGTGTATCTTTCATCTCGCTTATCATAGTTTTTATTGCTAGAAGTTTGAGACTTTTTATATCTTCCAAGTATTTAGCTAACTTTCAAACATATGGGATACAGTCCCAAGTCATTTTATCTAATTGTCAATTATAACATCTGTGTTGTTTATGAATTGGATTGGATTGATTGGATTGATCTTTCTCCTCCCATGGGATCATATTTTCTTGTTTCTTTTCATGACTCGTGTTTTATCCTGGGTGCAGATATCATGCATTTTACTCTTCCAAGGATATTTTTGTATAAGTATAAATGTTCTTAAGGTTGGTTTTGGGGAATTAATTAAGTTACTTAGACATAGATTTGTCCTTTTTGGTCTTTCTCTTGATTTGTTAGGAAGACATGGACCAGGGCTCAGTCTAGAACAGATTGTTTCCCATTTCAGGGACAACACCTATCTGTGAAGACTACTCAGTCCCCATGAATCACACATTTTCCAGGTTGCCTGTGGGGGACAGGAGCTATTCCAACCCCAGGTGAGTGTCAGCACTGTACTCACTCACCCTTTCTGTAGAGGTGTGGGTCACTTTCTCACATCTCTGCATAATCACTAGTCTGCTGAGGACTCAAGGAGGTCCAACTGAAGATCTCTGGGGTTTTCTGTTTCTTATCTCTCATGGTCTGCAAGATGTAGACCCTTGGTCTCTCTAGACCCCTATATCTCTGTGTTCAACTCAGATGGTCCTCCATTGTCTCCCTGGGTCCCCCTCTAGGAGCTGGCAGTTTTGAAACTCAGGGCAACAGTATGGGACAAATATAAGGGACCAGCTTGCTTGTTTCCCTTTTCTTGGGGACCACTGTGAAGTATTGACTGACCAATGTCTTACAAATTATTGTTTTCTTTTTAAGTGTTTCAAATGAAGGGTAATTTCAATTCATATTACTGTAATAGCTTGGAGAGTACTTCCTTGTATCGTAATTATATATAATTCATTGCATCTCTATGAATTATATTTTCTGCTAAAATTACAATGCTTTGAATAAAGAAACCAAACCTGAATTGATCAACTATATGGTTATAACTCAGTGGAATTACTTGTACAAAAGAGTATTCAGTTTCAAAAAACTGAATAAATAATAAACAGGAGACATGACGGCATATTTGTTTTGGAATTTAAGATGCTTGGTTAAGTTGGCAAGCTGATAGAATATAACCCAGCATTTCTAATTTAGTTGATGGTTCAAATGGATGAATTACCTACAGTTTTAGCCAACTTGACACCCACTCTCCCTTCTTCTAAATAAAAAAGCACTGGTTTTCCTGTGGCAAACCATCTCTTCCCAATTCCCAATTACCTGGAGTTAGTTTAGTTGTAACTAAAATAAGTGCCAACCACTGCCTGCACCAGTGGCTTGAAGCCCAGGGTAAGCCATCAGTCCAACCTATTCCATCATCTCAATCAAGGAGAGACAAGTACCTCAACTAGATCATTAAAACCAAGGTTGATCCTTTTGTAAAAAAGCATTGAAAAAGGAAAGCCTTGCTGCTTCCAAGTATTTTAAACTGGTTGAATGGAATCCTCTTGCTTGTGGGGTCCAACTTGCTGCTACAAGGAAAAATAATGAATCTGGAAAGCTAAATAAAGAGGGATCCTAATAAACTTTTAATATCTGGATTCATGTATGTTGATGACTTTGCCTTGTGCATTCAGCTAGTTATGCTTGGGTGTCTGTCACAATCTTAAATGATATACAAATGAAGTTGGAGAATATTATAAGGTGATACATAAACTGTTTCTCCACCATGTTTACAGTGAAGGATAAAATGATGTAAGAGGAGATAGGATCAATGTGGGTGAATAAATTAGCTATTGCCGAATAACAAATCACTCCAAATGGAATGGCATAAATAATAAGCATCTATAATCAGGCATCCAGGTCTTTGTATAAAGCCAGGATAGCTTTTCAGACTGCAGGTCTATGCATCTGTGGGTCAGCTCTAGACCATCTGTCTTATACTATTCTATAACAAGCAAACCATCTAGAAGAGCAAAGGGAAAAGCTGACTGCAGAGTATTTTTCATACTTTAATCCAACATGTTCAGTAAAATCTAATGAGCAAATTCAATTGTACAGCTAAACTCAAATCCAGAACACGCACCTAACAAATGTTCAAACATAGACACTTGGAGAGATCCAATGTCACAGAGTGAGGAGATATGTCTGCCCATAAGTGGGGGGGGCTGGAAGTGACTCCACACTTGAACAGACATCCCGTCTGTCAGCAGCTCTCCCAGAGGAGGCTAAGATTGAGCTGCACTTTAGACAATGGAGGAGATGTTCAGATGGATAGAAAGAAAACTCTGTGTATGTGCATAAACACATAGACACATGTGTGTATGCTTGTGCGTGCATGTGTGTGTGTGTACACACAACTATGGGTGTGTGTACACATGTATGCATTGCAGAAGGACTATGAGAATAACCAAATGCATAGTACAGAATGAATGAAGTGAGAAGTTTTATGAGATCACAGCAGAAAATATTGTTTTCTGGCCACTTCATGCATCTTTTCCTGAGATGATGTAAATAAGCAGATTTTTCTATGACTGAAATATTTTAGCACCTGAGCTGTAAGCAAGAGGTTTTCTTCTAAAGTTTCTTCATTGGAAATTGCCATGTATATAAAACATAACTAATGGACACACCAAGCTGGGGGCTGGCACCTGGGCACTGGCATGAAGAGTGCTGTTGTTTCCAGAACCTGGCTATCCAGGGAAGCAGGGAGTGACAAGCCACATATGCCTTCTACTTTTGCCAGGCTTCTTTTGCTACTGTTTTGCATAACAGCTGCCATCTATGGACTCACAGTGGAAAACTCAAGCCAGAAAAAACTCATTGAGGTTTTCTTGTTATGTTTGGTTTCCTGCAGCGATCTCACATTGATTGCTTCACTGTCTGCTCTAAAGTCTTACTCTCATTGCTCACTTGGTAGGACTGAGCCAGAGGTAAAGCATCTTTGTGATCCAGAGAATGGGCTCCACTCAGTGCTCCATTCAGTTCTCCAGAGCCACCTGCAGAAGAGTCATTGAGTGGAGAACAGGCAGGCAGCATCTTCCACCATGTCTGCCCTGCTGGAGCAGGGAGCCAGGAGACACCAGCACACAGGAACAGACAGGGCAGGGTGTCTGATGAGGATACCTGGATGTGACATACCTGAGGCAGCTAAGGTCTCTGCACACCATGCTGAGAACCCTTGCCTTTGCTGCCATAAGATGTCAATCATCTCACCAAAAAGACAGGGTTTCACTCCAGGATTTATCACTACCTTGAATATACCAAAAGCCAGACCCTGCCATTGTGCACTCAGGGGCCTGTTCACATTGGTGATATCCAAGGGCACCACTCTGCATTCACATGCAAGACTGTTATTTGAACACTAAAATGAAACAAAGAAAACAAAGCTCACAAACAATAATGACAATCAGCATGGGGTGAGGGCCAATGGTATACTGGCCAGCTTTCTAGAGACCTCCTATGCTTCTCTCTCTTTAGCAGAGAGAACTGTGTCCTCCTCTCTTTTTAGCAGACAGACTGTGTCCTAAATGCTTCCTAGATTCCACAGCCAGGTGCACAGGGGCCATAAGCCATGTGAGGTAGCTAGCTGGCCAAGGATGCACCTGGTTACAAGTTCAGCGCCCACTTCACACAGTACTGAACCACTGAAGATGCCAAGAGACAACTCCCTTGCGGGAGCAAGAAGACAGCCCATCCAGAGTGGAAGCCATTCACCCCCAGGGGAGAAAATCCAGCCCAGTGATGTGCCATCTTAAACTGATGCACCTGCAAACCACACACAGAGAGAATAAACAATCTGACAAGGACACCTCTAGGAGTCCAGAGAGGACAGTGCACAAAGTGTCCCTGCATCAAGGGGTAATTGCAGGCCACAGAGAGGGCCCACACTGGCCTCACTCATAGCCTGCCCCTGCAGTTCTCACTCTCCCTGCACCCCACGCTAGTCACCCACATTCAACAATATTGAGCTCTACCTGAGCCCTGTCTTCCCAGAGAGAAGATTCTCTGAACCCTCCTGTCCCCATTCTTTTGCTCACTATAAAAAATAAAAATTAGAAAATCATAAGGCTCATCTATATTTTCCTGTGGCCCCAGTGTGAGCCACAGCTGACCCTTTACTTGTTTCAGAACCAAGCACAAGAACTTCGACTTCAAGATGTCTCTTGACAGATTAGCTGAGAAAAGAATTTCCAGTTCCTCTGAGATCTGGACGTGAGGCACACACACACTGCCCAGCTAAATGACAGTGTCTAGAACCTTGTGGCCCTCAATCTTCAGATGTGTTGTGCATGCCCAGTGAGGCAGGTTAAAACCTGGGTAAGTCACCAGTCTATGAGAATACAGAAATTTTCATACTAATGGAACTCATCACCATTCATCAGAAACTTCCCACAGCTCTCAAATCACAACTAATGCTTTACACTTGCTGATCAAATGTGGACAACAAAGAAAAGCACTGCTTCTCATCTGGCTCATGTGGGGTGGAGTCACTTGGGAGTCACTCTTGGATCTTTGAGATGTCAGCAACTTCCACACAAAAATAGTCTTTTTATCTGATGACGATCATTAATTGGGCATCTTCTCTCTTCCGATGTATTATACTAAATCTTTAAAATAGGTGATTTTAGCTAATGATCACAGCTGGTAATGTGGGACACAGGGACTTAGAAGGCCGAGTCACCCAAAGTCACATGGGCAGGACTGGAACCCAGCTCTGTCTGGATACAGAGGCAACTGATGGACCTGCCAGGGCCCCAGTAGTCATTCTTCTTTCCAGTCCTGTGGGCACTTCTTCTATACACCTCAGATTTGGACAACAGCTCCCATTGTGTTTCCATTTAAGCCACGAACTTCTTTCTTTCCCCAAATAGACTGTTTTTCCCCCTCCCCAGATGCCTTCTCAGCTTGCAATCCCCCCTGAACATTAATAAATGTAGGTCTGAGCCTCTGGTGATGTGTCACTCACTGCCACTTTCTGAATAGGTGTGGGATGAGCTGGAAACAGTCTCTGGCAAGGAAAACACAACACAGTGTGAACCTCATGAAGGCCAGTCCAGGCATATGCTTTCAGTTGAAAACAACACCAGGCCTGCACTTCAGGCAGGGAAGGAGACCACCTGAGAACATGCATTTGACCTCGTCTCTTGCAGGCTGGCAGTGAGGAAGGAGGAAGGGAGGCTGAGTCCCTGGATCACTCCCTCTGCACCTGCTAGGAAACACCTTGAGAGTCACATGTTGAAATTGTGAATTAAAATGCAGGTAGTTAGATAAAGTTAAAATGAAAATTACACAGTTTTTATTAACCTCAAAGTTTGGAAACTTATGCAGGGAGACATGACCATTTTCCTAGGCAAAGTCAAATAGCAAAACTCCAGCCTCCTCGTCACCCATTTTTATCCTTGTCATCTCCCTTAATCCTTGTCCTTGTAGAACTGTAAATGGGAATGGGAGATGTATTCATGATAAATTTCATCTCATGACTGAGAATCAGGATGGGAGTCCCAGACTTCTAGGTAGATGCATTATTATTTCTCTGAGTATCCTCTGTGGGCCCCGTCTGACCAGTGGGCCCCCCACACCAAGAATCTCCTACATTTGTGAGGATTATGGGCTTGGGAAGAATGGGAAATGGCTGACTTTTCAATATATTATTCACAGAAGAAGCCAAATGTTCAATAAACATATAAAACAACGCTTGACTTACTAGTATTCAGACAAATCCAATTTTAATGAGAGAGCATTCCATACCGATCAGATTGTTAGAAAAGAGTTAAGTGTGTGTGGATAAGATTATAAGAAATAATAATTCCCCACTGTGCTCACTTTAAGAAGTTTTGGCAATCTCCAATCAAGGTGCAGAGGCACACACACTTTCACCCAGTGATTCATTCCTAGGTAGACTCAAGTGCACACAAGCAGACTTGTAAAGGAAGCTCGCTTAAGGAAGAACACCAGCCCAGGCCATCTGGAAGCATCTGTTTCCCCAGGAGCAGCCCAGGATCTGACATCCATTCCCTTGGCTGGGCATTAGTGTCAGGACACTTGCAAGCATGCACGCTGTTCTGATCTCTCTTCTCCTTTATAATAACATTGTTCTCATCTTCACTATTCATATTTCCTCACAAAGAGTGTTCAGTAAAATATTTTAAATTAAGAACATTCCTGCTCTTCTAAATCAGTGCACTGGGTCTTTGCATTCAGGGACTTTTTGAATTCTTATCACAGTATTTCAGGAAGGTTGTATATTATATTCTATTAAAATGATTCTATCTAAAGTTGTCAAAATTCAGAGATTACAGCTTCTGCAGCATGCTTTGTCAGGAATATATTCATATATTCACTTTGTTAGCCACTAAACACATCCCACAAGCTTGTATTTAACATCTCATTTGGTAGTGTCATTCAACAAGAAGGATAAAAAGAAGGGATATTTATTTGTGTTATGGAATAGATTTTCCAGGAATGTTAGATAAGCACACACTGTCATTCCAAAGCAGGTGTTTCTGTACTTCTAATACCACCAGCAAGGTCAAATACAAAAAGGGAATGGGCAGAGAAAAGAGAAAGTCAGAGAAATGTGATAACTTCTCCTAATTATGCAGCTCTGTTATATTAAAAATCCTCCTTCTTATCCAATCTTTATCATCTTTTCTAAAAATATTACAAACATTCTCACAAAACAAAAGTGGTAACCCTCATCTGAGTTGCTCTTTCAATTTTAAAATATGACCAATTGATCAAACAGTTTAAGAAAACATGTGTCACATGAAAACTCCACAGGTATTGCCACTGTACCCAGACAGGGATTCCTGAGGGCACAGAGTGCAGATTGCTCACTGGCCTCCTCCAGAACAAGGTCAGGGTCCCTGAGACTGTGGTGACTGGAGCATCCCCCTTTAATGCACATCCCCATCAGTGTCATTGTGCAACCAGAACTTCCTCTGGTGAGATGTTCCTCTGAACCACCTCACATAAGGAAGATGTGAGCCTGGCTGATGGTCCTACAGCTGAGGCTTGGCGAGGCTTGACAGAGAGAGTTGGGAGAATGTCTGTGGTAGAGCTGGATTTGAATCTGGGGCACTGGTTCCAAAGCTCACCCTGGTAACCACACCATGCAGAAGACTCCATAAACAGCAAGTAAGTGACAGGATGGGTGTTAAAGCCAGGTGCGCCACCTGAGCTGTGATAATGAGCCTGTGCTATTCTTTCCCCAAAGGGGAATAATAGGACCCAATCCATATATTATTGTGAGGATTTCATTAGAATAATTCCTAGTGCTAGCAGTGAGGACATGCTACATATGAGTCCACAAGTATTCCATTATACTGCCATGGAGAAATGAAGGAGAACCGAAAAACTAGTCTGCTTGGGGAAATGATAGCATTCCTACAGATAAACTAAAGATTTTAAATAGAGCAATTAAGACCAGGAGAATATATTCACATTACTTTTGCTTCTGGAGGGTTGTTTTGGGGCATTCCCACCACCCAGGAGGTTGGACACATATGCCAACGGAGGGCAGGAAGATGTGAGAGGTAGTGGTGAACAGAAACCTGTCCAGAGGAAGAAACCTGGGTTTTAACTCCAGCTGCAAGGTTGGCCAGCATTGAGATGTTGTGGAGAAGGCACTTGACATTGCTGAGCTCCAATTTCCATGCAAATAGGAAGATAATAAAACTGACCGCAAAAGTTGCTGAAGAACCAAGTTAATGTACATCAAGTGCTGAGAAGAGGGTTTGGCACATTTGAGGTACTCAAAACACTACAATGAACGTTGTTATTTCTCTAAAAATGAATTCCATACATGCCTCAGATATATCGCTCACAGGCCCTTTGCAAGGTGTCTTTTAGGACTTCTCTGGGTCTCCTGCAAGACCCCAACCACCTCCTCTCCAGCTTGTATACACTTGCTCTTGGGTAGGTAATTCCTTACACATCACCAGGCAGGGGAGTGTCTCCATTTACCAAAGCAAATTATTTTCAATTTTCCTTCTTTTTTTTTCCATAAAATTCCTATAGATGCCCTTTAGACTTGTCTCCTTAAACCATTCACAAAGCATTTTTGTGTCATTTTGCAACCAGAACTTCCTCTGGTGAGATGTTCCTCTGAACCACCTCTGAGTGGTTTGAGAAGAGTCAGGTCCACTCTTGATTGTTGTAGGGAGGTGGAATACCCTGCATTTGCAACACTCCACAATACTAATCACATTTGCAACAAGAACCTACACTGAGCCTGGCTCCTAGGAAGCATAATAGCTACTGGTTTGAATGAAATATCTGTAAGATGCCAGCTCTCTTTGGACACATGAGTCTGTAGCTAGAGTGACCAGCATGCTGGTTTTCTGGGGTATGAAGAAATTCTTAATATGCAGGATTTACAGTGCCTAACAGAGTAAACTCAGCCAAACCAGAGGTGTCAATCCTCTATGTGACCCTAAGAGCTCACTGGTCCACAAGAGCCCCTAAAACCACTAAGGCCAGAGCAGAGGGACATCAGATGCAATGTGCCAGTATTTACCACACTCTGAGGCACACTGGCACCATCTAGCAAGCTGGAGAACGACACCAATTTCTGCATTCCACCGCCACAGGCTCTGATTCCAGCTCCTTGGGGACAGGAGTCTGGGCCTATAAACAGCTCCTCAGCCTTTGTAATACTCCCCAGGCAGTCCCACCTGGGACGAATTTCTTCACACCACAGTGTTCTACATCATCACATCCTTGCAGTCATCAGACATTCTGAGACATTCCCAGCACTGGAAACTGAAGCACTTTTAGATGGTGATTAATGACAACTGTAAGGACACTTCTAATTTGGATTCCCCAGCAAACCGCATTCTCTGTGATAAATTAACCACAAGGAGACAGAAAGAGGCTTGCAACTCCTTCTGGGCAGCTGAGCAGCTGGCAAAGGCCTGCTCCATGGGAAGGGAAAGCTTTTATTCAGAACAAGATGGATAAAGCAGGAAAGATTCCAGGGAAGTGAACTTTGGAGGCGCCCCATGGTGCAGGATCTGCTTGGGGTCCACAGAGCAGAGGGGGAGCCTCAATCCTGCCCTGTCAGTGTGGGGCACAATGACCTGGCCATCAGGAATACCAGATTTGGGTTTCTGAAGCATGAAGTGAGTTGGAATCATCTTGAAAGAAAATCAATTAGTGCCAGAAAAGAAGCAGCCTACGAATAAGCATGCAAAGTAGGGATTTTAATTCTGATATCTGGACACATGAAAGGGAATCTCTGTTCAGATGTGAACCTTCTCCAGTGAACAGTGATTGCCTGAGATTTCTCCCTCTTCCCTTGTTTCATCATTTATCATATTTTTTCTTCTAAGAATGGGAAACTCAAAGCTAATCTGTTCCATGATTTAGATATATGTGTATATATGCCTATATATGAAATATATACATACAGTATGTACATATGTTAAATTATGTTTAAGCATAACATAAAATGTAATAAATACATGTTAAGTTATGTGTATATGTGTATATAGTACACATATTTTTTTTTGCTAAAGGGTTGTATTCAGAGGTGAGTATACATTGAATTTCTTATACAAAATAATTATTTAAGACTTCCTACTAGAAGTAAGCTGCTGAAGCATTTATTTTATGTTATTTTCCAAATAAAAGACAGACAGACCTCAGCTGTTGTTCAGCTGATGTGGAAGGAGAGGACTCTGATTGGACCACCAAAACATGGCTGCTGCATTTGGTGGGCCTCTCCATGAAGAATGTACTGGCTTCTACCAGTACATGACCCATGCACCATGATGGCTGAGCCAGTGAGGAGAGCTATACTGAGACTGATGTGAGGTCCAGGAACTTGGTCCCAGGATGTCATTTAAGGTGAACACCTCTCCCTGCTCCAATGGCTTTTCAGAGTGGGAGGCGGGGGTATTTATCGCCCCCCCCGCAACACACACACACACCCTGCACTGCTTCATCAAAAGGCTCCCAACTCAGGCAGAAGCTCAAATCTGCATACTACTTTTCTGAAGAAATTACTGGAAGTAAATTGAGATGGTCATAATATATAGTTTTGTCAGGAAAACTAATGAATTAAAACCACATGTATCAATGTGAGTCACACAAATATAATATTTAGTAATAAACACAAGTTGTTACTTTCTTAAAAATGATTACATTTTATAACATTTTCAAACTTGCAAAATACTTCCTAAATGCACAGATAGAAATCACAGTGGCTAAAAACTAACAGGAAGGATAGACACACATATGCAGGGTAACGATGACTGGATGGGACACAAAAAGGGGATGGGATGAAGAGGTGTAACAGCATCTTCATAATGTTTTATGTCTTAAGCCTCTTCCTGAGCACCAGTGCACCCCAGGGGTGCAGATTATCTACCGTGTTTGCCATTATCAGTCTTCATGCTTTTCTTAGATATTGCATCATAATTTTTTTAAAAAAGCCTCGGTTTTGACTCACATCCATACAAGCACACACCTCCAAGTCCACCAATGTCCCCTGTCACTGACCCTGGATGTCCTCAACTCCCCCTACTTCCTAGCCAAACATCACAACCACCAAAATCAGATGCTGCAGAGGAAGGCTGGGTTTCTGGCCTGGGGCGTACTTTCTGTTTGAATTTATGCTCCTGTGATGTGCCCAGGACATTCCTATGCTGCTTAAGCCTGTGACAAGAGCAAGGAGGATCAAAATAAATGGCCAATTCAATCTGAATATGAACTTGCTCTATCAAAAGCAGCTTCCTCGCACAAAGCAGTGGTAGGACGCCAAGGTCTGCATGTTCTCACCTTGTTGGGCATTTTCTGCTTCAGAAAGGATTAGTTTAGATTTCATCATAAGAGCAACCGCGGAGGGGCAGAGCCGCCCCGGCGCCTGCAAGGTAGGCGGACCTGCGACCCACCGGCAGCACAGGCCCAGCGGGCCGCCAGCATGGTAGACACATCGCCCCTGTTGGGGGAGGGGCAGAGCCGCCACCAGCACCTGCATGGTAGACAGACCTGCAACCGACAGACAGAACAGGCCCAGTGGCCCGCGGAGGGGCAGAGCCGCCGCCCGCACCTGCAAGGTAGGCGAACCTGTGACAAACCGGCGCCCAGCGGCCTGCAGAGGGGCAGAGCCGCTGGCCGTGCCTGCAAAGTAGGCGGAACTGCGACCACCGACAGAACAGGCCCAGTGGCCCGCAGAGGGGCAGAGCTGCTGACTGCGCCTGCGAGGGAGACTTTGCAACTATACAAGAGGAATATAAATATATAGGGGGAAAATTCAATAACACAACAATTTCACCAAGCAGAAATAAATGCTAACAGTATGAAGAGACAAGGAAAGAAAGGACCACAAGCAATGCAGGTCAACTCAATGTTAGAAGAGGTAATATCTGCAGCAGATGGAATGTCAGATAAAGAATTCAGGATATACATGCTTCAGATGATCTGGAGTCTCAAAGAAGACATTAGACACCAAAATCAGACAATGAAAGATCACTTCAACAATGAATTACATAAACAAAACCAACAAGCAAAAGATCAACTAAACAGGGAGATAGAGGTTATAAAAAACAAACAAACAGAAATCCTAGAAATGCAGGAAGCAATAAACCAACTTAAAAACTCAATTGAGAATACTACCAGCAGAGTAGAACACTTAGAAGATAGAACATCAGACAATGAAGACAAAGTATTTCAACTTGAAAAGAACATAGACAGCTCAGCAAGACTGTTAAGAAACCATGAGCAGAACATCCAAGAAATATGGGATAACATAAAGAGACCAAACATAAGAGTCATTGGGATACAGGAAGGTATAGAGGTCCAAACCAAAGGAATGAGCAATCTATTCAATGAAATAAAGCTTCCCAGACTTGAAGAATGAGACAGAATCCAAATCCTAGAAGCCTACAGGACACTGAATGTGCAAAATCATAAGAGATCCACACCTAGACACATTATAATGAAGATGCCCAACATACAGAATAAGGAGAGAATTTTAAAAGCTACAAGAGAAGGGAAGCAGATTACATTTAGGGGTAAACCAATCAGGATAACAGCTGATCTTTCAACACAGACTCTGAAAGCTAGAAGATCCTGGAATAACATATTTCAAACACTGAGAGAAAATGGGTTCCAACCAAGAATTGTGTATCCAGCGAAATTAAGCTTCAGGATGGAAGATGAAATTAAAACATTCCACGATAAACAAAAGTTAAAAGAATTTGCAGCTAGAAAACCATCTCTCCAAAAAATCCTCAGCAAAACATTACAGAAAGAGGAAATGGAAAATAACAATGAAAACCAACAGTGGGAGGTAGTACAGTAAAGGGGGGAAAATAATCAAAGAGGAAAACAAACCATGTTTAGTAACATAAATAAACAAATATGGCTGGAAGAACAACCCATATCTCAATAATAACCCTAAATGTTAATGGCTTAAACTCACCAATTAAGAGACACAGGCTAGTAGAATGGATCACAAAACAAGACCCAACAATATGCTGCCTACAGGAGACGCATTTGATAGGAAAAGACATACATAGACTGAAGGTGAAAGGTTGGGAAAAATCATATCACTCATATGGACTTCGGAAAAAAGCAGGAGTGTCCATACTCATATCAAATAAAATAGATTTCAAGCCAAAGTTAATCAAAAGGGACAAAGAGGGACACTACATACTGCTCAAGGGAACCATACACCAACAAGACATAACAATCATAAATATATATGCCCCAAACAATGGTGCAGCTACGTTCATCAAACAAACTCTTCTCAAGTTCAAGAGTCTAATAGACCACCATACAATAATCATGGGAGACTTCAACACATCTCTCTCACCACTGGACAGATCTTCCAAACAAAAGTTGAATAAGGAAACTATAGAACTCAATAACACAATTAATAACCTAGACTTAATCGACATATATAGAATATACCACCCAACATCAAGCAGTTACACTATTTTCTCAGCAGCACATGGATCCTTCTCAAAAATAGATCATATATTATGTCGCAGGGCAACTCTTAGACAATATAAAGGAGTAGAGATAATACCATGCATCTTATCTGATCATAATGGAATGAAACAGAAAATCAATGATAAAAGAAGGAAGGAAAAATCATGCATCACTTGGAGAATGAACAATAGGTTACTGAATGATCAATGGGTTATAGAAGACATCAAGGAGGAAATTAAAAAATTCTTAGAGATAAATGAAAACACAGACACAACATATTGGAATCTATGGGACACATTGAAAGCAGTTCTAAGAGGAAAATTCATTGCTTGGAGTTCATTCCTTAAAAAAAGGAAAAACCAACAAATAAATGATATCATACTTCATCTCAAAATCCTAGAAAAAGAAGAGCAAAACAACAGCAAAAGAAGTAGAAGGCAAGAAATAATGAAAATCAGAGCTGAAATTAATGAAATTGAAACAAAAGAAACAATTGAAAAAATTGATAAAACTAAAAGTTGGTTCTTTGAAAAAATAAATAAAATCAACAGACCCTTAGCCATGCTAACGAAGAGAAGAAGAGAGAGAACTCAAATTACTAGCATACAGGATGAAAAAGGCAATATCACAACAGACACTTCAGAAATACAGAAGATAATCAGAAATTATTTTGAATCCTTATACTCCAATAAAATAGAAGATAGTGAAGGCATCGATAAATTTCTTAAGTCATATGATCTGCCCAGATTGAGTCAGGAGGATATAGACAACCTAAACAGACCAATATCAATTGAGGAAATAGAAGAAGCCATCAAAAGACTACCAACTAAGAAAAGCCCAGGACCGGATGGGTATACAGCAGTGTTTTACAAAACCTTTAAAGAGGAACTAATACCAATACTTTTCAAGCTATTTCAGGAAATAGAAAAAGAGGGAGAACTTCCAAATTCATTCTACCTGGCCAACATCACCCTGATTCCTAAACCAGACAAAGACACTTCAAAGAAAGAAAACTACAGACCAATATCTCTAATGAACCTAGATGCAAAAATCCTCAATATAATTCTGGCGAATCGGATACAAAAACATATCAAAAAAATTGTGCACCATGACCAAGTAGGATTCTTCCCTGGGATGCAAGGCTGGTTCAATATATGGAAATCAATAAATGTTATTCACCACATCAATAGACTTAAAAATAAGAACCAAATGATCATCTCGATAGATGCAGAAAAAGCATTCGACAAAGTACAGCATCCCTTTATGTTCAAAACTCTAGAAAAACTAGGGATAATAGGAACATACCTCAATATTGTAAAAGCAATCTATGCTAAGCCTCAGGCTAGCATCATTCTGAATGGAGAAAAATTGAAGGCATTCCCTCTAAAATCTGGAACAAGACAGGGATGCCCTCTCTCACCACTTCTGTTCAACATAGTTCTCGAAACACTGGCCAGAGCAATTAGACAGATGAAAGAAATTAAAGGCATAAAAATAGTAAAGAAGAACTTAAATTATCACTATTTGCACGTGACATGATTCTATACCTAGCAGGCCCAAAAGGGTCTACAAAGAAACTATTAGAGCTAATAAATGAATTCAGCAAAGTGGCAGGATATAAAATCAACAGGCATAAATCAAAGGCATTCCTGTATATCAGCGACAAATCCTCTGAAATGGAAATGAGGACAACCACTCCATTCACAATATCCTCAAAAAAAATAAAATACTTGGGAATCAACCTAACAAAAGAGGTGAGACTTATACAATGAAAACTACAGAACCCTAAAGAGAGAAATAGAAGAAGATCTTAGAAGATGGAAAAATATACCCTGTTCATGGATAGGCAGAACTAACATCATCAAAATGGCGATATTACCAAAAGTTCTCTATAGGTTTAATGCAATGCCAATCAAAATCCCAACGGCATTTCTTGTAGAAATAGAGAAAGCAATTATGAAATTCATATGGAAAAATAAAAGACCCAGAATAGCAAAAACAACTCTAAGCAGGAAGTGTGAATCAGGCGGTATAGCGATACCAGACCTCAAACTATACTACAGAGCAATAGTAACAAAAACAGCATGGTACTGGTACCAAAACAGGCGGGTGGACCAATGGTACAGAATAGAGGACACAGAAACCAATCCACAAAACTACAACTATCTTATATTTGATAAAGGGGCTAAAAGCATGAAATGGGGGAAGGATAGCATCTTCAACAAATGGTGCTGGGAAAACTGGAAATCCATATGCAACAAAATGAAACTGAATCCCTTTCTCTCACTATGCACAAAAGTTAACTCAAAATGGATCAAGGAGCTTGATATCAAATCAGAGACACGGCGTCTGATACAAGAAAAAGTTGGCTACGATCTACATACTGTGGGGTCAGGCTCCAAATTCCTCAATAGGACACCCATAGCACAAGAGTTAATAACTAGAATCAACAAATGGGACTTACTCAAACTAAAAAGTTTTTTTCTCAGCAAAAGAAACAATAAGAGAGGTAAATAGGGAGCCTACATCATGGGAACAAATCTTTACTCCTCACACTTCAGATAGAGCCCTAATATCCAGAGTATACAAAGAACTCAAAAAATTAAACAATAAGAAAATGAATAACCCAATCAACAAATGGGCCAAGGATCTGAACAGACACTTCTCAGAGGAGGACATACAATCAATCAATAAGTACATGAAAAAATGCTCACCATCTCTAGCAGTCAGAGAAATGCAAATCAAAACCACCCTAAGATACCATCTCACTCCAGTAAGATTGGCAGCCATTATGAAACAACAACAAGTGCTGGCGAGGATGTGGGGAAAAGGGTACACTTGTACATTGCTGGTGGTATTGCAAATTGGTGCAGCCAATTTGGAAAGCAGTATGGAGATTTCTTGGAAAGCTGGGAATAGAACCACCATTTGACCCAGCTATTCCGCTTCTCAGTCTATTCCCTAAAGACCTAAAAAGAGCATGCTACAGGGACACTGCTACATCGATGTTCATAGCAGCACAATTCACAATAGCAAGACTGTGGAACCAACCTAGATGCCCTTCAATAGACGAATGGATTAAAAAAATGTGGCAGTTGTACACAATGGAGTATTACTCTGCATTAAAAAATGACAAAATCATAGAATTTGCAGGGAAATGGATGGCTTAGAACAGATTATGCTAAGTGAAGCTAGCCAGTCCCTAAAAAATAAATGCCAAATGTTTTCTTTGATATAAGGAGAGTAACTAAGAACAGAGTTGGGAGGAAGAGCATGAGAAGAAGATTAACATTAAACAGGGGTGAGAGGTGGGAGGGAAAAGGAAAGAGAAGGGAAATTGCATGGAAATGGAAGGAGACCCTCATGGTTATACAAAATTACATACAAGAGGAAGAGAGGGGAAAGGGGAAAAAAACAAGGGGGAGAAATGAATTACAGTAGATGGGGTAGAGAGAGAAGATGGGAGGGGAGGGGATGGGGGATAGTAGAGGATAGGAAAGGCAGCAGAATACAACAGACACTAGTATAGCAATATGTAAAACAGTGGATGTGTAACCGATGTAATGCTGCAATCTGTATCCAGGGTAAAAATGGGAGTTCATAACCCACTTGAATCAAAGTGTGAAATATGAGTTGTCAAGAACTATGTAACGTTTTGAACAACCAACAATAAAAATTAAAGAAAAAAAATATAAATAAATAAATAAATAAAGTGCTGGGAGCCATTAGCCAAGTAGGTATGACAATTTCCTTGCCAGCGTACCCCATGTTACAGTGACATTGCATGTAGGTGACCTTGCTCAAGGACCAGGGCGGATTAGGGTGTTCCCGGTTTAGGATAATCGGGTTTAGGGCGTTCCAGGTTTAAGATTATTCCTGCTGGGAATAGGGCATATCCTGCTGCCTGAGTTCCCCTCGAGTTCTCACGGGATTCAGACAGTATTTTTTGGGAGATAGAAGCCCAGTGGATGTGGATTTGGGCAGAGAACGTGGATTTCCCCAGAACGTGATTGTAGACGGCTGGTGTGAGTTCGGGAATAAAGAGTTGCTGTTTGAATCTACAAGCTGTGTGGTGGCTCGTGATTGTGTGCCCAGCCAGACTGCGGAATTTGTGCCCAGCCAGACTGCGGCATTTGGCGTTCCGTGCGGGGAACTTCTGAAGCTTAGAGGTAAGTGAAATTTCTCACCCTTGAGAAAGAGAGAAAGAATGGGTGAACATTTCAAAAAACAATGTGTTATTGTTTTGAATTATTTTGTTTTTATTTCAAGTTGCCTGTTCCTAGAACTTTCTCAGGCAAACTGGGGAAAATCGTTGACTCAAGGTTTGAAGTTGTTCGCCTCCAAGAAGAGAAATTGTTAGAGGAATTAGGCACCCCAGTAAGACCAAGAACAGTTAGGACATATGTTGATACAATACAAAAATGTAGCCCATGGCTTTTTAAAGAGGAGTTATTAAGTATATCAATGGGACCATCATGGTATCCTATAGAAGGATTTTTCTTCAAGAAAGAGATGGCTAGTTCTGTTTATTACAATTGTCTAAGATTTGGTTTTTACAGACATCTGATTAATTTACAAAGCTAAAGTGTTAAAATATCAACCACTAAATATGAAATCAAGTACTCTTTACTTATTAAGTTCCATAAGGTAATATATTTAAACATTATGTGTGTTTTCATAAATTGGTGAATGGAAAAATGGTTTATTATTGCTTTGGTCTGTGTCTTTGTTAAAACAAGGTTACTAAGTGTTAAGATTCTATCATGTGTAATTTATATACAAAGAGTAGAAACATTTTCAGTTGGGTTTCAATTATAGTATTATAGTATCATAAAAAACATGAAAGTCTTTCATTTTATTAAAGTGGAGTAATTTGTCTAAATCAGAAATTTTATAAGAGTTGTTTCAAAATGTGAATTTATAAAAAGGGTTAACGGTTAAAAAAGAGATAGAAAAAGATTCAAGATGTGGAAATATATTTTAATATAAAAGGTTAAAGGAAAAAGAAATGTTTCTAGATGAGATAATCTTTGTGTGGTCAAGTAAAAAGTTGTAAAATGTCTAAGTAAGTTGCAAAAGGCTTTAAAAGGTTAAATTGAAGGTGGTTAAGATGCCTTCATGATGGAGGAAAGATTGCATCATTCAAAGCCTAGTTAATCTTAAAAATATTACTTTAAAAAAATAGAATAAAACCCATGAAAATGGGAAGATAATAGGATAAAAGATATTTAGATAAAGAAGATTAAAAATTTAAAGTGAAAAACTTTAAAGACAGAAGTATAGAAAGTTAAAAAGAAAAAGATAAAGAAGATGTAGAAAGATAAAAAAATGTAGGAAGACAAGAATTTTAAACCCACAAAATAGGAAGAAAAAAAAACTAGGAGGAAAATAAGCAACTAAGGGTAAAAATACAAACGTTAGGGGAAAAAAAAAAACTAGAAGATAGAAATAAGATAGAAAATGGTTGAAAATGTCAAGTAAGGTATTTCAGATAGAAAATGCAAAAAGGTAAGACAACTATTAGATACAGACATATACTTATTAAAACAAAAAGAGGAAATTGGAAAGGGGTATATATCCCCCAAAGATAAACTTAAAATAACGCTTTTTACTCTAAACTTTTAAATTTGGATTCATCAGGACTTAGTGCTGCGGAAAGGCATATGTATCCAAAAAATGTACATAAGCCTAAGGTACTTTGGAAAGATATTCTAACAGGACAATGGAAAGGTCCTGACCCAGTGATTGTCTGGAGTCGGGGTTTTGTTTGTGTGTTTCCACAGGGAGAACAGCAGCCGATTTGGATTCCAGAGAGATTAACTAAAACAATTTCTACAGATCGAAAAGAAGATGATTTGACTCAAACCCATAACAGCTGATATCCAGAACTCCAGCTTGGCCATTCTTACATCTGCAACAGTGATTAACCAGGATGCTTTTTTCAATAGCTATTTTATTATTGCATTTTTCCACATCATAAGGTTCTATTTTTATTTTTTGAGCTCATACAAACCTAGGTTAATGTTTTTCTGATCAGTTTTATTTTTTAACTGTGAAGTTTTTAAACATTGCAATGGAGATTTCACCTAGGTAAAGCTACAAGGCCTTTCCTATTTTCTTATGTGTTGTACGTTTGTGTGCACTCTTGTGTTTTTTGTTGTATGTCTGTATGTGCGTATGTCCATATTTCTTATATGAGGAGCGCTCATGAAAAAATGGATCCGAATTATTATTATTATTTTTATTCACGTGATTTAAATGGTTTAATTTAAATTAGGTAAACAGCTATTAAGGATTGTTTTTAAAGGTGGTTAACAGATCTGTTTGTTTACTAATTTAAATTAGGTAAACAGCTGTTAAGGATTATTTTTAAAGTAGGTTAACAGATCTGTTTGTTTACTTTCACCTTTCCTTTTCATTATATTTAATAATTCTTTTCAGGATAATGTCTCTTTAGCATCATTGCAGAATTCCTATCTTCATCCCAGTGCCGGTGAAGACAAAGATAAAACCAAACTACAGCTTCTATGATAGCTATCACAGTAAACTGTATAAACTGATGCATCAATGAATATAACTCAACAAGTAATGCTCAATTAAGGAGTCAACTTACTTTGGGAGGAAATGGATTTTGGGAGGAAATGGACATATTGATAGATTCCTCCGCTTTGAACTGCTTGCAGAACTTGCCTGGACTATGTAAATATCGTTTGATGCAGCGAATTGTGGTAATGCTGGCATATCTTTGCCAATGGTGTCACCAGTGATGCAATTTTTATTTCCTTGCCAGCGCACCCCATGTTAATTGTGGTAGTGCTGGCATATCTTTGCTGATGGTGTCACCAGTGATGCAATTTTTCCCAAGGAGCCGTCAATTGGCTTGGTGTTGTGGCATTTCTGTATCCTCCTCCCTTCTGCTAGTGATGGTCTAAAATTTGGGGGCCAATGGCTGTATGCTGGACCGGTAGTCAGTGACGGGTATGATCCAATTGCAGTGGTATCAACCTAAGACAGGAGGCTGACGCCTAAGGTCAGTTTTCCGATGACGGGTAAGAACCATATGTTGAATTGGACAACCTACCAGGCACGGTCCTTAAGCCACATTGCTTGTTGTTTAATTAATCAGAAGGGGGGAGATGCTGGGAGCCATTAGCCAAGTAGGTATGACAATTTTCTTGCCAGCGTACCCCATGTTACAGTGACATTGCATGTAGGTGACCTTGCTCAAGGACCAGGGCGGATTAGGGTGTTCCCGGTTTAGGATAATCGGGTTTAGGGCATTCCAGGTTTAAGATTATTCCTGTTGGGAATAGGGCGTATCCTGCTGCCTGAGTTCCCCTTGAGTTCTCACGGGATTCAGACAGTATTTTTTGGGAGATAGAAGCCCAGTGGATGTGGATTTGGGCAGAGAACGTGGATTTCCCCAGAACGTGATTGTAGACGGCTGGTGTGAGTTCGGGAATAAAGAGTTGCTGTTTGAATCTACAAGCTGTGTGGTGGCTCGTGATTGTGTGCCCAGCCAGACTGCGGCATTTGTGCCCAGCCAGACTGCGGCAATAAAAGAGCAAGAAAGATCAGCAGAGAAGAGGAGGAATGAGAGGAGGCAGAGTGAGGGTAATGGGAATTGAAATAAAATTCTTTGCAAAAAAAAAAAAAAAAAGATTTCATCATAAAAAATATCTTTCTGAAATTCACTCCCACCAGTGGAACTCTAGCATTTAATCTTGCTCATCCCTGCAATTTATTCTCCTGCAATTCTCCCTAACGTCTTTACATCATTGTCGAGCTGAAGAAATCTTTCAGTTCTATGTCTTTGGCAGAGTCTGAATCCGTACAGAATGAACATGAATTATATTCTCTTGTGTCTTTGAAATGCAGACATTAGGAATGGAGACTAAGTCCAAGGTTGGTGAAAGCATCTTAAATGTCTCTGAAGACTTGGATTAGCACCTCCCTGTCAGCAACACTTATTTCTATGTCTCCAGCCAAGGCCTCCCCTCTGATCTCTAGACTCAGGTATCTTCATCCCTATGAGAACTCCATAGGGTTCTATGGAGATATTTTGCAGGCATTTTAAACATAGCAGGCCCCAGATTCAATAGCCATCCTTTAACTGTTCCACCAATAAGTTTTGCTCCTTCTGCACATCGATCTGCACAACTGCATCCAACCAGGTGCTCCAGGTAGGTTCTTGGAATTTACTCTAGAACCCTCTATAGCTTCTCGGTCACCAGAACCTCGGTGTTTTACCTCCAGATGGAAACTGAATCCCTCCCACTCCTCTCCTCATCAACCATCACCACACGCCTACCACCAGTGGGGCCACAGTCCCAGGGTGCTCTCTCTCTACTGCAATAGCCTCCGGACTCATCTCTCATCCTCCATCTGCCCTCTTTCTACATTCCTGTTATCATCTCTTCAAAATAACAATTCCTCTGCCTAAGACTAAAATACCCTTGGGACAAGGCTAATGGCCTTTGTGAGTGGTGCCTGCCTCCATGTGTGCCTGGTCTCTGGGGTTGTCCCTTCTCCAAGCTCTAGCCACATGGCCTTTCATTCAGACCTCTGTGTGGCAGTCACTCTCTCGTCTAGCCAGGCTTCACTTTCCTTCCCATTTGCACTGCAAAGCTTGGCAGAGCTAAATCCAGTTTCTTCCGGCTCAGCTGAAACTGTGTTTGCCCCAGTGCTCAGCTCCCAGCAATGAAACAAGATATTTGTCAGGTGCCTGTAGTACAGATATGCACTTTCAATATAAACGGGAAAAATGTCACTGGTGACACTCTTTCCACACTTCTACTTGCTCTGAATGTCAGTGTCAATTCGGGATGATGGTGCCTACCTTGTAACCATGAGGGCAGAGTAAGCCAGTGGGAGAAGCTGAGGAATTGTGGGCTGTCTACTGGCAGACTCATGTTATATCCTTGTTCTTCATGATCATATTTGTCATTACAGAGAATTAAGAGTATTCAGGACAATTATCAGCCTTAATTAAATACATTACTACTGAATTTCAGGTCTTCATCTGCAAATAAAAGTGGGGCTCAGATGGTCTCCTAGAGCACCCCAGGCCTGAAACTTTATGATACCAAGACAATGGCATTACATTTACATAGCTTCTGGTCAGAAGAGAATGAAGAGAATTAACTCTTAGAGACATAAAAGGTGCTTTGATTTATGTGCTGCTGATATCACTAAAAACAAACACACGTTCTTTCTGTGGTTCCCAACCCTGTTACTATGGATACTGGTGGTAATGGCAGGTAAACCTGCAAAACCATGCATTACAGTGTTGTAAAGAAAGTGGGGAGACAAGGAGATAAAGAGAGTAGGTAGTCGCCAGCTATTATCTAGGCTATTTATGTCCCTTGACATCACCGGTGGAGTGTAATTGGCATCCAAACACCTGAGCCCTGATTTTTTAATTTCCTTATGTCAGATCAGTTTGTATCAGGACAAAATATTAAGAAGGATGCCCTTCTACTCCATAATGCACTGTAAATAACTCAAAAATACATGTCCATTAGCAATGGAAGCATTTGTTCATGGACTGCTGAGGGTTTGTCAGGGAAGCAGACTGGTGGGCATGAAGTTGATAACGTGGTGAGGCATGTGTTCTTTATTCTCCTAAAACTCAGCCATCCTACCCTAGACACTGAAGAATGACTGAATGTTGCTCTTCTTAGAATCCCTTAGAACACATTTAGATTCACAGAACAACTGATCCAAGAGCACAGAGTTCCCTGTACCACCCTTACTCCTATCTCCACACTCTTTTCTGATTGTGAACATTTACATTAGCCTGGTGTATCAAGTACAATTAATGAACCAATACTGATTAATTAGTTCCATTTAAACCCTGTTCCTAACTTAGATTTCCTTAATTTTTACCTGTTTTTTCTTCTAGAATCCCACCCAGCCTGACACATTGCATGTGTTATGTCCTTAGCTCCTCTGGGATATAATAACATCTTGGGCTTTTCTTGTCCAGGACCTTGATAATTGTAAAGAACACAATTCTGGCATTTTGTAGGATAGAGACTGGAATTATTCTGATATTCTCTAATGATTAAACATGGGTCACAGATTTGGTCAGAGAGGTAAGATGCAATGGCCATCACATCATCTACATTGTTCCCACAGGTTTTAGGACTGATGTGCTGGCCTTAGTCACTTGGCTGAAGGAGCACTTGTCCTCCTCTGCAAAGTTACTCTTTCCCCCGCCTTTCCATGCTGACTCATGAGAAGAAAGCCCACTATACACAACCCCCACTTAAAGGATCCCCTACTTTAGAGTGAGAAGTTATGTAATTCTGTTGGGATTTTTTACATTAAATAATTGTCCATTCTCTATCATTTAATAAATCATGTATGTTTGTCAGAATGTACTTGTAGAGATTTAGTGCTCTGGTGTATACTAATTTATTTAACTTGTCTCCAAAATTGTTCCAGCTTTAGCAACTGGTAATCACTTTTGCTGGGTCCTGTAACCCTTAAATATATGCCCAACAATGGGGCTGTGTGTGTGTGTGTGTGTGTGTGTAGGTATTGTTTTAATGCTAGTGCTACAAGAAACTCTGGACTCATCTTTTGTTTTCTGCCCCAGTCCTAGAACTAGTCATTTTCCCAAGGACCTCTGATTCCTTTTATTGGAGAACAGTGTTAAAAATAAAACTGAGTGTGAGGTGTGTTCATGGGCTCCATATTTCTTGTAGATCATCTTGGTTGTCCAACTCAGCTGACAAGGAAACACATGTTTGTATACTAATGCATGCACATACACATGTCTGTAGATATTTCTCTTACTAAGGCTCTGTATCTGTTAAGTAAAATGTGAGTTTTCCATGGTGACTTCCACTCTAACCCACTGCCATATATATTATTCTAGCCTCTTATTCTTTCTTACCTGTCTATAAATTCTCACCCTGCGAGAGATTTAACTTCCAGCCTCCACTGCCCATTTTCTCAATTGTTCACTTCCAGTATGTATGTATATCAGAAATTTAAATATGTTCCTCTGGGAAACTTTGTCTACTTCATTGGTTATGATAAGTCCCTTTTGCCTTTAACCTTAAAGACTTCATTTACAAAGATATTTAGGTCAACATCTTTGCCTCCTTTCTGTAAGGTTGTTTTAGATATTTGTAATAAGCTAGAAATCTTAACACAGCATGTATTTCTTTCTGAGATACCTTGCCTCCCAAATTATGTTCCTTTAAATTTGCTGTAAAGATCAATTGTATTTAACAAATAGTTATATGTCCAAAATTGGAGTGCAGCATACAATAGTTTTATTGCCCTAAAATTTTCCTGTACTTCACCTTCTCATCCTTATCCATCACAAACTCTTGGCAATTGGTGGTTACTTTACTGCCTCTAGGGTTTTACACTTTGGAACCACATAATATAAAGTCCTTATAGTCTGGCTTCCTGTAATCTGCACTTAAATTCCTCACCTTGCCATTGCTCAATAGCTCATTTCATTTCACTGCAGAATAACATTCCATTTTAGAGTGGTATCGTGTTATTTTATTCACTTATTGAAGAATATCTTGGTTTATCCATGTTTTGATTATCATATATAATAAAAGTGATATCCCATCATCTTGCCATATTCCACTTGAGCAATTTCCAGATACTCTCCCACTCATGGGCAGGGGAGTATTGAAAGGCATGAGCAATGGATCACAGGGATCATTAGTGGTCACCATCTGGAGTATCTCCACCACATAAATAAATTGCCATCTTATCATTTCCCATTATAGGGCACCAGGGTTTACCCATAACCCATGAATCAACTGCTGTATCCAGAGTCTGAAGGTGAAGTCTTGAAAGAGCACCCAGGGAACTGTCCTGGGTGCTGAGATCCAGAAGAGAGTTTTCTGCCTTCTTTGAGCTCATGATACTGATGGTCTAGTAGAGGAACTCAGGGCATAGATACATACATAAATTTATGAAAATAAAACTAAGATTATTTCAGATTGACATGGTGCTCCTTACACTGGATAATGAGGCAGGAAGAAACTAGGGTAGGGATATCTTAGAATGGTCAGAGAAGACTGCCCAGGACACAAGTTGAGATGTGACAAATGAGGAGAGGTCAGCCAGGAACATCTGAATTGACAGACTTTTAGCCTGATATAACAAAGAAGAAAGAGGTGAGATGAAAATAAGTCTGATTTTCAAGGAAGCAACTGATGTCTTTATAACTCTGAAATAGTGAGCAAGACGTATAAAGTGTAAGAAATAAGTGGGAAAGAAACAGGGTTCTGAAGAAATCTTAGTCTTTGTTACTACTCAGCTTGAAGACTATCTCAAAGAAAGAGTTAGTCCTTCAATTCACAGACAGGATTCCTGAATATTCAGAGGAAAGCCATGCCCATCTAGATTTGTATTCAATTGAAATTATAAATAGGGTTTACAAATCATCAATGGCATAACCTCTCAATGGTGCGTATATGTATTCCAGGTCTGTAGTTTAACTATCAACATATCTCAATTAGGAAACTAGAGAAGATAGGTAAGATTCTCAACTTAAGAAACAACCTCTTCAACCTCTACAGAAAGGTAGGATCAGAAGTCCCTGCAGACAGGACCAAGAATTTCCTTAGAAACAGTTCTTAAACATGATGAAAATGCTGTACAATTAAGTGTTATAATGAATAAATTCCAAAGTGTTATGAAGGCAGTGAGCTGGATCAATTAATGCCCTAGAGAAATTTTAAGGAACACTTCATATATGAAATCACACTTGCATTAAACCTTGAGGATTAAGGAGAAGTTTGCCACTCATTAAAAGGGCAGTATGGTGATTTTCCCTTCATGCTGTGGGAATCTATTTCTACCTTAATATAAAATAGAAACTGCAATTAAGGTCAGCTCAAGTGGAGTTTTTCACTCCTGATGTAGGCTTTTGGTTTCCATTTGCAAGTAACTTAAAGGTTCATCCTAAATATTTTGAGATTATCATAGGTCTCAAGACACAATTTTTTACATGATAAAGGCCTGTAAGTAGCATGTCATATTGGGAAACCCTTGGCTTTTCAAGTAAAGACTAACTTGTTTCCTAATAATTTCCTTTTGAAGACAGAAGGTTTCTGCAATTATTATATGGCAGCTCCCAGTCTGATAAGGTCTTAGGAGAAAGTGTTTATGCTGATAGTAACCTCCTGGTGTTAAAACACTACAGTGGATGTAAAGGAAAAAAAATTAAAAAGATGACAATAATTAATGAGACCCCTGAAAATTGATTTAATTCAACAAACAGTTTACAAAGGAGCAATATAAATTCTGACCCCCCATTGGCTTTGAAATGTCATAGTCCTCTAGGAACTGCCAGTAATGACTCTAAAAGAGCCACAGATAATTAACCCTGAGAAAAGTTACCAAGTTACAAATGAGTTTGAGGTGCTGCCTAAATGTCAACCGTGGTGTCCATAAAGGGCCCTTTCTGCAGGGTCACAGAAAGGGTAGCCAGGGCCCAGTGCCTCCTCTCCCTTCAAACCCCCAGCCCTCTTCCCGCTGCGGGAAAACTGCGAGAGGAGGGTGAATGCGTGCCCCATTCAGGCCTGGCACTCCTGTGGCTGACACCCCAGGACCCACACAAACCTGAGCGAAGTTCTGGTTTGGGCCAAGCTGGCTTGGGCACCAAAGGCCTTTCACTCCTGGACCCCAGAGGAGGAAGCGAAGAATGAAGACCTGCTGAGACATCTCCAGCATCAGGTGAGAAGCCAAGGAGGCCATGGAGCAGGTGCGGCCTGGCTGTGTGCACACCGGGCTGACCCTGGGCCTGGGAAGGGCAGCCCTCCTGCACTCTCAGGGTGCCATCTTGGCCAGCGGAAGCGGCCTCTGGGGAAGAGTTTCCGAAAGTCCCACCCACTAACTTCCGCCCACACCTCATTGGACCCACCAGTCACGTGTCCACAGGGGCTGCTGAGGAGGTTTTGCTTTTATCTCCAGGTGCTTTACAATAGCAGAGGAACACAACCAGGGTTCTGTGAGTGAAGAATAGAATTTAAAAGACTGATAACACAGAGCAGGCAAAGAGGGCCAGCACCTGGGAACTCCCATGCATCCTTGTATGGAAGGTAAAATGGCACAATCACATGAAGACACTTTGGCAACTTCCTATCAGCTTAGCTCACTAGTTATCAGGTGGTCCAATAGCAGTGCTGGGGGCTTACCAAGAAGAGATGAAAAATGCAAAACTTGGCACATGAATATTTTGTAGCAGCTTTGCTCATAATAACCAAAACCTGGAAACTAGTCAAATGAGTGTCAGTATGTGACAGGATAAACAAATGGTGGTAAATGTACTCCCAATAACAAAATTCTGCACAGCTTTATAAAAGGGCTGAGCTTCTGATTCACATAATGACACAGATAAGTCTCAAACATTTGCTGAGTAAAAGAATCTAGACACAGGTGTTGTATGCTTCTGCTTAGGTGATACTACAGGAAAAAATCTAATTTGGATGGACAGAAAACAAGTGAGCATATGCCTGAGACAAGGGTTTGTGTATGTGCTGACTGAAAGAGAAAATGAGGGGATTTGGGAGATGTTAGTCATGTTCAAAATCTTAATTTTGATGGTGGATTTGCAGTATAGATGTATATATTTGTCTAAATGCATGAAACCACACATTTAAATGGATATAATATACTGCATAAAAATTATATCTCCATAAATTTGATTTTTTAAAAAAATTCCATGAATTTGATAATCCAAATATATAAAACACATAAATACATCCAAAATATCACCACTCATCATACAAAGCACTTCCACCACAGTCTAATCCAACTATTATCTTCTGCCTAGAGAGCAGGAACTAGCTGCTGTGTACCCACTCTACAGCCCTTCATGCCTGACCTCTCATGGCAGCTAAAATGAACCCCTAAAATCTGTGTATCTAGTCATGTTACTTCCAGGCTTAAAAATCTCCAACATTTCATCTAGGTTAGAACAAAAATTGTTTTTATCTTGGTATATCAAAGACTATGCTCAGCAGTGAATCACAGGAAAGCCCCAAGTTATAGCTTTAAAGAACACAAGTTTGTGGTAGACTAGTATTACCAAACTAATACCACATCTAGTATTAGAACTCCAGATCTTCCTGTTACTGACTGTGCAAAAAATCCACTCCTAAGTCAGCTCATGGTCTAAGACAAACACTGGAGTTGGAGCCATTATACTCACATACCAGCTACTATGAAATAAGAAGCCCTACCACTGCTATTAGGAACACATCAAGGAAAATTTTAAGCACTCATATTTTTTATATATCATAAGTTACTCACAAGGCACACCTAACCGAAGGAAAACAAAAGCAAGAAAATATGGTCATTATTTAGCAGAGCTGAAAAATCTATCTCTATTCCTGAGTAAGAAAGGGAAGGATGGCTATTGGGAGCAGCCACAAATGATCCATCAGGGTCCACACAGGTCTCTGAGCCTCATCCCATCTCTGCAACTCTCTATCTCCTTCTTTCTGCCACCTGACCAACTAACCATCCTCCACCATGCCAAGCTGGTCATAGCTTAACTTGTCTTCTCCTGCCTGCCTGGAAACCTCCTCCTAAGTTCTTCTCTCCCTTCCTTATGTCTCTGCTCCAAATCAGCCTTCAGGACCATCCTTCTAAAAATTTTTCCATCTACAATTCCCTCATCTGGTTCATTCTGTCTGCTTCTGGACATCAGTTTTGCTTTTTCAAATTACCATAAAAGAAGAAAAATGTCTCACTTATGCAAATTTAAAGTTCTAGAGGGAAATGAGGCCCTGCTTTTAAGTAGCAGAGAGCATGTTTGTGAAAGGCTTGGTCTCCCTCTTCTGTCTGAAAACCTTCCATCTCAAGGACAGTGGGTTCCCAGGGGATTCCAAGCTGTGTCTAATGCTTTTAGAAAGCAGAAGCAACTTTTCAATTTCACTTGGCAATTTCCTTCCCTGCCAGCTTATAGCCAGGCTTCAACTATTTTACTCAGGAAGGAGGGATGAAGTGGCTCTCCACCCAGAAGCCCTGAAAGGAGAGATAAGGCAGAAAATGGCACCCTAGGCCTACAGCTCTCAGTCTCAAAGGTTGAAGCCATGCTTCTGTACTCCTCCTGTGGCCCTGTGGCCACTGAGCCCAGGGAACCACCCTAGGTGCACCTGTATTTAATAAAGACAGCCTGATCCTGTGCCAGTAATACTACTCCCAGAGAAAGCTCCAGTCACTGTACTAGGTTTGCCCTTGGAAGTCTCTACACACCAAGAACCTGTACATTCCCACTGATGACATGAAAGGCCTGCAGGACCAGGGCCTGGGAAAGATGGTACTGTTAACCAGAGTGGCACCTGCCTCGGCAGACAACAGCACCACTGAGCCCTGCAATCTCCACCTGCAACCTAAAGCCCATCTGGAATCCAGCTCAGCTGCCCCGGGGGGAAGCCCCAGAGTGCAGTCAAGGCAGCTGTACTAAGAATGCACGTTGCTGGGTGGCATTTAGGACTACACTGAGCTCCTTGGTCCTGCATCCTCAGTCCACAAATGGAGCATGGTTGTAGGGATGGAGTGCAAAGATTGACTTCATCTTCCACACAGCAGGGTGACTGAGCTGGAGCACTTAGGGCTGAAGGGAAGATGAGCCAGGAGCCAGGCTCTTCTCATTCCTAGTATCACAATTTTGCTGATTGGAGGGTAGCAAGTGTGACCAGTGGATCCCGGTCCCCGGATACCATCCATTGAACTTTTCATAGCCACAACTTTTCATGAGCTCCAGCGACTCTCTGGAGACCTTGGTCCAGCTTGACCCACGCACCGCAGGGCTCCTCACAGGAGCCACTGTCCAAGTAAAAGGAGGTGAGGCGCTCAGGTGCCACCAGCGCCCTCTCCGCAGCCCAGACAAATCCATAGCAGGTCCCTTCCAGCCCCATCCGCTGGGAGTCCCTGGAGTGCTTCCCAAACGCCTGGCCCGCATAACCCAGCTGCTCCTGTGTTCCCTTAGCCAGGCAGCGCACAGCGGAGCTGGGACTCTGCACTGGACACCTCCCTCCCTCGCTGGGAGAGCTGCCCCGGACCCGCTCGACAGCCCCCCTGAGTCTGTGCTGTGCCCGCGCTGGTCTTCCAGCGGCGCCTTGGGCTGAGCCGCAAGTCACTGCAGGATTTGCACAACTTTCCCGGAGCGCCCCGGTGGCACCTGCGGGGGCCGCCCCGCTCCAGCCCACCTGTGCGGGGCTCCAGCCCTCTTCCCTCTGCCGCCAGCTCCTGCTGGATCCCGCCTGATCCCCACCAGCTCCATCTCCATCAGCTCTGGGGGTGCCAACAACCCCCTCCCGCCTCTTTTCCTGCTCTGTCTCCGGAATCCGCCCTTCTCCTGGCTGACCACCTTCTTCACAGCGGCCCAGGCCCCGCCCCCCGACATTGGGAGCAGGTGGAGAGAACCCACCAGGAAGAAGGAGAATGTGAGCGCATCTTCTGGTATCCAGGTGTCCCTGCGGAGGGGGGCGGGGGGGAAGAAGAGGTGGAGGGGAGGGGGCGGCTTCTCAGTAGGAATCCACTCCTCCTGCGGAGGAACTCACTTAGCACCCCCATCATTTCTGCTAGGAGTGGCAGCCTTGGAGAATTTTACCCAGGACGCAGCGATGTGGAGATGAGCACGCCTCTTCCCTTGTTCTGAGTCCCTGAGGGGCAGTGGTCAGGCACTTGTCAAACCCAGCTGTAGGTTCTGCCTTGCTCTTGTCTTGAGTACTGCTGAGGAGAGAGATGAAATGTCCTGTGACTTAGTATGGAAAGATTTGCAGTTACTTTTTTTTTGGTCCTGGGATTGAACTCAGGGGCGCTCGGCCACTGAGCCACACACATCCCCAACCCTATTTTGTAATTTATTTAGAGAAAGGGTCTCACTGAGTTATTTAGAGCCTCACCTTTGCTGAGGCTGGCTTTGAACTTGCACTCCTCCTGCCTCAGCCTCCCAAGCCTCTGGTATTACAGGCATGCTCCACAGTGCCCAGCTGTAGTTACATTTTTAAACAGGAAAAAAGTAAGATATATATATTCCATATTAGACCTGTTGACTGATATGTCAGGGAAGGGGACGGGGACACATGCTTGTAGAAGGTCTTGAATGGATGCTTTTTCTGTGCTGTCTGGTTTCCTAGTAAGCTTGCATTGTCAAGTGAAGAAAGCAAATATGAGTCCTCTTCGACATCCCTGCCACTGTTGTTATTTCAATGCGGAATCCGGCAAGGGACACTGGACTGCTCTCCCCACCCTACCCCAATGCCTTTTTCTCCCTGATCCACCCAGCTGCCACCTGCAGTTAATGATGCTCAGGCCACATGGACCCTGGGGGAGTCTGGACCTCTTGAGAGGATTAAAACTCCTGAGAGGTTTAAAAAGAGGTTTCTGGGCAACCAGAAACCCCCAGAAAATGGTCAGAACATAGCTGCAGCCCCTTCCCAAGCCAGCAGTGCTGGCCCTGGTCCAGAGCCAACAAAGAGCAAAGCAAGGACATGACCCAGGCTATCAGGGTGACCCCAGTGAGTGAAGGGTGAGCAGACTGACAGCAGTCCCCTGAGGACCTTGTTTTCCAGATGCTGCACTGGAGGAGCTCCAGGGCCATCCTTGGGGACAGGCAGCATCACAAGAATGTGAATCTCAGGGGAGACATAATTGAATGAAGATCTGATTGTGTTGCCAACTGCTGTGTGCTCAGCCTCCGAGAAGAAAAAGTGTAGCCATTGTATCTTTGCCATGATGTGAATGAATGTAACAGCCATCGGGTACATGCACTATTTATTCAGTAATAAGCACCAGGGTTGGTCCGTGTGTTGAGATGCCATCAAGAGCCATGTATGATAGGTCACATGACATGAATAGTCATCAAAGAGGTCAGAACTCTTTGGCTCAGAAAATAAATAATTGCTGAAAAAAATGAAAAGCCAGGCAAAGCCAAATAAAATACTCACAGTTATTATTAAAAGTTCAAGTGCCAACTATTTGGTTGGGGATGAAATGAGATTTACTTTTTAATAGTAATCTGTAAGACAATAGCAAGAAGAGTTTGTTCTTACCTCTAGTTTTATTAGCTGTGTGACATTGAGAAAGTTGTCTAAACCATGCCTGACCTAGTATGGCTTTCAGATGGAGGATGCTATATGATCACTACTTCCTAAGGCAGAATGTTAGCATTAAATGAAATGGTTATGTAGAGTGCTTAATGCTAGCCCAGAATAACTGCTTTTTAAATGTTGGGGAGTACTACTCTTTCTGACCACCATGCATATATATCCACTCCCCTCTGTATAGTTCCTGATGAATTGAGTATAAACTCTACATGGGTTTTATTACTCACTTAAATGTCAGAGTGAGCCTGGTATTGCTAAGAAGATGTGTTAGTACAGATTTTCCCCAGAAGTAACAACCAAGAGAGAATGCCTTAGAACTATACAAGATTTAGGGGGAGAAATACCAGTGGAGGATAAAAGGGATAGCAGGGGTACCAGAGAGAATGGGGAGAGTCTTCAGGAAGCAGTGCAGGACTGATACCTAGAAAAGGGCAGGAGGCAGGGCAGGGGACTATATGGCAGAGTGGTCAAGCCACAGTCCCTGCTCAGTGACTCCTAGCTAGTGGGAAGGCCTGCCTTAGCACAGGGCCTTGCTTGGCATATTATGGGAGCAGGTTCAGGAAGTATGGTTTCTGTAAACGTATGGAGTGGAACGGAGAAGACAGTGGCCAAGCAGCCAATCAGAGCCCAGTGCTTCCAGGCCACACTGATCTGCCAGGCATACCTGCCCAGGAAGCAACCCCTCTGTGGGTCTCATGAGTCTGTTCTTCTGAGACTAGTGAGCCAAGGGCATCCCATATTCTTATAGATCTCAGGGCTTCCTCTTCCACTCTACGTTCCAACTGTCCCTCACCTTCAGTGCCATCTCAGTAGCATGCCTTGTGACAAGAGGTGAGCCTGCATTCCTGAAGAGTCTGAGCAGGGTCAGGTCTGAGTTACAATGGCACCATTCTGTTAAAATGCAACAAGGCACTAAAAGAGATGTCTCACCTGGACCCCACACATACTTCTCCCTCCTCTCACTGGTGGAAGCAGCCTTGCCTGTTCTTGTCGATCAAGGTCAAGTACCTTCTTTGAAGTTCTGCTGGCCTATGGACACAAGGGACCCACACTGCCCTGGTGATAGCTGCCCCTTGCAGTTCCATGGGACACCCACTATACACCCTAATAGGGTCATGTGAAGAAGCTGGGGACGGGGGCTGATACAAAGCCACTGGGTCCCATGAGGGTCAAGGGCTTCTGCTCCTGCCACTTATTCAGTGTCTCTGTCCTGCTAAGATCAGGCCCAGATAAGTCTTTTTCTTGTTTTAGAGAAAGGAGTATTGCTGGGCCCTTCTGCCGTGAAGATTCTGCAGTTCTAACAGAATACGCCCATCATGGGAATGTCCATAAACATGGCCCCTTGTTTCTGGGGGCATATTGTTCCATATCTACCAGGGCCTAACAAGAGCTGCTTCTTTAAAAAGTGTAATACATTGCTTGGACCTCAGAAGCCCAGTGCTTGTCTTGCAATTCTCCTATGGGGATTTTCATAAGTTTCATGTGGCATCTTTGTTCCCACTGACATCCCTTACACTACAGTCTGCAGAGGTGTTTAGCTCAACCACGGGAGTGGATTGCATCAAGTGCTACAAGACTGTGGAGCCCTTTTCTGTCATTTCCCTGCTCATAGCCAGCAGCTAGGCATGTCACATGGTCCTGGGTGCTAGAGTAATATCCCTGAGTGCACAGTGTGTTTTCTCTGAAGCACAAAGAAGCCCAGTAGATGTTGTGTTCCCTCCTTGGAACACACACAGCAATGTGTTGTCCAACCCAGAAAGGATGCTTTGCAGGCCTGTGAGCAATGGATACCAATCAATTCTGCAAAGTGCGTCCCTGAGTCTTCACACCCTCTGGAGCCCAGGGGTCTGCCAAGGCCCCCAGTATCCTAGTCATTGTCTACCATTCTATCCAGTTGATGCAATGGGCACAGGAGATGTTCAGTGGAATGCACAGAACACCTGGACATCCAGACTGTGGGTGTATCCATCTCTGTCCTGCTAAGATCAGGACAGAGACACCTAAGACAATGCTATAATTATTGTCACCTAAGACAATGCTATAATTTGCCCATCCCACATGAATCCAAAAAGAATCTGAACAGTGACACAGAGTGCAGTTGAAAAAGTGGTGCTAGACCTCTGGAGTCCACACACAATCGAAGAATCCCTGCATCCTTCAGTATTTGTATCTTTGATTTTCTATGTTGCCAAATTGCTTCCCGGAGTGGTGATGCCATTTTTCAAGTTGCATTTGAAGTTAAAAGACTTCTCAACTTTCTGAAATAAGAGGATATTCCAGTAACATGTCCTTGTATATCTTAGTTAGGGGTGACACAGTTCTGGCTTGATTTGATAGCTCTGCAGTTGGTGTTTTGTTTTTCAGAGAAACACTCCTCTTTATGGCTCACCATTTAATTTCCCTGCTGTCAAGAGGCAGAATCAAGTTATTCCTCTTTTTTAAAGAATGATCTAAGCAGGAATAATGAATGCAAAATGCTGTAGTTAAACATCAGCAGATCAACTGATGGATCAGCTGTCACTTAGATTATGCTATAAATGGAAAGAAAGTGATATTTAATCATTTGCAAAAAATAGAAGCAGTGGTGATGGATTTGGTGTACTTTGACTGTGAGCGACTCATTATGGCAAATTGTTATTTTCCAGTTAATAGAGGAAATAAAAAGGGCAAAGCAGAGAAAAGTCATTGCTTTCAAGAGCACTCCACGTCCCCTGAGCTGTTTATATATATATGAAGTATCACTGGTTAAATGTTAAGGGCTGGAACAGGTCTTCCCAAGTTCATAAGTCAAAGTCCTAACCACGAGTGCCTGAGGTAAGAATATATATGGAGAATAGGTATCCAAAAAGGGAAGAAAGGTAAAATAGGGTCCTTACAGTGGGCCTGATCCAACATGGCAGATTGTCCTTATAAGAAGATTCTAGGACACACACACCCAAGGTTGGCCACGTGAGGACACGGGAGAAGGCAGCCATCTGCAAGCCCAGGAGAGATCTCAGAAGCAACCAACCTGCTGACACACTGATCTTGCACTTTTGGCCTCCAGAGTCATGAGAGAATAAATTTCTTCTTTCTGACCCCCTCTTTCCCAGGCTACAGCACTTGGTTTTGGCAGCCTGAGCAAACCAGTAACCTCTGGGTGGCAGGGTCGGGTGGGGGATTGGCACCCCATAAACCGGCTTCGTTCCCCTGAAGTGTGAATGGTGTTGTTGTTTTCATTTGTTCCAACGTTGTTCAAAACAAGATTTGAAAAAATAAAAAAAAAATACACATTTCAGGAAACTCTGGTGTTTGACCACAGCCAAGCCTTCTAGAGCTGCTGGTGGCCATGCCCTGGGGATGAGGCCCGGGCTCTCCCACTCACCACAGGCCCTTCCACAGCTGCTGTGTCCCCGAAAATAAAGTTGGACCTTAATTGACATTTATCACAAAGAATACAGTAGTGTCTGTGTGTGTGTGTATGGTGTGGAGTGTGTGTGTGTGTGTGTGTGTGTGTGTGTGGTGTGGAGCGTGTGTGTGTGTGTATGGTGTGAGTGGTGTGGAGCGTGTGTGTGTGTGTATGGTGTGAGTGGTGTGGTGTGGAGTGTGTATGTGTGTTTGTGTGTAGTGTGAGTGGAGTGGTGTGGAGTGTGTGTGAGTGTGTGTGTGGTGTGAATGGTATGATGTGGAGTGTGTGTGTGGGGGGGTGAGTGGTGTGGTGTGGAGTGTGTGTGTGTGTGTGTGACTGTGTGTGGTGTGAGTGGTGTGGTGTAGAGTGTGTGTGCCGTTTTTATAAGAGAGATATTTGTCACCACCACTTATTAGCAAAGTGTCCTTGAACAAGCTATTTTTAAACTCTTTAGACCTCTATTTTTTCACATTTAAAGTAGGGAAAATATTGTACCAATCTTGGTCTGACCACAAACTGACCACAAACTCCATGGCCTTTAAACAGGAGAAAACAATACTCTCAGTCCTGCCTGGGGGCTGGCAGAGTAACATCAGTTTCACTCAGTGGAATGCAGGACCACCAGTGCTCTGAAGGCTCCATAGGAGAATCTGTTCTTGGCCTCCTCTGATCCTGGTTTGTGTCATAGCCTGACTTAGGGCTGCATCCCTGTAGTCTGCCTCCGTGGTTGCCTTGCCTTCTCCTCTCCTGTGTATACCCCTTGTCCCTTCTCTTCTTAGGATGCATGTGATGGCATCCAGGGACTGTATTAATTTCTTATGGCTGTGTTAGGGTCAGCTTTTCCTAACTGTGACAAAAGCACTGAGATAATCAGATTACAAAGAGAAAAGGTTTCTTTTGGCTCACAATTTCAGAGATTTCAAGGGGTCATTTGTCCCTGCTGCTTGGGCCTGTGACCAGGGAGCATATCAGGGTGGGAGCACATGGCAGAGGAAGCTGCCCAAATCATGGCAGCTGGGAAGCAAAGGAAGAAAGAGACCAGGGTCCCAGAAGCCTCTACCAAGACACACCCTGATGACCTAGGACCTCCTTTGGGCCTCACCCCCTGGAGCCTCCACCCCTTCTCATACTGCCATGAGCTGAAGACCAGGCCCCAGTTCAAGGAACTTGGGGGAATATTCAGGATCCTGACTATAGCACGTGGCCTGTGTTGAAAGTGGAGAAAAGGAGGACAGTAAGACACTATGTCCCTGAAGGGCCCCTCTCCATTCCTAAGAAGCCAACCAGGTTAAGGGATCAATGAAAACAATCCTGGGAGGGAGAAACTTCCAGATAAATGTGATCTCCAAGGATACTGGTGCTCCCTCACAGGTGCTGAGAATCAGGGAAAGTTCACTGGTGTTCCCTGCAGAAAGCTGCTTCTCCCCCACACACCAAGGTCTTCGGGATGCTGGCTGCACAGAGGGCCAAAGCCACCCACTGGCAATGCCTCTGCTTCTGAAGCCTATGAGCCTTCTCTCTCTGCAGTGACAGGTGCAGAGCAGAGCACTGGGGGGCGATAAGTTCTTTGCCACCTGCCACCACTGGATGAAGCACAGGAGGGACATGGGTGCTGCTCTCTACTGAAGAACCAGAGGCAGCTTGAGGCAGAGCATGAGCCACCCAGTTCCACGGCCCACCCCATAAGTGCATTTCACTGCTCATTCTTCTCCAGTGTCCTCTTTAGTCACTCGGTGGCCTGTCTTATGCTCTAGCACAGCTGGACTGCAGGCAGTAGTGTCCACACAAATTACTAGACACTCAGTGCCTTGAAACAAATTTATTCCCTCACAGAGACCAGAAGCGTGAGTTGTGAAGGCAAAACTGCTGCTCCCTCTGCAACCTCTAGGGGGGGGCTCTCTCCCTGAGCTTCCCATGGCTGTCAAAGGAGTCACCCCAACCCCCAACTCCACCTTGCCCTGGCTGCTCCTTGTGGCCTTCTCCTCTAATTATGGGGGCACATTTTGGACTTAGGGCCCACCTGGGTAATCTTAGATGTCAAGATATTTCACTTACTTGCCTCTGTGAAGGCCCTGTTTTTAAAAACTCTCATGGTCACAGGTCACAGGTTTGTGCTAGGGCTTTGGTGGGAATCCTACCTAGCAAGTGCTCAAGCAGAATGTCTGGCAGAGTAAGTGAAGCATAAGTACCAACAGAATCAATATTACTACAGACCATCTCTGCACCAAACATGAGGCCGGGAGAAGGGAGTGAGGCAGTTCAATGCGAAATTCCACTTCTTTGTCCCAGATAATTATATTCCTGATATGCGAACCAAAGTTCCTTTTGTTGAAGAAACTGTTGCAAACAGTCATTAGAAATCTACCACTGTGATAAATACACAGCAAACATATAGGACGGAAAACACAATGAACCAACACAGGCTTAGGTTTCAATAGCTCCTTTCCAAATGCCACTAAGTGAGTGTCGCTTTTGTGAAAGCACTCTGGTGGGTTGCACCTGTGGGCGGGCTCCCCCATGCCAGGGCGTGCTGGGTCCACATGCACTGAGCCATCCGACATGGGGTTGGGGCGCAAGCAGCCCCCTGTGACTTGGAGGGATGACCCTGTCCAGGGATGAGGGGGCTGTCTTGGAGGTAGGTTACCTGGGACTAAAAGTCTACCACTGACTTCAGGGGTGGCTTTTGCTGGTCTGTTGTGTGAATTTAGTCAGAAAACAGAAGCTCTGATTTAAGATTTGGCTGCAGACTTGCCATGGATGTTAAATGAATTAATAAATAAAAAGCAAATTAGCCTTGGTAAATATTGTTTTCCTAAAATTTTGTTGGGCATTGACTAATTATCAATGTACACATTTCTGGGGAACACTGTGATGTGATATGGCTACATAGTGATCTGACAGTTAATCAAGTTTAATTAAGTTAATCAGGGCTAACCTATAACCTCAAATATTCTTCATTCCGTCCTCCTAAGTGATACTTTGGATTCATTGTCAACATCTCCCCATTCTCCACAAGCCCAGCCCTGGCACCCCCCATCCAATTCCGCTCCTGTGAGTTTACAGTTGAGTTATGGAATCAGCTTTAGCTAATCAACAAGTGAACACATTAAAGAAATAGGGTATGTTTAGATAGCATGATACTATTTAGCCTCTTATAAATCATCTCATTTATAATAACATGGCTGAACCCCAAGATCAATGCACTAAACCACGCACAGAAAAGCAGAAGGTTCGCATTTACATATGAGATCTAAAATGGTTTGCTCTTCTCTCAGCCCAAACCCATCTTAAAAGATTTGAAAAATATTTGAATCCAAATACATGGTGTTGGTTTTCTATTTAATTTCTGCCTCAACCATGGGGCAAAACTGCTTGTTTTAACTGAAGACACAATATTAGTAGAATGGAAATAGAGCCTCAAAGAGAACTTCATTCAGTATTTTGTTTATTTTCCCAGAAACCCCTTTGAGATCTAATTTTACCTGCTGCAAAAGAAACAGCAAATGAAGCAGCTGCTTTTCAGTGCCCCAAGCCTCAGGAGAGCCAGCTCTCAAGCTCCACCTGGATCAAGGGACAAGTTAAGTGTCTGCCTAGGAGTGTCACCCCATCTGAGCCAAGACCCTGGAGGGTCCTTCCCTGGGTCCCATCTGATGACCATGTACATGTCTTGGACACGGAGTGCAGTTTGAAGAGGTAGAAATGCATGTGTTTGTGTAACATCCACAACTTAGGATTCCACAGGGCTGAATGAGCCAGACAGAGCAGGCCAGAGTCGGTGTCGACCCTTCTAGTTGGCAATTCTTAGACACAGGCCTTTCCCAATATGTTGAGAAGAAACAGTTCTGTAGCAGTTACCCTCCCAGAGAGAGGCCTGTCCTTGGTCCCAACTTCAGGGAGGCAATCTAGGAGAGCAGTGTCTATTTAGGGCTGCTGCTAGCCATATGGCCACTGAGGGTGGGAACTGGCCATGCAGAAAGAACAATAATACGATTAGGTAAGATTGGGGTCGTTGCTATCAGTGGACAGGGAGACTATCCAATCAATCATGATGGCATAACAAAGCCTCAACAAGATCTCTGAGCAGGGAGGCTCAGGGGAGCTTCCAGGCTGGCTGTGTTTTGTGCACCTTGGCACATGTCGATAGGGCGAGGGTCCATGACCTGACTCCACAGGAGAGGAGCTGGGACCCACACCAGGGATCCTCTGTGCTAATCACACCCTTCGGCTGAGGTTGAGATGTATTCTTCTCTGTTAATAAACTTCCACAATGAGCAGAAGAGCATCAGTGAGGTTTGCATTCTTAAGCAAAGCTTTGAGTCTGAGGGTGGTTTGGGGGAAATCCTGAGCTCGCAGTTGGTGCCAGGTGAGGTGAAGGTGGTCCCTGCAGGCTTCCTGCCCTGTGAACTTGGGTGTTGGCCCTGAACTCTTGCCTAACTCCAGGTGTGGGCCAGTGGCAGATGTGGTCCTCCAGGTTCTCCTTATTCCAGGATATATTTGGATGTTCAAATACTGGTTCAATTCTTTTTACCTGCCCAAGAACACCTCAAACCTCAGAGGGCCTTCCTTGCTGAGTTTCAGGTTGGGAACAGGGAGTCTCTGAGCAACTTTTCAGGGAGCTCTCTGCTCTGAGTGAGGCCACCTGAGGTGCTCCTGTTATGATTATTCCTGAGTTGGAACATGGCCTTCAGTTAGTATTCCTGTTATTTGTAGATAATGAGAGACCCAGGTGTGCAGTGAAGGACGCTTAGGAGAAGACCACCATTGTCCACTGTGACGGGTAGAAGGGCCCACTTGTAATTTTCAAGTTTGTGAGTAACACATTCACAAGGGTCCCCTCGGCTGTCTTCTCATTTGCTAAAGCATAGCATTCTAGAAAGGGCTCCGCCTTGGAGAACTCCAGCTTAGCCAAGGACTTCAGGAGGATGGGGACAGGAGTTGATTGGTCTCCCTTGTGAGGAAATGTTGGTCTCTGACTTTTCAATGGCAGTCGAGGGTCTTTTCTGGGAAGAACTGACATGGCTGCAGGGGGTCAGGCAACACCCACCTTGGAGTAGTTTCCCTCTCCGTTTCGTGTGGTAGCTCTTTCTTCACAGGGAAAGTGGATTTATCTTAGATATAAATGGAGATTAGTTATAATTAAGGATTTGCATTCGAAGCATCTGTATCTGTGATGCGGTGGCATCTTCCGCGTGAACAGATGCCACCATGGTGTAACACAGCCCTGGAACTGCAGGAAAAAATATCTATTATCTGTTGATAATGGTTTATTTATTCCATTTGTTTTCTTTGGTGCCTCAGTGACAATAAAATAGAAGACAATCAAGTGCTGTGAAATTGAGCCAGATTGGGAAGAGCGGGGTTCGTGAAGTACATTCCCCTGTGGAAATGTATTGAAGATGTCATTTCATCAGTGGGGAAATATTCCTCGATTTGTGGTGTTCGCTGGTTTGGAGAGATGTCTTTTATTTGCTATAAATACTCTCACCTCTTTTTTCTTAAAGAAGAAGTTAGCCGATTCCCTCCTTGTGAACGTATGTCCTGGATTTGTTTCTGAATTAAAGTCTCCCAGTTATTGAAATGGCATCTCACTCTTCCTTGTGCCCTCTGTTTGGAATGGTTTTCTGTGTTGTACTTGTCTGATGTTAAAAGGAATACAGGGCACGATATGACCCAGTAATGACACTCTTGGCCATGTATTCCAAGGAATGAAAAAAATTACATATACCAAAAAGAACAAAAAAACCTGTAATGTGAAAACTCACAGCAACTTTATTCACTTAAGTCCCAAACCAGAAATAACCCAAATGCTCTCCATATAATGGAATGCTAGTCAATGACAACAAACTATTTGTGCACACAAACTGGATGACTCTCCAGGGCATTATGCTGAGTATACAGAGCCAATTCCCTGCTCTATGACATTGTGATGACATTCTTCAAGCGACAAAATTATACTTTGGGGAGATGATCTGTGGACGCTAGAGGTTAAGGTGTGAGCAGGATAGGGGATTGGGAAAGACTGTTCCTCATGCCAATGGTGATTACACAAGTCCACATCAGTGAAAAGAGTGCATAGAACTGCAGGCGAGTAAACCTGGAAAAATCAGGAAATGTTAGTGGATTTTGCCAATGTCCAATTCCTGCTTGTAATGGTGTACTGTGGTCCTGCAAAATGGTGGCACCGGAGGAAAGTTGGCTAATGGTGCATGGGCTCTCTCTATTTCTGACTACTTCATGTGAATGTGCAATTATCTTAAATGTAAATATACACATATGGAAAATTATAAGGTCACTGTTGCAAAATTAGATAGCATAAAGTACAAACAAATATTAATACCTTCCTCTGGTTCCATTCTGTGTCTTCATTCAAGGAAGGTGTAGGAGGTATCTTTAGACTTTTTGTTGTGAAAGATAATAATACCTTTCTTCATCGCTTTGAAAACTCTTGTTATTCAAAGAACAAAACATCCTAACAGATACAATTGCTTATCTCAAACATTTCCATGTGCTTTCATCCTTTATAATGCCCATTGAAGTAAGTGACTCCTCTCCATTGGGAAATGAATATAGAATTTTATGTAATGAAATATAATCATCTTGTTTTGGTGCTAAGTTATTCCAACCCATAGCAGCTTAAAACAAAATATCTTCCCATCTTCCCTTCCTACAGAACACATATCCAGGAGGACCAGGGCTGATGGATCTAGTCATGGTCTCTCAGGGGCCTGTGGTTGAACTGTCTTCTGGGGATGGAGCCATCTCCACTTGGCCAGGGATGGAGGTCCATGTCCAAACCACTCATAGGGTCACTAGCAGGCCTCAGTTCCTCAGGTTTTTGCTGTTCATTAGATACTCAAACAAATCGAGGAAAGATGATTTATGTTTCCTGTGAGTGCTAAGTGTCTTTGGAACTATGGAACTGGCTTTCCCAGAACAGGAGATCCAAGTTGCAGAACAGGCAAAGGAGAGGCCTAAGATGAAAGCTGTGGTTTGCATTAACTAATCTTGGAAATGCCACACTCTCCTCACTTCTGCCTTCTGCTGTTGGTCACACAAACTGATCCTGGTAAGACATGGGAGGGGCAGGGACCCCCGGAGCCATCCTGGAGGTTGCCGCAGTGTTGTCCAGGCCAGGGGGCATGGCCATGTCAGCTCTTGTCCACCACATGGTGGACCCTGATGCTGCTGTCAATGGGCAGGAAGACAAGCTATCAATAAGGCTTCCAGGAGATATTGCCAAATAAAAAGTCTACACTTGTGAAAGAAAGAAGGGGAGACTTTTTTTTTAAAATCGTGTTTCTGGTTATCATTTAGGAAACAAAACACAGGAAAATACGTTGAATAGCAATGAAGTCAGCTACCCGAGAAAGGAAAGCATGGACATTTGGGACAGGTGGGATACAAGAACTAGTGGCACCTCTTGTGTAATTTCTTGAATAAGTATTGACTTCTAGAAGAAAACAAGAAATCAATAAAGATGAGAAGGAATAAAAAAAACACTTAACTGAATGTTCAAACTAACCCAACTATATTTCAGATGATACCAAAACTACACTGAAGGGAATTAACTAAAAATCAAGATCACTTTTTTTTTTTAATGTTCTGAAACATTTACTCACCTGATCAGCCTTGTCAGACTCCAAAACTGTGCAAGCACAGGCGAGAAGCCAGACCACACCCTCCTTGACCAGGTCACCCAAATGGACACCACCTGGCAAAGGCTGAGGAGGGTGGAGGGTAGAGGTCACAGGGAGGCCCAGGCAGCATTAGCCGAGTTGAGCCTCCAGGGACCATCAGACTGTCTCAAATGGAGTTCAATCACCTTGGAACATCAGCTACTTAAATTCTTCCCATAACTCTGCTTATAAAAATAAAAACCCAAACCCTGGTTGCTAAAATGTTCTACAGATAAAACATTCTTGTGGTCTAGAAGCTTCTTTTTCTTTTAAGAAAACATGTAGCTAAGAGCAGTCCAGGGAGGCAGAAGGCAGACCATCTGAGTGGTCAGTGGTCTCTGCATGTTACCCACATGTGAGGATCTCTCTGGTTCCTCTCCCGCACCTCACACTTGTTAGTGGATGTCATATCTAGTGCCAGTGATGTATTCTAGTGGCACTGGCCCCAGTGGTCTCCAGAGGACTCAGTTCTCTTCCATCCTGGACTTGGGGTGGACAGTCAGGCACACTGGAAATGTCAAGGACCCTCAGCAGCTGGGCAATCCTGTTTGAGAGTGAAGTGGGTGGAGCTGGAGCAGAGATGCTGTGCTCCATTTAGTGACAAAATCAAAATGTTTACAGAAGACTTTGAAGGTACATCTGGGTCAGCAGGACCCTGAAGCCAGCAGCCAGGGGGCCAGAGAGGCTGCGGTGTCTATCTCCTGCCTCCTTCCTTCCAGGAAGACTTGAGCCCAGAGCTCAGCCTCTCTTCCCCAGTATGGACGAGGTTCTACGCTTCCCAGCCCTCCCAGCTGACCCAACTTTAGCCCTGCCTCATGTTAATGGAGGTCCTGTGCCCACCACCTGGAATGGGAAGTTATACTCCATATGTGTATAATACATCAAAATACACTCTACTGTCCTGTATATCTAAAAAGAACAAATAAAAAAAAAAAAAAAAAACTCAGACCAGAACCCTCAGCCAGTAATTCTGGCCACACCCTCCATGGCCAAAGCCTGGGGCTCTGAGATCTTTAAAGAGTGACCACAGACCCTCCTAGGAATTCAGAGAAATAGATTTGGAGCCTGCTATCTGGTTGTGGGAGGAATGTCCCCTTAGTCTGGGTCAGACCCATGTGCTCACTGTGGCCAGACTGATGACAGGAGGCCAGAAGTGGCCATGTCACTATGTGGGTAGTAGTGGGTCCTGGTGAGCTGGAGAGCCCCTTCCCACCAGCCAATGGGTGCCACATCTGCTGCTGTTGGTTTGCAAAGCCTGCTGCGGAGCTGGCTGTAGGTATCCCTCAACCCACCTCTTCAGAAGGTGCTTTGACACAGCGCTTTCTTCTCTGTTGTTCCTGGGGTCTTGTCCTAATCCTTTCATCCTGGGCACTTCTTCCCAGCTTGGTCATACTCATCTGGCCTTTCTTCTCGTGTCCTCCTGGTCTCCACATCCAGTCAGGATGGCTACTCCCTGTCCCCTCCTCAGGCCTCCATCCACAGTCTCTGTCCACGTGTCCCTGCTCTGCTGTCTATCCATAGGAATCTTACCACCCGAAGCCCAGCCTACTTTCACCTCTTCTGAAAAGTTCTTTTCCACTGAAAGCTAAATTCATTTTGCTCCATCTGGTCATGAGGGGTTTGGCTGAACATATACTTGGCTGATATTCCCTGGATTCGCTGGTATTTTACTTCTGACTTGTCAAGCTGCAGAGCTCCATCTCAAAGGGCTCAATCCATAGAGGAAACAAACCAGCTCACATAATAATAAAAGAAAAAAGTCCAATAATATATGTGACCTCAGGCCCAGCCGGATCTAAGGGCTATAATAACCCATTGAGAACCTGCTTCCCTGTTCCACAGCTTTGCACTGGATTTGTTCATTTCTGGGGATGACCAGATGGCACTAGAGCCCTGACTTTCTCCCTAGCAGCTGGGCAACTTTGCAAAGAACTCCATCCCAGTAAGTCCAGCCTAAGTTTCAGCTTGGGTCTCATTGGCCCAGGCTGAGTCATGTGCCCCTCTGTGAACCATCACCATAGCCAATGAAAGGGGATATGCTAATAGTGTACCATGGCCAATGAAATGGGATATGCAAGTGGTTTGTCTGACCTGATAATCCCTGGAGGTGCAGGTGGAGGACTAAAGGTTTGGGGTGGACAGGTTCCCCAGACAAGAGGCATGCCACTACCAAGAAGGGAAAGGTAGCACTGCTCCAGCTAAAATAAGAATGAACTAGAGAATTCCACCCTTTAGATTTTTTTAACCTCTCAATCAAGTTTATTTTAGAATACACATTTGTGTTTTCTTATGTGTGTGTGTGTGTATATATGTGTGTGTGTGTGTGTGTCTTTCCATAAGCATCTATTCTGTACCAGGTACTGTGCTGAGTTCTGGGTACCAGACTGGAAAAGATGCAGTCCCTGTCCTTTACAGTTGTTCCTGTGATGTGAAACTGCATAAGAGAGCATCTTGCACAGAATTAGTTGTACATTTGTGACATACTTCAAAGGAAAACACAGGGAATTTTAAAAGTTCCAAAACAGAAATATGATTTTGTCCAGGAGGTGAGAAATACCTTCCTTGAAGAGGTGGCCTGAGGATTCCAAAAGCTGACTGGCCATCACCCAGGGAGAGGGTGGCTGCTTTGGGGACAGCTGGGCATTTTCCATGCATGTCATGGAATCTGGCATCAGTGTTGGTATGTCCATCATGTGGATTCAGTTCTATAGAGATGTCTTTGTCAGTAAGCTCTGTGCAGATTCCTAAGAGTGGTAATCATCAATGTAGTTTGGTGTTTTTCTCAGAAAAAAAAAGTTGACAGATTTGCAACCCATGAAATTCTGGTGAGACAGCTGTATTAGTCCTGCTCAGACTCCATAACAAAATGCTGCAGAGGGCTAACCTGAACAATGTGAATTTATTTCCACAGTTCTGGAGTTGGGAGTTCAAGTTCAAGATGCTATGAAGGTCTGTTTCATTCCAAGTCTTTCCTCTTGACTTGAACAGCCATCATCTCCTGGTTTCCTCACAGAACCTGTTTATGGTACATGCTGAGAGAGAGAGAGAGAGAGAGAGAGAGAGAGAGAGAGAGAGAGAGAGAGAGAGACAGAGACAGAGAGAGAGAGACAGAGAGAGAGAGACAGAGAGATATTTGGTGCCTCTTCTTTAAAATAAGGGCACCAATCCTATGGGATTAGGGCCCCACCTTCATGGCCTCATTTAATCTTTATAACCTCCTCAAAGGCTCTATTTTCACTATAGTCACATAAAGGGTTAGGGCTTCAACATAGGAATTTCATGGGAATGGAAACATTTAATCCATAATAGCTCTATACAATTATGTATGTGATTTTGCAGGGGAGCCATGCACAAAGCTTCATGCTTAAGACCCAGGGGCCCTTGTTAATGAGATGACTAGCTAAGCTCAGAGATGGAGATGAGGAACGGAAGAAGGAAGTCTAACTGGTCCAGGCTGTCTGAGACTTCCAGCCGCCTCATGTTTGCAGGGTTGGCATTTCTCTCCCAAATATGAAGGACATGGAAATCAATTGAACTACTTCTCCTGAGCCAAATAAAGCTTCCTCTTGATCCCTCCTGTCCTTTCCTGACCCGCACTGCTTTATTCAAATCCTACTTGGGAGGCAAATGGGTTTTCATTAGTGGCAGGATATTGTTAAAAACCAATATTCATGGTCCTCCAGTAGCGGACCCTCCCTGGAGCCTGAAGAGGGATTCACAGTGAGTCCTACATCCCTTTATTGACACAATAGGAACGGATGGTAATGGATGCACGGTGTGCATTTCAGAAGCAAATGCCTTCCTTTTATGTGATAAGCACTGGGAGCTCTTTATAGATTTCTCCTCGTTCATGTTGAGAACTTTTGATATTTCTGATTTATATGATCAATTTTCATTCATGCTGCATTTTCTCTATTTATGATCGCGCTGGCCTGGACTGATCGTCTCTGGAAATCCATGACTGCATTTGTGGGAAAATTAAAAAGAGAAATATCCAGCCGCTCGGCAGAGGCCTGGATGCTCTTGCTCCTGGTTTAACAGAAAGCTCCGGAGGTGCCATCTGCCTTGGCTCCTCTTTGCCAGGAGGGAGGGAGGTGGGGGCCTCATCCTTTCCTCCTGCTTCCTGTTCAGGCCCTGCTTATGCTCACTTCTAAAAGGTCCCCTAAGCAGTGGTGGCCACATCAGCCTGGACCCAGCTGGACTCCCTCACAGCCAGACTCAGCTCTGCTCAGAGCAGGACATCCATGAGCCTCGGGCAGCTATGACCCAGGTGACTCTCTGGGTCTGCGGGCTTTTCTCTGCCTGGGCTCAGCATGTTGGGTGTCTGTAGGGGCCAGGCCACCTCCCTCTTTAGCTGTTGGTTTGGGGACCGGAGCTCTGGCTTCCCTGGAATGGGCCATGGCATAGGACATTTGATGGTTGTGACTGTTTCAGGCCTCCCTGGTACCGCCTGTGACACTGCCACTGCCACTTCCCCCAGCTGATTCTGGGCTTCCTTAGCAAATCTCCTCAGGAGGGCTTGCAAGTATCTCGGGGTCGGGGCTGGTGTCACCCTGAACCCACAGCATCTACCACAGGTGATCAGTGGCTGCTGAAGTGGCTTTGCATTCTCTGTAATTAAGGCCAGGCTCAGCGTGCTCAGCCGTCATTTGCTCCATGTGGCCCAAGGGGCACTAGGGTGCCGGTCCTGCTTGTGATTGCTTTGTGTGAGGCCCTCAGCTGCCCTGAACTTGAGTTCCAGAATTGACTTCCAGACCAGCGTGCAAGCATGTGAGCCTAGTGCTCAACAACCATCAGCCTCGAGGGCACAGGACAGCCATTTATTTTGCTAGGTGACACATGGTCTGGCAGTTCTGTTGTAGTCTGCAGCAGTTTTGTTGTAGAAAAGATGGTTGTGTTTCTATATCATTTCTCATTTAGGAGAACTTGATGATCTTTACAGGCAAGGCTAGGTAATTTGTTGGTCCTAAGATTGGAAGGATTTTCTAATTGGCTGATGTTATTAGCAAAAAAAAAAAAAAAAAAAAAAAAAGAAGAAGAAGAAGGAGGAGGAGGAGGAGGAGAAGAAGAAGGAAAAATTCTCATATTCCTTTGGAGGTCACATATTTGTGCTTAAGGTTTCAATGTGAGTTTCTCCCCAAGTTTAAAGACTTGGCTACAGGAAATATGTCATCTTTGCCATCTTTTCATGTCTTGGAATCATCAGACTTTGGGTTACTTGGAGGATCAAGAATCCCAAGTGCCATTAATCTTGGGGGACTCAGCTCACCAACACCCAGAGTTCTAGGTGAGAGAGAATCCCAGAGCTCTGACACCAGGGAATGGGTGGCTGTTGGCAAGTTAGTTAACCCCTCTGGGTCTCCACTTATTAACTTATAAAATAAGTTGGTTCATCATTTCATTGAAATGTAAATTTTTTATAGGGACTGATGGGGAGACATCAGAAATGGGTCTGGACAAAATTCCTGATCACCAGGAGTCTACACTGTGATGGAAAAGACACACACTGAATATGTAAGTGAGAGAAATTGAGTGAAATGATACAATGCAAATAAAAATGCAGTGGGGACAGTGGCGTGTGTGTGTGTGTGTGTGTGTGTGTGTGTGTGTAGGCAGCTGCTTGAGGGACAGGAAGCCTCTCCCAGGACAAAGACACTGGTGGACAGCTGGGCACAGAAGCAGGAAGACCTGTGAGCTCCGAGGAGGGCTTTGCAGACAGAGGGAAGCACAAACTCTCAGCCGTGCGGATGGGAGCCCAAGGATCCCTTTGGGGCTGCCCAGCCCTAGAATTCAGGGATTTATGTACCAGGCTCTCAAACCGTGTCCTGCAGTTCTTCCAGGGAGCTGGTTTCCCCTCGGGTCGCTTATTCTCCTGGGTCTGGTTTTGGTCTAATTTTTGATCCTTGCAAACTTGGCTTTTATCCCTCACGCCTAGCTATTGATTAGGTGCCCTCACCATGGACTGTGCCTCCACCCAGCAAGGGTCCTCCTGGAGCCTTCCTGTGTACCAGCTCCCTGTGGCTACTGGCCGGGTGATATGATGTGGCAGAGGAGCACAGAAGTCCTTCTGCAGAGCCCCTGTCAATCGTGTTTTTCACCACCACCCTCCTTACCAGAACAATCACCTGACAGAGAGGTGCCGAGTAAGGTTGCGTTTGCCTGTGGCTTTCAGCAAGGACAGAGGATGAAATGTCCTGGCTGGTTCAAAGTGCATAAAGCCCATGAGGAGAATCCACAGCTGCGGCAGGGTGAATACCAGGCACGGGAAGCACCAGCTCATCTTGGGAATGTTCTTCTTGGCATCTGAAGTAGGTCATTCAGCGCTAATGCCCCCCCCCCCATCCACTGCAGCAACTGAAGGAGAAGGGTCTCAAAGTCAGGCTCCTCCGCTCCTGACCCTGTGACACCTGCGGGGCTCTGAGGCTGCCTAGCCTCAGGAAGCAGCATGGGGGCAAGTTGGGAATAGCAACTAGACCCCCAGCAGAGCTACCCCCTGGCATTTCACTTGCCACTCACTAGCCTTGGGCACGTGATCAGTGCCACCTACAAGAGAGACCTTCCCCAACAAGGAATCCTTCTCTCCTCTCCAGGTGTGGATGTGCAAAGAAAGTAAAGCCACACTTTTGGGGTTGGAAATGCTGTTTATTGTTGGAACCAATGAACTGTGAGAGCTTAAACAAATCTGCAGGAGTGTGCAAAATGGGAGGAAGTGGTGATTCCCCTACTGGATCAAGGAAACCGTCCAGAGGAACAGCTATATTTTAATTTGGTATATAACAAAGAGCCAGTGAGCACCGAGTTCTGCAAAAACACTGCAACAGAAACACCCCAACCTCAGCCAAGGAAAGTACTGTGCAGGAATATCAGGTAGGCCTTACTCAGCTTTCTAGAACTTGTGAATTGTGATTCCCGTTTTTACTGGGAATAGCATTTTCTGTGCCAGTAGTTGTTAGTAATTTTGGATCATTTTTCTGAGAGTTCTTGCTTAAGCAAGTGTGCTTTAGCCCCCACACCTGTCCCCTCTCTGCCTGTGCCTAGGAGCTCTCTGCTGGCTGAGCTCAGCAGGAAACTCAGCTGTGAGGGGCCAGAAGTGTCCCCCCACCAGATCCTGGAAAGCCCTCCGGAGTGCCTCCTCCAGGAGGGTTCTCAGGGAGGGATGGAGGCATGAGCTGCAGGGATGGATGAGATGGTCAAGGTTGGGGGTGGGTGGGGGTCTGGGGGTGGTGTGGCCAGAGCAAGGGATGCAGCCACCTACATCTCATTTTATATTCTCCAATGTTCTTCCTACTTTACCCTTTTGTGGGGGACTCCAGTGTGGTGTGGCAAGGTGAGATACTCAGAGAAAATTCTTGCCTAATTCATTTCATGAAATGCACTGTCTGCTGAAGCTTCATAGAGCCCAATTTCTGGAAAACAGGCTCATTAAAACTTCCAAAAAACAAATGAATTTAATTACTTTGGTGTAGAAGAGGCAGGATTGGGTGGTGCCGTGAAGGCTCCCATCTCCTGGCTTGCCCTTTGTTCCCTGCATGATGGAAATTCAAACATCACTCTGTGAAGATCCTTGGGCAGACTAATAAATGCAAACCGCAATTTTTTGTAATGAAAAGTATTATAATTAGAAGACTATTAACTTTTCTCATCCACTATTATGGAATGAATAAGCTAAAGGAAGCTTATCCTTCAAGGTAATTAAAATTCAGAATTAGAGGGTTTTTTGTTTGTTTGCTTCTTAAGGGTCTGGTTAGCTCATGGTTTGCATTTTCATAAGAATCTGAGTATTTTGATTTGGGGGCTGCTCCTTTTTTCTCCCCTCCCCTCCTCCTCATCACACCTCCTTTGCTCACGGAGCCCTTTTCCTCAGTCTGAGGATCTCTGTGATCATCCTGGGTCCTGTGTGGTGGTGTGGGAGGAGGTGGACCCTCTAAGAGCTGGGGCCCAGCAGGAGGTGGTGAGGTCTTGGGGTGCCACCTTCAGAAGGGCTTAGTTCTAATTCCAAGAGAGAGCGAGTTCTCACTGGAATGCAGGTTTTGAAGCCAGTTTGGCCTTTTGGCTCCCTCTCTTGCTTCCTGTCTTGTCCTGTGGCATCTCCCTGATTGTTTCCTGCTATTATGTCATCTGCTGCAGAGCCCTCACCAGAGTCCAGAAGAGGCAGGCACGTGCTCTTAGACCTACCTCTCCCACTCGGAGCTGAATAATTCTGTTCTCTGTATTAAGCATCCAGCTTCCAGAGAGTTTAATTCAGCCACATAAAATGACATGTGACAGAGGCTCCCCTGGGCCCATGTTTTCATGCTTGTTGTCTGGATGTCTAGCAGAGTGCCTGGTGCAGAGTAGGTGCTTGGGAAGCGCTCGTCCATCCGCTCCAAGAATGCCTGCTGTTCAGACGTCCCAGCCTCATGTCCCTGGGGAAGGAGGGGACTCAGGGCAGCCATTCCAGGGTGCTCATGTTGAGAGCAAACTGAGGCTGAAGCAGTGTCTTGAGGAGGGTGGACGGTGTGGATGGCTGGAGAAGCTCCCGGATTCCCTCTGTGTGGATGTAGCCACCGAGCAGCCTTAGGAGACACCTATGTGCGATTACAGAGCATCTGCAGGTGTGCCATGAGGAGTGGCCTGGTCACAGATTTCAGTGCTGAGGTCTCCTCCTGGCTCATTGCAACTTGGGGCTGGAATGGTTTCTTTGGAACCTCCTCCTGGGACCTGCAGTAGAAGGTCCTGCTCTGCGAAGTGAGCCTGTGCTGGGGCCCGAGTGCTTGTTCCCCACATCTGCATGTTGAAACCCAGTTCCTGTGTGATGGGATTCGGAGGTGGGGGCTTTGGAGGACAAGACCAAGAGAAGCTCTTATTGGAGGTGCTAGTCACTTCCCATCGGCTTGAGGAACTGGTTCTCTCCCAAGGAGCTTGCTCTCGAGAAGGCCCAGGGCACTTGTTTGCTATCTGCCATGGGTGGACAGAAGGCCGCACTACGAGGACTGCACTTCACCAGACCCGAAATCTGGTGCCTTGAACTTGGGCTCCAGTCCTCAGGGCTGTGAACAATACACTGTGTTGTGCATAAAGGACTCTAAGTGCCAGGTCACCTGCTCCAGCAGCCTGCACAGACTGAGCAGGTAAGAGGATGCTTGTGAGTCCTGCAGTTTTCTGTTCTGCAAGGAGCTGCTGTTGAGTGGAGTGAATCACCTCCTGCTGTCTCCAGAGAGAATGCCACTGACTTGCACAATGGGTAGCAGCTCAGCCTGTCCCTGGGCTGGGACTGAAGTCTGTCCCAGGCACCTGCCCTCACTCTCCACGCTCCAGACTGCTGCCTTATCTCCTCGCCTCACCCTTCTCTTCATGCCCAGCTCTTCCCACCTCAGGACACTTGCTGCCCCTGCAGGGATCACACCCTGCCCTCTTCCCCCTCTGACCCAGATACTTCTATGGACGGGGCTCCTCAGACACTTTCCAAAAGCCTCCCCCACTAACATTCCCGAGTGCCCTCTTACATGCCCATGACATTGGCCTCCTTTGTGAGTCCACTGCAAAGTCCACCTCCAACAGGGCAGGCAGCAGGCTGACTCTGGGGCCCCTGAATTTGCAGCAACCATCAAAGTGTGTGGCCTTGCTCAGGTGCCCAGGACAAGCTGGCCAACTTAATTAATAAATGGACCTTTGCATGTTGTGCAGCTGCAGACCCCACATCTGACGCCATGTCAAGCACACAGTAGGTGCTCAGGGCCTGGCTGATGGGTACGAACAGACCTCACTGTGCAGGGTCTTGTGAGCTCCTGGTCATGTGGATTGCTGGTGTGAGCATTTACGGGAAAATTCTCTCAATAGTCTGGAAAAATGCATTGAGAAGAGGCCATGTCAGTTATGCTGGCCGCTGAGAACACAGCTGTTAAAATAATAATAATATTAATAATAATGAATAATAACTAATATCTATTATGATCAATGTAGTTTGAGACTTCTTCCACAATTCTGAAACTAGTTTTCGTGGAGTTATATTTTGAAAAGAAAAACAACAACATAGTTGCAAAGCTTTAGCAGAGTGTATGCTGCCTGCTTCCTCTACCCTCCTATTCTCAACTTCTCAAGACCCAGTGCATTTTAAACTAATGACATACTGGGAAGAGAAATTGCTTCTGCTTGGAAGGAATTATCCTGATCAGAAGGCTGGAGAATAATTAGAATAACTATTAGATCTATTCAAAGAATAACAACAGTTAGAATAATTAGAGAAACAATAAAGAATGATTTAATTTAGGTGGGAAAATTAGGAGTTGAAGGTTTAGTGTTTCTCTATTAAGCATTATTGTTTAGGAATTGTTCTACTTATGTGTAACAACTTTTTAGCCCTGGGAGAAAAAAAAAAAAAAAAAAAACATGAAATCCACTAGTGTAATTTAAAGGTGTCCAATTAACTCAGAGAGCAGTTTATAGCTTTTTTTACTTGCTAATAAACCTATTCAGCTGTGGGTCATTTTTGGCTGAAGACACTTAATCACATTGTGAGTGGGCTTATCAATACACATTAGGAATGCACTACCGGATTGTGCAGCAGAGGAACTGCTTGCTGCTAATTTAGGTATACATTCAACATTACATATGCAGCGCTGCCACAAATGTATACATCTTGTTCCCCTGTGTTTCAAAATGAGACAGGCTCATTCTGTGGTACAAAGAATAAGAAGACATAACTCAGGGAGACAGGTGAAGATGACATCCCTGGTTTCTGGTTGCTAACACCCAGACTGTGTCTAATAACTATTTTAGTGAGCTTTTGTGCCAATGTGACGGAAAGATCTGAGAAGAACAATTTTAGAGGAGGAAAAGTTTATTAGGGGGCTCATGGAATCAGTGGTCTCTGTCCATAGATAACTGGTTTTATGGCTTTGGGCCTGAGATGACACAGGACATCATGGTAGAAGGGTGTGGTAGAGAAAATGTGTGTGTGTGTGTGTGTGTGTGTGTGTGTGAGAGAGAGAGAGAGAGAGAGAGAGAGAGAGAGAGTGCTCCCTTCACCATAGATAAAATATACACCCCAAACCATACCCCCAGTAGCTCACCTCCTCCAGCCACACCCTACCTTCCTATAGTTATCTCTCAGTTAATGTCTACGAGCATATTTAGGCATTGATTAGGTTAAGGCCCTCATAACCCAATTATTTCACCTCTATACTTTCTTGCATTGCTTCACACATGAGCATTGGGGAATACCTCCTACCTAAGTCATAATATTAACATTAGTGCTATTCCTGGATCTCCCTTTCCTCTGAGAGAGCTAGAGAGTGATTGGGGCACATCAAGTCCATGGAGAAGAGATACCACTCTTGAGTAACACTCACATCTCAGTCAAATAACATCAAATCTCACTCCACCCACAATCTAGACCCACCCAAGCCCCAACAATACTTGAACACATAGAACTGGGGAGACAAGACCCCAAACCATCAACTAGGCCTCAAGGAGGAACAACCAGTGGAATTTGAGATGTCCATTCCTGGACATAAACTCATACATAAAAAGAGAGAGAGAGAGAGAGAGAGAGAGAGAGAGAGAGAGAGAGAGAGAGAGAGAGAGATAAAGAGAGAGAAATTCCAGAACAAAGAAGATAACTACATTCAAAAGGACATGCATATAAAAGTGGAAGCAGACTGAGCTATAACCAACCATAAGACCTTAGAAGAGACACGCAAACAAATCTATCACTCCAAATTCACAGTCCCCCAACAAAGGAACCTATAGATATGGAAGTGGTTGAAATTCCAGAGAAGTACCAAAAAACCTGTTTTTTAAAAGTTTAATGAACTAAAAGAAGATCTAAGGAACCAACAAAGAGAACAAGAAATAAAAGACAATTTCAAAGAAGAAATAGATATTGAAAAGACATAAATTAGAACTTAGAAGCAAATGAGAACAGAGATGCAACATATCAAAAATCCCTGGGATAGAATTAAAGCAGTTATAAGAGGAAATTTTTTACCATTGAATGTTCACATTAAAAAAATAGAGATGTTCCAAATAAATAACCTAATGTTCCACCTAAAGGTCTTGGAAAAGGAAGAACAAACTAATTCCAAAATCAGTAGAAGACAGGAAAAGATTACAATCAGAGCCAAAATTAATAAAATTAAAAAAAAAATATATATATATATAGGATCAATGCCACAGAGAGTTGGATCTTCAAAAGATAAATAAAACAAATAAATCTTTATCCAAAATAGACAAGAGAGAAGAAAAAGCAGATATTACCACAGATACTTCTGAAATCCAGAGGATCATTAGAAACCATTTTCTAACATATCATTCCTATAATCCAACATTTATACTCCAATAAACTAGAAAATCCAGAAGAACATTGACAAATTTCTAGATACATATGACCTGCCCAAGTTGAACCAGGATGATATTTAAAAAAAAAAAGCTAAACAGACAAATATCAAGCACAGAATTGAAACAGCAATTAAAAGCCTACCTACAAAGAGAACCCCAGGACCAGATGAATTATCACCTGAATTCTACCGACCTTTAAACAAGAACTAATACCAGTTCTCAAATTACTCCATGAAATTGAAGGAGAGAGAACACTCCCAAATACATTCTAGGAAGCCAGTATAACCCTAACACCAAAACCATACAAAGACAAATCAAGGAAAGAATACTGTAGACCAATATCCCTGATGAACATAACTGCAAATTCGTATAATAAAATACTAGCAAGCCACATTGAAAAACACAAAAAGAACATAATACACCATAAATAAGTGGGTTTCATCCCAGAGATGCAAGATTTGTTTAACACACAAATCAATAAATGTAATTCACCACATAAATAGAATTCAGTAGATGCAGAAAGGACCTTTGATAAAATATAGTACTCATTCATGTTAAAAATTCTGGAAAATCTAGGGATAAAAGAAACTTTACTCAACATTATGAAGATTATATATGACTAATCCAAAGCCAAACATCATACTGAATGGTGAAAAACTGAAAGTATTTCTTCTAAAATTCGGAATAAGACAGGGATGTCCACTCTCATCACTTCTATTCAATGAAGTTCTTGAAACTCTAGCCAGAGCAATCAGGCAAGAAAAGTAAATTAAAGGAATACAAATAGCAAAAGAGGAAGTCAAATTATCTCTGACATGATCCTATATCTATAAGGCCCCAAAAACCTCCATTTAGGGATAATAAATTCAGTAAAGTAGCAGATTATAAGACCAGCATTCATAAATTAATATCATTCTTATAATCCAACAGTGATTCTACTGAGAAAGGAATCAGGAATACAATCTCATTCACAATAACTTCTAAAATAATTGATTAATTCATCTAACCAAGGAGGTGAAACATCTCTACACAGTGGCATACGCCTGTGATCCTAGTGACTTGGGAGGCTGAGACAGGAGAATTGCAAGTTCAAAGTCAGCCTCAACAGTGGCAAAGTACTAAGCAACTCAGTGAGACTCTCTAAATAAAATACAAAATAGGAAATAGGGCTGGGGATGTGGCTCAGTGGTTGAGTGACCTTGAGTTCAGTCCTGGTACAAAAAAAAAAAAAAAATTCTAGATCACTGAAGAAATAAATTGAAGAAAACCTAAGAAAATGGAAAGAACTACCAGAGTATTGGTAAGAATATTAGTAGAATTAATAATATCAAATTGGAAATACTATTGATATAGTAATATACAGATTCATTGTAATCTCCATCAAAATATCAATGATTTTTTCATAGAGCCACAAATAGCAGTTCTAAAATTAATCTGAAAGAATAAGAGACTTAGAACAGTCAAAATAAATCCAGAGCAAGAAGAGCTGAAGGCATTACAACACCTGATCCCAAATTATACTATAGAGCTATAGAAATAAGACTAGCATGGTATTGGCATCAAAAATATACACGAAGACCAATGAAACAGAAAACACAAGAGACAAACCCACATACTTAACACTCATTTGATACTTGTCCAAGTTGTTAAAATACATATTGAAGAAAAAATAGCCTTTTTCACAACTGGTGCTGGGAAACTGGATATCCATATGTGGAAGAATAAAACTAGATGCCATTCTGCATAAACATCTACTCAAAGTGGATCAAAGACTCAGAAGTAGCCCAGAAACTTTGCAACTTCTAGAAGAAAGCTAAGGATCAACACTCTGTCACATTGGTGCAGGCACTAACTTCCTTAAGGAGACATCTAAAGGTCAAGAAATAAAAGCAAGAATCCATATGTGGGAAGCCATCCAATTGAAACTCTTCTGCCCAGCAAAGGAAAAAATAAAGATGTGGGGGAAAGGTATTGTTGGTGGAACTGCAAATTAGTGCAAACACTCTAGAAAGCAGGGTGGAAACTTAGACTAGGAATAAAATCTCCATATGGCCTAGCTATCCCACTCCTTGGTGTTTAGAACAAAGATCAGGCAACCTCAGTGTTTATAGCTGCACAATTCACAAAAACCCAATTATGAACTCAGCTACCTGACAATAGATGAATGGATAAAGAAAATGTGGTAGACATATTCAATGGAGTTTCACTCAGCCATAAAGAAGAATGAAATTGTGACATTTGCCAGTAAATGGGTAGAACTGGAGAACATCGTGCTAAA